>NW_027509141.1:10777500-11327500 GCF_051911475.1 Siphateles boraxobius | reverse complement strand
CTCCAACACCCTCGGCCCGGACATGGCGGAACGCAGGCCTTTATCCGTTGAATCCTTGAGAACCGGGTGTTGGCTGGGTTCCATATGTGTGACACTGCTGGGATCCCATATGGGTTTTCTTCCACGGCTGCTTCTAAATGGAAGCCCGTGTCTTTCCCTTGGGCTAAGTCACCCAGTATAGCATATGCAGTACCACCTTCGGGTTAGTCCATATTTATATCTCTACATGACTCCTCCAAGAATGTGGATTCCGCAGCGTTCTCCTTCCTAACAGAAAGGGCACGCTTTCCCAGTGTTATCCAAAAATCTCACTGTATGGGTTATCATGTTAGGGATTCCTATTTGTTGGTCCCCAACGTGGCGTCAAGAGACCGACTGAAGAGGAATGTCTCGGTTACATATGGTAACCCTCGTTCCCTGAAGGAGAGAACGGAGACGCCATGTCCCGTCGCCACATCTGCTGCGGCCTGCTGGAGCAGCCAGCTCATCGGCTCGGCTCCTCAGCAAAAAACTGAAGTGCAATCGCACCTACTGCTCATTACAAAGTGACATCGCCAACATGCATAATACAGCATCATTTCCGTGAATCTGTGTGAATGGGGATCTATTTGACCATTTTTGTCTGAACAGGGGAAAAAAAACAAAACCATTTTACCATTTTATGTACATTACCATTTTATGTACATTGTTGTTGTGTAAACATACCCTAATATTAAACTTCCTGGATTGACTGCAGGTCCTCAAATCTACCCTTTTCTTCAACCAGTGATATTATCAAAACAGTTCAGTTCCAATTTCAATTTCTAAGCATGGTTCTTTGTAGAATCTTTTAAAAAGGTTCTGCTATTGTTTCAAGCCCAAGAACCCTAATCTGGTACTGTTTAGAACTATTTTACTTAAGAGTGTACAATATATGACTCTCAATGGTAAATTACTGATTTACCGATGTATATAGTATGATGCAAATTAATGATAGCAAATGAGATTTATACACTTTTAGCAATATTGTTATTGCTAAATAACAATGTAGCCCTTCGGGAGTAGGGCTTGCAAGTTCACCACCCAGTCCCAAAAAGGAGTGATGGGAACTTTGTTCACGTATCCGGGCCGGGGTCTCAGGATCACGTGACAAGGCACAATTTCCTGTCCAAAAATATCTGGAGGTACCCCAAACTTCTTGATGGAAGTGAGCACAGTCGGGAGTACTGTCAGCCACACAATTAGGCTCGCCCAGAATTTGAATGGCGCGGAGTGACCTGAGCATTTTCTGACTCCAGAGGAGGAGATGAGGGGCGAGATGTGACATGCAATGTGAGCGTACCACGCCTTGATGTACGCAACCGTCACGTACGGTTAAAACTGGTGCAGGGCAAATAGCTCTGTCAGTAATCGGTATGCCACTGCAGTCAATGTCCTGTCCAGGAGCCAGAAGCTGCATGCTATTGCACACACCGCCCCAGCCCGTTCTGGAGGCATCTGTTGGAAACATGCCTGGACACTTGTTCTAAGGGCACTCTGAAAAAGTCATAGTGAACGAGTCCAACTCCATGCAGAGAAAAGATATTCTCTGCACAGGGGAGAGCTTGCTCTTTGCCCATTTGACCCGAAGCCCCAGATGTCTGAGGTACCTGAGCACAACATCCCTGTGCTCGCATAACAGATTTCGAGAATTAGTTAGAATGAGCCACTTGTCAAGATAGTTCGGAATGCGAATACCCACTTCCCTTAGTAGGGCAAGGACAGCCTCCACGACTTTAGTAAAGACGCGGGGAGACAGGTACACCCCAAAAGGGAGGACCTTGTAATGGTATGCCCGACCCTCATAAGCAAACCAAAGAAATAGTCTGTGTCGGGGTAAAATCGAGACATGAAAGTATGCATCCTTCAGGTCGATTCCTGCGAACTAATCCTGGGGGCGAACACGCGGATGCGTTTCTGCATTAGCATCTTGAACGGGAGCTTGTGTAGCGCCCAGTTCAAGACTCACAGATCTAAGATCAGCCGTAACCCACTGCCTTTCTTGGGTACAATGAAGTACGGGCTGTGAAATCCTAACTTGGCCTGGCAAACTGAATCGCATAGCAAAGTCTGATTATCCGAATGAGCCAGCAGGATGGACTGGGAAGCGCTAGCCAGGCTCTTTAGCTCAGTGTGAGCTGCACCAAAGGGACAACCCTGAGTGTGATGTGACTCATACCTGGGTCAATGGTTCCCGCAAGGGAATGGCTAGGGAGGCATGAGGAAATAGCACATCCTCGAAATGCGAACTCCTGGCCTGTGGTGAAAGAAGGGGGGTTGAGAATGAAGAAGCAGAGTGTCGCTCACTGCCAAACCACACCCAGTATGGAGACTGAGAAAACTGCTCTTTTATTGAAACAGTGGGGAAATAAACTATTTTAAATGACACTGAAGATTCGCTGCCTAGCCCTCATACAGGGGAAGGAGTGTTGCGGGCCCGCGCCATAACTTCCGTTGCCCAGAGGGCAAGGTCAGTCGCTGTGCAAAGTTGTAAGCCTTAGCAGCCAGAGCTGTCATCATCTTACAGGCCTTGGGCGGGAGACGCCTTGGATGGCTCCACCAGGTGGCGGCACTTTGTGGGCACTAATGCAACACAATTGCACGCTCCAACTGAGGAATCTCCACGTACCTCTTGGCGGGCTCTCATCCGGCAGCTCAGAGGCACACGGCATGCTAGAAGTGTGGAAGGTCAGTGAGGACTGGCTCTGCGGCAGTGCTCCCACTGTAACCTTCAGGTCTCCCAGAGTGTTAACCAGACTTGCGGCCATCAGATGAGGACAGGAAACTATCACATCCAGAAACACACGGACGGAAAGACATCTTTAAAAAACGCTCGCCATCCGTGCTTGCTTTTGAGCCTAAGGGCCAAGGGGGCAATCGCTGCACTTATCCGTGCAGTGAACTCGAAGGCGAAACACCGCTGAATACACTTTCTCTCCAGCAAGAAAGATCTCCTCTCGATTGCAAGCTCTTTTAGAAGCAGTAAATGCTCTTATTGAGGCAACTGATAGAGAGTGATAGCTGTACGCAAGCACACACGGCTCGGAAGAAAAAAAATGGGATGAGTGGATGTTTGCCACCATCTTTTATAGATCAGTGTGTACAGGGGAGTGGCTTGGCATGCAAATTCCACTTTCCAATTCCATTGGCCGTAATGGGTAAGAGTAAGAGTAATGGGTATTAATCTTGATCTGTAAGAGGACATAATCAATGGGTTCTTCAATATGTCCTCTATTAAGTTGATATAACCCCTCTGGGTTGATCTGAGCTGCGGCTCCTTTAGAGTTCATGCCAAACATTTAATCTCTTCCTCCTACACGGTGGCAGAAATACAGGTTAATCTTAGCTCACCGGCTGCTGAAGACACAAGATTTAAGGCTCTGACTGGGCCAGCCAGGGATTCTTGAGTGAACAACTGTGAATTACTTTAACAGGTGTGAATGTCTGTATGTGTGTGACCTTCTCTACAATGTAGCAGTTTGTGCGCAAGTTGTGATGTCTTGCCTAATTTGTTTATGCATAAAACCTGTTTCACATTTACCTTTACTCATCTGGCATTTCCTCATCTTGCCAACAGGGGATCGAAGAGAACAAACTGTTCTCTTTATTGTGCTTTCAGAATTGTAGGGCTGCGGAGTGGAACATGCAGAGAGTCAAGTGGTGTGATTGTGCTTATATTCAGTACAACAGCACTCTTGCTTTTGTGATTTTGCTTAAATATAACTTGTCTTGAACACCTGACACATGTGTGTAGGACATTGAATTCTCATCTGTCTGTCAAACACTGAATATTTGCATGGAGACCTTCTTTCCAAAAATGGTTGTTGAATATATGTTAGTGAGAATGTTGGAGAGAAGCCAAACCATGCAGAATTTTCGGATGACAAGGGTGAGATGTGTTAGTAATGTAGCATGAAATCAGTAGGGTAAATAAAGCTGTCTGTTATCTCTCTACCATGTGATGAGGCAGAAGCCAAAGGATTTAATAGGACTTACTCAAGAGGGAGTTGATGCCCGCAGAAGAATGCAAACGTCTTCCTGTCAAAAATATGTCAGACAGCTCCTTACTGTCTATCCTGGCTTAATCACCATGGTCCTAATTCCTCACCGAGCGACTGCAGAGATAAGTGATTTAGATTGCATCAGATTGTTGAAACAGTTTTTAACATAGTTGAAATAGTGACATTGCATATTTGTTGCATATAAATATGTCACTTCCTGTCACAAATAATTGTTCACTGCACTGTTTTTTTATGGAAACAGACTTTAATAGGCTGTGAAGTCCCAATGTGATATCACGAATATATTGGGAATATATTTTACGTAAAATGCATTTCTACCATACGTACGTTAATAATGTTTGCATAGAGACTAAAACATACAATACAGATGTATTGACTGCGTCTACAACTTGAATCATTTACGTGTGAACATCCTTACTGATGTGCAAATGTTTTCAAATCTTTATTTAATATATGAGTATTTTATTAATGGAATTAATTGGTTGATTGTATTGTATCACGTTACAATAAGGTTCATTAGTTAACATTAGTTAACTACATTTGTTAACATTAACTAATAATGCACTACACATAAACAGCATTTGTAATCTTTGTTAATGTTAATTTCAACATTTACTAATACTTTATTAAAATATTGTTAACATTAGTTCATGCACTGTGAATTAACATGAACAAACAATGAACAACTGTATTTTTATCAACTAACCTTATAGATGAACAAAAATAGTAACAAATGTATTGCTCATTGTTAGTTCATGTTAGTTAATACATTAACTAATGTTTAATAAATGAACCTTATTGTAAAGTGCTACCGATTATATTTTATTAATTATCAATGACATTG
Source organism: Siphateles boraxobius (assembly GCF_051911475.1). Taxonomy (NCBI): domain Eukaryota; kingdom Metazoa; phylum Chordata; class Actinopteri; order Cypriniformes; family Leuciscidae; genus Siphateles; species Siphateles boraxobius. Next base: position 11,322,616 of record NW_027509141.1, on the reverse strand, counting down.
TTATCAAATGCATTTATTAAACACAGTATTTACTTATTTTGAAATAATAACATTTAACTTTGTTCTGTGTGACTTCTGGGGCCACCTCGTTTTCAAAGGATTATGTAATTTTAAACAAGACTAAAACAAAAACAAGATTTTAAAATGAATTATACACTCTAAAAAACGTTGGGTTATTTTGTGTACCCAATAGCTGGGTTAAAAATAGTGGGTCGTTCTGTTGGGTTATTCGGAACATTTATTGGGTTGTTTCTATAACAACGCAGCCCTTTAGGTTGAAATTCAAATTTCAACGGTTGACCACCACAGCTGAATAGAAGATAACGTTACACGGGTGAGTTAATATTACACTACACAGTATGCATATTGTAGCCTATGTTATTATTATTTTTTTCGTTATAACATGACTTTAAGCTCTTACATAGTATTATTGCCGTTTTTCGTTCTAAATGTTCGGCCAATTATTTTTATGTTTATATCTCCCCTGTATGACTGCTTTTTGTCGGCTATCTGCGACTAACGACACCAATATGGCCATATAGCCAGCCAATTTCTTAGTAGCCTACTCGGTTGTGATACTCTTCCTAACTTTCTATGTTCTTTCCAATACTTTTTGGGAAAGTTATTAATATTTTCAGATATTAACCGGCGCGCTCGGCTTCAAGACGCAGCGGAAGCCTGGTCCATCCATCCAGTATCGCAGTCACTTACAGGAAGAAGGTATGCTGTGTTATATAAAGGCCTACATTGTAGCGCAAATGTTTACTTGGGCTATCCCATAGATATAAACACTATGGGGCTATCCCAACTACAGTGTGAATTTAAAATACTACAAAGTGTTAAACCAGGGTGACCATACGTCCTCTTTTTCCCGGACATGTCCTTTTTTTCGGACCTAAAGAAAATGCGGCCGGACGGGACGCCACTCATTGTGTGCTTTTTTTTCATTGCTTTAGATCCCGCCTTAAAAAAAAACGTTTTATCTAGACAACTCTATAAAGATTAAAAGTTAAAAAAAGATAACTACTCAATAAGATAAGTTATTACAATAGTCAGTTGAGTTACATAACACTTTTCAGATCGCCACATGCCCATTAAATAAAATGACGGTTGGTTGAGACTTTATTCCTTTATAATAAACTTTAACTTATTACTTTTTAAATGACACATAGTAGTGAAAGGACATTTTAAATGTAGGTCATTTACCACAATACATGGCAATTGCAGAAGCTCTATATTATAATTATAATAATATAAATAATAAAAAATATAATAATATATATTTATATTGATAAACAGATGTCCATACTTTCATTGTTACTGCACCTTATTACATGGCTTGGTTGAATTCTAATGTAGAATGTGATGTGTTATTTCTTGATAACAGACCGCTGCTAAGTATAACACACCGTTGCCATGATAAACAGAGCGTTGCCATGGACGCATGATTCTAACCGTAGATACGGAACAGACTATTTTCTTTAGCGGAAGCAATACAATTGTTTTTAAATCAATAAACTCCTTTTTAAATCAATATTTTGTGTCAAATTATTGATTTATTTGGTAGGTAGCCATGTAATAAGCAGGATATTGCGAGGCGATTGTTATAGCGAATACAACCCCTTCAGGCTGATTCAAGCTCCGCTTCACGTCGGGGTCATAATCAGCCTGTCGGGAACATACTTAGTACATCATAAGAAGGATGGCGTCTACGGTAATATTAGTCTCTCTGTTTATCCCAAGGTTTACCGCAAACTGCCAGATCCAGGCCGTATCCAGATCTGAGGAAGGACCATCACATCGACACGATGACAATGCATCCCTGAAGTGCCAGCCTCATCAACACTGTGAAGGCCTCATGGACACCTCAACAAACTCATCTCCATACCGGCGTGATGACTCCGACCACTAACCAGATTAACTGAATAAATTTTGTGAAAGTTCTGATCCAATCTGACTTCTGACCTATAATGCCGCCTAAATCATAATCATACACTGTTCGTTTGTTGGCCAAAGGAGGACTGGCCCCCCTGACTGAGTCTGGGTTCTCCCAAGGTTTTTTTCTCCACTCGTTCACCTGATGGAGTTTTGGTTCCTTGCCACTGTCGCCTTTTTTTGCCTTTATTCGCCATTGGCTTTTGGCTTGCTTAGTTGGGGACATTTAACATTTAATTTTGAATTTAACAATACTATTACAACTTTACCGTCCTGTTATCTCTGTAAAGCTGCTTTGAAACAATTTGTATTGTAAAAAACGCTATATAAATAAAGGTGACTTGACTTGACTACAACTGTTTATTTGTGTTTTTGTGCTCCATGTTTCTTAGAACTTAAAACCAAACTCTAAATTAATTTTAACATTAATATTCTGTGCCTGGAGGTGTTCCCTCAACACGTCGCCTTATGAGGCAGTTTATAATTGCATTACCTTTTTTATTTTATTTATTGAAACAATTTCTTACCTTTAGGTAAGTACATCAAAACAATTGCAACAATTACTTTTGAATCCAATGTCTAATTGAATGTAAATAAAGCATTGTTAATATACTTAAGTTGTGAGTTATTTATTTACATGGCAATAATAGTAATTATAATTAATATTAATAATAGGTTGATTAAAGCATTTTGGCCAAATAACCCAACAGATTAGTTTTTTGTAACCCAATTTATTGGGTAAAACTAGTTACCTAATTTTTTGCCTTTATTCGCCATTGGCTTTTGGCTTGCTTAGTTGGGGACATTTAACATTTAATTTTGAATTTAACAATACTATTACAACTTTACCGTCCTGTTATCTCTGTAAAGCTGCTTTGAAACAATTTGTATTGTAAAAAACGCTATATAAATAAAGGTGACTTGACTTGACTACAACTGTTTATTTGTGTTTTTGTGCTCCATGTTTCTTAGAACTTAAAACATAACTCTAAATTAATTTTAACATTAATATTCTGTGCCTGGAGGTGTTCCCTCAACACGTCGCCTTATGAGGCAGTTTATAATTGCATTACTTTTTTTATTTTATTTATTGAAACAATTTCTTACCTTTAGGTAAGTACATCAAAACAATTGCAACAATTACTTTTGAATCCAATGTCTAATTGAATGTAAATAAAGCATTGTTAATATACTTAAGTTGTGAGTTATTTATTTACATGGCAATAATAGTAATTATAATTAATATTAATAATAGGTTGATTAAAGCATTTTGGCCAAATAACCCAACAGATTAGTTTTTTGTAACCCAATTTATTGGGTAAAACTAGTTACCTAATTTATTGGGTTAAAATAACCCAACAATAGGTCGGTGCTATATCAACCCACCATTGGGTTAGCTGTTGGGTCGTTTTTAACCCAACTTTTTTAAGTGAGTATATATATGTATATAAAAAAAAAATTATATTCATTTTTTTTCCCCAGGCCTGCTAGTCATATTTTCTAAATCCTCTTATGCTTCCAGGTTTTCCATGACTTTGTTCCCTGCTTATTAGACCATGTTGGATATGAAGTGAAAAAAAATGATAAAGAGACAGGAGCATATCCTGTGGCACTGAACAGAATAAAGTCAAGAGTTCAAACTCTTGAAAATAAATTAAGACACAAATCTTCAGGCATTTTATGTTTGGACATGTTTTATGAAAATTGTTTATCGAAAACCAATTTTCACTTCTCATTTACATGTACTGTACATGTATGAAAATTTTTGTCAACACTTTTTTTTGTTGCGCTGTTTCGCTGGTGGTGTGAATGGGGCTTAAGACATTTAGGTTGTTATTTTTCCTTTAATTTGTAGCCCATCTGTGTGAATGCTATTAAAAAGTATATCTCACATACATGAGGTACGTTTGTTTTTTCTTCTTGGCATCACTTCAAGCTGAATCTCTTTTTGGAAACTCTGTTTTGTGGACCATATTATGACAACTGCCAGGTCCTGCCACCTCATTCTCCACAGCATAAGATCCTCAACACCTACTCTACCGAGCTCCAGGCTCAATCTTTTCTGGAAACTCTTTCATTGCCGGACAACCAGCATCTGCCACACACCCCCTTGAGGGCTTTTAAAATACTGTTTGTTTTCAACCTCCAGAAATTCTCTCACATTACTCTTCTCAGGTCTCTTTACTGACTGCCAATATTTGCAAGAATTCAGTTCGAAACACCATTCCTGGCTCACACTGCTGCCAATGCTCCCTCTGCCCCCATTACCTTCATGCCGTTATTGAGCTGTGTGTCTCTCCACATGAAGAGTTCTTGCCTGTTTAGCTCCAAAAACTTCTTTATCGTTGTTTTTGACATTGCATAGTATCAATACATTACAGCTCCAAACTTTTACATTCCCTTATTTTCCTGTTTCTTACTGTAAAGCTGCTTTAAAACAATCTGTATTGTATAAAGCAATATATAGATAAATGTGATTTGACTTGTTTGGAAGGACATACTGTAGAGCTGCTTTATTGCTGAATTGAATTGGTATCATAATTGATGAACTTTGCAACATTACCACTGTTATCAACGTTGAACTTTTCTTGAGCTGAATAACAATAAACAATTGCCTTCTGTAGAAATGTTTATATATGACTTGAACTCATTTCATAATCAATAAATCAACATTGACTCTGTTATTGAACTGAAACAACATGAAACTGTCTTGAGCTGAATGATGAAATGGTTGTCTTCTGTAGAGCTGCTTTATTTAAATAACTGACGAACTTTGCAAAATTAACACTGTTATTGAACTAAATTGAACATAACTAAAGTGAGCTGAATAATGACATTTGTGTTTTGTAGAGCTGCTTTACAGCTGACATTGATTCTGTTTCATAATTGCTTTTTAACATTAACATGTTATTTTCCTATTTATTACTGTAAAGCTGCTTTGAAACAATTCGTATTGTATAAAGCAATGTGTAGATAAATGTGACTTGACTTGTTTGGAAGGACATACAATTCTGCCTCTAGTGCTGACATTTTGTACCATTCTAATAAAAAGCTTCAAATTTCTTCATGGCATCACAAGATGCAAAGCAATGAGAGAATGTACAAATTGTACACCAAAGAGGAAGCTCAAATGAAAAAAATAATGTGTAGAATGTAACACTGTAACTTCGGACAGATATTCAGCACTGAACTGATTCATGTTCCTTTGACCATTGCTGACTCGCGCCTCCTGCAAGCTCTGAAAACAAATGGCCCTCCTGAAAACAGGCTGTTTGTAGATACGGTCAGCTAAGCCTGAACACAAGATGTCCTGGGGAAGTTGGGGAGCAAGGGATGTTGATAGGTCATGAGAGAGAAAGAGAGAGAGAGAGAAAGAGAGAGTGATTTCAACACAAGATAGAGTGCCGTTCAAGCTCTGTTAAAGTGAAGTGAAAGACATTTCCCTCCTCTGTCCACAGGTCCACCATCTGACCTCTATGGACACTGTTTTTTTTTTTTTGTTTTTTTTTTTTGTTTTTTTTTGTTTTTTTTTTTTGTTTTTTTTGTTTTTGCAGGGCTTAGTGAATTGTTAGGAATGGTAGTTGGGAAAATTATAAAGTAGAAATCTATCAGTGTGCAACAACTGCCCTTACATAACTGATGGCAAGCGTAATAAATAATCAGTCCAAAAGCTGCTGACGTGCTTGTAATAGTATGCTGCTAATCTATGAGCATGACAATTAAATATTCCTTACAGGATTCGTTTGGCCAAAAAAAATCTGTCTCTATTTACACACCCTGATGTCATTCCGTGAAGTTGAAGTTTGCAAAAATTTTCTCTGTGGAAGACAAATGAAGAGGATGTAAAAATGGCCTTTCCCAAAAAATTTCTCTGTCTGTCTGTCTATCTATCTATCTATCTATCTATCTATCTATCTATCTATCTATCTATGACTGCTATATACATCATCCACAGTCCATTCATGTGAAATTTAAATAAGGCGTCTAACTTGACTAAGTTCCATGAAAGCATATTATAGCCTCCAAAAGTTCCTGTTTATAAACAATTTCAGTTCCATAATATGGTGTATTTCCAAGTGAAACAGGATATTCAAAATAAAGTACAGAAAGAATTGATTGGATATTGAAAGTGAACATTCCACAACAGAATGGAGCCAGACTAATTATAATATAAATGAATGCCTAAATAGTGATTTGGCTGCATGGCCTTGCTGCAAGTGATGTCAGTGGAAAGGAAAGTTGTTTCAGTTATTGTTTTAATTTTTTTATTTTTATTAAAGGTTGTAAGGTGAATTGTTTTTCTTTGGAATAACATGCACCAATGAATCATTCACAATACGATGAGGATTTTAGGAGAAAATAAATAAGGTCAATTTTCATTTCTTGTTGACTTTAACGCATGAATGTTAACCATATGGGTATATTCCTACTTTTTAGAAGCCACATGACAGATTTGCATGAGAAACAGACTGAAATATACAGGTGAGTGAATTATGAGAGAAATGTTTCTTAACACACATGTCATTAATATAATATATATGTTTGGAATAAGATTTCTTATGCTCACCAAAGCTGCATTCGTTTGATCAATTAAAACAATAATAGTGTTACACATTACTAACATTTTAAATAAATGTTTTCTAAAGAAATTAATACGTTTATTAAGCAAGGACATATTAAATTGTGAATTGTGTCATCAACAATAAAGACAATTATGTGTTTACAAAATATATATTTTTTTAAATATCAGTTTTCACAGATATATAACACAGAAAATTTTTTTTGAGCATTGATAATAAGAAGAACCGGTTTCACTTTATTTTGATGGTCCCTTTAACACATTCTGTTGTCTATAAGTAACATTGCACCTACATGTCTTCTAACTCTCATTAGAGTATTAGTAGAGTATTAGTAGTCTGGTAGGGTTAGGGTTACAATAAGTTGACATGTAGTTGCAAAGTTACTTATAGTCAGTAGAGTGTCTGTTGGAGGAGCATCACAATAAAGAGTTTGCAGATATGAAGCAGAGAGTCTACTAATACTCTAACGAGAGTTAGTTGGCATGTAGTTGCAAAGTTACTTATAGTTAACAGAATGTTCAAAAGGGACCATCAAAATAAAGTGTTACCGAAGAACCATTATTATTAATTAATCATCAATAATAATTGAGCACCCAATAAGGATTTTAGAATAATTGCTGAAGAATCATGTGATGCTGAAGACTGGAGTAATGATGCTGAAAATTCGGATGTTTTTACTGTATGTTTGATCAAATAAATTGCAGCCTTGGTGAGCATAAGAGACTTCTTTCAAAATAATTCAAATATAATTAATTCTTAATTATGCCAAACTTTTACTGTATGTATACTTCACAAAAGTTCTGAAGTGTCACTGTAATAAGAACACGCTTTTCAGTAAAACATATAACACACAGTTTACAATTAAGCCCAGTGTTACTCCTGTTTGATTGAAATGTTCCAGTTCGCAGCTTTTCCTGAAGTATCAGGGTCTCGGGCTGCCAAGTAACATCAACCCAAATGATGTGAACACTGTGCTCATTATGTAGCCCTGCTGCCCTGCTGTTTTTCACCAGCACTACAGTGGACAGATGGTCACAAACACTGACCAGCTATTTCCTGGTCACCTGAGCAGCGAGGAGCGGCTCACTTTGAGCTTGGTTCCTGCCTGCCTCCGTGGGTCCTGGGAAGGGTCAACGCGAGCCAGCATGTGAAAGGATCCATACTGCCATATTTGTTATTCCAGCAAAGTCTTCAGCTTGAGAATAGGCCACCTTGTTGTGAATGAGGAACGTAAGGTTTACATGGTCTAATCAAATGTTAACAAAGCAATCGAATGCAACAACAAAGATGTTGAGTGATTAACCAGCGTTCTGGTCGATGTTTAAAGCATCACGTTGTTCATTTGATCATGAAGCATAAACAACAATGTTGGAAAACACCCAGAGCCTTTATTCGTTGAGAAACGAGGCAGTTTTCAGAGCAGATGTTCCTGTTTTACAGGAGTCTCCGGGAGATAAGGTTTGAATTATGAAGGGAAATATTTATCCAGGCAGAGGAATATTACTCTTCCCCGTCACTCGGCCACACAATATCCAGGGGAAGTGGAGGAGTTAACCTCATTTGTTGCCAGGGGTGATAAAACTAACCCAAGATCAGCCAGTCAGATATACAATGACAAATATGTGTCTCTGACTGCTTATATATAGTATCGGTCAAAAGTTTGGAATACTTAAGATTTTGGGTAACACTTTACAATAAAAATACAGCTGTTCCATAGTTTGTGCATGTTAGTTCGTGTATTAACTAATGTTAACAAGATTTTTATAAAGTATTAGTAAATGCTGAAATTAACATTAACAAAGATTAATGAATGCTGCATAAGTGCAGTTCACTATTAGTTCATGCTAACTAATGTTGTTAACTAATGTTAACTAATGAACCTTTTAAAATGTATATAATTTTGAACTTTTTTTATGTTCACCAAGGCTGCATTTATTTGATCTCTTCTATTTAAATATATTTTAAAATGTAATTTTTCTGTGATGACAAATCAGAATTTTCAGCATCATTATTCCAGTCTTCAGTGACACATGATCCTTTAGAAATCATTCGAATGATGATTTGGTGCTCAAGAAACATTGCTGATTATTATCAATGTTGAAAAAAGTTTTTGGCTGCTATTATTTTGTTAACCGTGATACACTACACTAAACGTGATACTAATACACTACTAAAAGTTTAGGCTATGTCAGATTGCTTTAAAAAAGAAACGAAAAAAAAGTAATATTTTTATTCAGCAAGGACACATTAAATTCACAGCAAAGACACTTACAATATCACAACATTTTATTTCGGCTCATTTTATTTCTATTTCAAATACATCCTGAGTTGTCAGGAACTATATCTTAGTAACTATAAGGGTTCAAAAGACTGATTTTACAAAAGCTCCATTCAAATGTTTGTAAAACTATATATGTGCCTCTAAAGGAACCATGTTTTAAAACCAAACTCATCCTGAGAATTATTCAACTGAGTAAAAAGGATAACAACTTACCACATTATTCCCTATAATGTATAGTGCATTACACAGTCTCTGCATGAAAACTGCAACATGTTCTTTAGTACTCTCTGAGATACTCAAATCATGGTGTTTGATTGCATTTTATTATCACCCCTCTGTCATGGCTTATTCGCTTCTCTATCATGATATGCATAACTTCAGCTCTTATCCATTGAATAATAATCTTTCGGTGAGTAAATCTTATCAGCTGTGAAATTTGGCACTGAGCGTCTGTTGGCTGATGACATATGAAGATAAAATGCCTCAAAACTCTCTCTTATGTCAGAACGTCAGCTGTGATGCTTGAAGTTTTAAATTTCAGTCTAAATAAAGAATAAATGAAATGTCACGAATATATTTGACGTTAATGAAATATCCCATTATCCAGGGCTTCCAAGATGAATTTAAAAAATCATTAAGAGATACATTAACACAGATCAAGCTACTCAACTTACCAGAGGAAAAACACATTTTATCCACCCAGCCGTGAGATTAATGGTTTTATAAACATGATTAATGAGCGTTATTTGTGTTGACAGTCCTTGAGTGACATGTTACAGGTGTGAGGTTGCCCACAACCGCTTCCTCTTAAAAGACACTTTACAGCTGTCTCATTCATACCAAACTACCTTCTCCATCAGTGGCAGAACGCCATGACTGGGAGCAAAACCTTTGACTGTGATGATAAACATTTTCCAGGCTCACAAGGAAAGTTTTTGTTCACTTCCAAATCATGGAGTGCTCATGGTCCTTAACATTCCCAATGGACTGGCCCAACTGAAGAAATAGTTAAGCTGTCATCCAGCGATCAGACACAGCAGCCCACCAGACATTTCGAGAGCAGTTGGCAGGATCCCTGAAAAAAAAAAAAAAAAAAAAAATGAAATCAAAGGGATGAAAAACAACTGGAATTGGGCCTCATGTAATGAGAATTTAGTCAAGCTGACAGAACATGTCATTGGTTTTAACTTCATATCTCAAATTCCTTATTCTCACCTCTTAATTTATTCCTGCCTGTATTTGATCTTTATTTTAAAAAAAAAAGAGTTAAATGGGTGTTTGTTCAACTATGGGCACCTTTGGCCCTGTGGACCTTTAGAAAATAAACTTTCTTAAAACCCACTTTTCACACTCTCTCTAGTATATTTCCTTTGTCTGCTATGTCAAACAGTGGACACTCACAGGAGGGTTCTGCAATTTTAGTACTTTCTGAACCATCATGAACCAATCACATCTAGAATGTAGTTGAAATACAATTTTAAACATTTAAGAATAAATAGTCAATTTCAGTCTTTCTAAGGCTAATTTAATGGCAAGCATTTTATAACTCCTAAAAAAATCGTAAAATATAATAAACATTTATTTTCACACTTAAAGGCCTGGTTTCACAGACAGGGTTTAGCTAAGCCCGGATTAGATCTTAGTTCAATTCAGGACATTTAAATAGCTTTTATAAACATGGTTTAAAAAAACAAACAAAAAAAAAAAAACATTACTGATGTGCATCTTGAGACAAAACAATGGCAGTGACACATTTTATGATTGTCTGGAACTAGGCTCAAGCCTTGCATGTGAAACTGGGGGAACATGTCTCACATTTCATCTTAAGTATGCTCTTCACTGACACAAGCTGCAAGAGAAAGAAAAATAAATAATTAAATGCATACATACATGCTATACATACATACACACATGCAATACATACATACATAACATGATAAATTATTTTATTTTTGCATATGATTTTGGTCCTGAAAGATCTAAAACATGTTTCCCTCAGGGCAGTCAGTTCTCAGGCTTTCTCTGTCTTGCTCAAGGGCACAATGCTGATAGAACAGGACCGTAATCTCAGTAACTCTCCGGTTCATGGATCACTTACGACAGAACAGGCAACCTTTGTGTAAATGGCCTAGGTCCTATAGCATCAGACTGCCACTAGACCTGCAAATTACTCGGCCAGGAGGGAAACATTTCAAGCCACCAGCATTCCACTGTGGTCTCCTGTCGAGGCCGTAACCTCACCTGTGCTCAGAGACTCAGATCCTTATGCTTGAATCTTGGGCCACCTGGATGGAAAGAACTATAGCAAAGTTTCAAAACCAAATGATATAAATGTACTTTTTTCCCTCAGCAATATTTGTGATATATTTGATACTTATAATTTATATATCACAATATTGTGTAATGAACAACAGCTATAAAACTGCAGACTACAAAGCTACGTGCTACTGATAATTTGAAGTAGTTAAACTACATTCAAGTTTATAGCGCTGACTAGAGTTACCCGGATGAGCCTGTGTTATCAGTTTTTACCGGTTATATGAATAACATTCCGGTGGATGGTGCGATTGACGAATCAGAATCAAGCATTTCACAGATCCATGTAATAAAGGTAGTTAACATAACAAAACAGCTACTGTGAGATATAAAATATTAAAATGATTTTAATGGCACAAAAACAATTATTTGAACTGATACATTTTGTTTAAATACAATACATAAAATAAATACAGTGATAAACAGCAAATCAACTTTTATTTTACTACAGGAAAAAAGTAATAAAATGGGATTTGTGACTCAAATGAATCAATAAATCATACATTTAAAAAGAACCATCTGATTGAAACAACTCTTCTAAAACGAAGATTGTTTTTATTATTGCCTTTATTATTGGTTGTAATACCGTGTGTGTGTATATGTGTGTGTGTGTGTGTGTTTGAGCTACTGTCACAGTATAAAAAACTTTTCAAAATTTGTAATAAAATGACATATAGAGGCAAAAGAAGAAGAAGAAAAGAAGTGCGGAACCATTTAAAAAAAATCATAAATGTTATTACATGAACAGTCTCCTGATGTAACCCAAGGTTAAGTGCTTTACTCAAGGGCACAATGGTGATATTTCATGAAAAAACCCTTCTGGGGTTTGAACCTAGAACCTTTCAATTACTGGCCCAGATCTTTAACCACTAAGCTACATGACCCACCCGAAGACTATTTAATGCAGTTACCCACCCAGAACCATTTTATTGCATCTTTGCTGTAATGTTTCGTTGATTCCCTGTAAATGATATATAAAATTAGACATTTCCACTATAAACACACTGAACGGAAACAGGCATCACTAATGCTCAATGAGGTCACAGAAAACCCCACAATTCCATCCACCGCAATAACTCTGGGGCTCTGAAACCCCAAACGCATCCCACCCCACAAACTCCACCCAGAACCGTCCACTCCACCCTGCCCATAAACACCAAGGCTTACTGGAACTCTCATCTGAAGTTTACTGCCGTTTTGCTATTTTGCTTCAAAATCTGAAAAGGAGGTCTGGGTGAATCATCATCATGTTATACAGGAAACTGGATTCCTTCTGTTGAGCTTGGCTGTGCAAAACTCTGTAGTAGGAGGTTGCTAACTTGCCAGGCCATCGCTATGTGGTTGCTAAGGTAGTTGCTAGGTGGTTGCTTACAAGTCCAAGTTAAAAGGGTCTACTCCTATGTCTTTATAATTTTCTGGCCACCAGATTTGGCTTGGGTGTCTCTCTCATTTAAAATATTTCCCCCTCCTGTTCATCATATTTTCACCAGATGGAGATAATAAGTCCACTTGTAAAGGTGCTAGAACACCTCTTCTCAGCAAGCCGCATGATTTAAAGGGTCACTCCACCCATTTCAACTCCATCTCACTCCACGTGAGAGGACGACGCGAGTGATAATGAATGACACCTGTGCAGCGGTCTCATATCTCTCACGGAGGAGCGGAAGCACAAAAGGAACAGGCCTGATTTTATGTTTTGTTTCTGTTGTGTGTGGCCAGCTGGCTTATACTTTTGTTTTGTATTTGTTTATTTTACTATTAAAACGTTCAAATGTTCGCCGGTTCCAGCCTCCTTCTTCCCACAACAACGAACCCTGTTACATTGGCAAACATTAGTGAATTACTCGTTTGTATTTCTTTCTATATGGTGAATTATTGCATGATACCTGGATGTTCAGTCAGGCGAAACTAGGATGGTTCACATCACAACAAAAACGTCCGTGTGGTCGTCTGATTCAGAGATTTCGTCCAGGAGAAATTGCGATCGTTGAAATTCTCTGCAGCAGACGGACTCTATCTGTGTCCGTAGTGCACAGCGAGAGCACACGCACCAGCAGCCCGCCTCAGCTCGACCCAGTCCGGGCTCCTCGTCCGCGACAGGCAGCCGCCTCCTGATCCTCCATCAGCCTCAGCTGCTCTTCACTATATTGCGGCTCGTAAAGATAGCCACGAACAGCGGATTCGAGCAGCAGAATTTCAAAATCCTCTACTTCCATATCATGTTTAGTTTCTTCCGTCATTGTCGTAACTTCCTATATCCACAGCGCTTGTTAGCTTAGCTTATAAACAAGATGGCTGATATTGCTTTCAGTATCTGCAAGTGAAGTCCCACCCACTGATCTGTGATAGGTCTGTTAGCGCATTAGGCACAACCCCCTATGGGCGGGTTTGAAAGGGTGGGAATTTGTGCTTGTAGTCTATACAGAAATCCCCCCTTTTTACACTTCCTCCTACAATGACGTCAAATGACGATTTTTGCGTCATTGTAGGAGGAAGTGAAAAAGGTAAATAGTAGATTTCTCTCGTCTCAGGGGAAAATGAAAGAATGTTGCACGACCATTCAATAGTATGACTGGTTGTTTAACAATGGACCTCTTAATGCAAATGGGTGGAGTGACCCTTTAAGGTATTCATGTCATAAACACAACCGCGTGGGACAGTATGAGCCCAAATCTAATATTTACGCTCAGGGATTGAGCCGTATAAGCAATAGTGAATATCTTGAATAAGACAGTGACCAAAATAAATAAATAAACAAATAGTTTGGACTGATATTTTGGTTATCTATATGGATGCCCTGCATGCATGACAAATTGAATACCAAAATCCCAAACACAGCTTTTAATCCAGGCTTAATCTTAACCTTGAGCTGGATGTGTGTGTACGAGGGACTGAGGTGCCCTGTGATGCAATGCTAGCATGCATGTGTGTGATCGGGTTAGTGGCACTTGTGTTTTGGCAGCATTTTGATGCAGTACTAGTTTAAACCAGATGGTGGTGTTCTCTGCAACAGTTCCATAAATCATACCCTGATCATGTTCATCCTATCCCTTCTTATTCATTAAAAAAACTGGGAATAATAAGTCCCTAAGAAACTGAGGGACTGTGATGAAGCCATACTTAATAATGTATCCATTCCACCACCTCCCCTGATTTCTGCAACCAATGTTGCAGTGGTGACTAGAAAATCTATTGTAAACTCTATTCCTCTTTAGTCATCTCCACCCATACACTCCACCCATGTGTACACACATTTTCTTGTTTCTTTTTAATTTAATCTGAAGGAATGATTATAGGACTTTTAATAATAATTCAATTTCCGGCATTTTGTGTATGTCTGTTTGTTGTCATTAAATATACCTGCATTATGTATATCTGCAAACAGCAACCTGCTATCTAGATAAAAGCATTGTTATCGGCTGTGAAAAAATCTGCATTGGTTGTCCGTTAGTTGCAACCACAGTTAATCAGCATGTTTTATCTGTAGATTATATCAGGTCTAACGACCACGTGCTCCAGTTGATTTGAACAATATTACAGTACATCATAATCACAGGTCATTTAAAAAAAAAAGTCAATTTAAGAGCATTTATGGGTGAATTGAGGATTGTGTCACAGGCAGCTCTGACATGGAGGAGAATTGAGAATGTGTGGGTGTCTCCACAGACAAAAGGCAAGGTCGCGCGCGCGCGTGTGTGTGCGTGCGTGCGTGCGCGTGTGTGTGTTGGTGTGTGTGTGTGTGTGTGAAACTCTTGTGCGGCTCAGAGCACACCTGGCAAAATGTGTTTCTAATAATGAAATGAATTTTGCCTCATAAGCTCCATATGCAGATCCACAATTATGTGGTGGTAGATTTTATGTCATAAATTGGCTCAGCTGGAAGCCTGGTACACACAATAAGCCACTATCAACATCACGAGAACACACTAGATACAAAAAATTGTCTTGTTCTTTGAAAAATATAAATAATATCAAAATAAAAAATTAAAACCTACAATTAAATAATTTTAAAAGAAATAATTAGGAATGAATAATTAAATAAAAACATTAATTTGGCTCTTATTCAATCTGAGTCACACCTTCTTTTGTTCAATGCCTTTTTAGTCTTTACGTTTGTATTTAACCACACACACACACACACACACACACACACACA
This sequence comes from Siphateles boraxobius, assembly GCF_051911475.1. Taxonomy (NCBI): domain Eukaryota; kingdom Metazoa; phylum Chordata; class Actinopteri; order Cypriniformes; family Leuciscidae; genus Siphateles; species Siphateles boraxobius. The sequence goes on along the minus strand of NW_027509141.1, from coordinate 11,307,348 downwards.
CACACACACACACACACACACACACACACACACACAGACACAGACACAGACACAGACACAGACACAGACACACACACACACACACACACACACACACACACACACACACACACACACACACACACACACACACACACACACACACACACACACACACACACACACACACACACACACACACAGTCATTCTCCATTGAACAATACTGCGTCCAGCTCTCCTCTTTCTCTCTGTCGATGAAAACACTCCAATCCCGAGCTGATGAGATAGTTAATTAGCTTTCTCTCGATCACATCTGAATTTGAGGACTTTGAACAGATGACTAAAAAGAAAAAAGAAAATGCTGGCAAACAATTTTAATGGCACACGTGCAAATCAAACAGTGAACTTTCATTAGGATAACTAATCTTCTATATAAAAACTATTGGGACACATTTATTTAATAATTTTGACTGAATGTGTCTCGTATTGGTGTGATAACTTTGTTGAACACATCCATCCATTTTCATGCTTGTTGTAATCTGCACATTTTGAGAGTATATCACATTTTAGATGAGATACTCAAAATATTTATGGCAACAATTAAAATGGCACAAAGACACCATATGAGGCCATTAGTTCCACTGATAAAAAGAGGGCAGTAAATTTCTCACATTTCTCGGATTCAAGCTGGGATATTAATGTAGTGTTGCACTGATCATTTCCGCTGAAATTAATCTGAGAGAATCCGACAAAGGATATAAACAGTGAAACCACACCAAAGACTTATGAATAGTGTATTTAAATATGTATTATTTAGGCAGCATGAAACAACAAAAAATTAAAAGATACATGTAACATATGTAATATATATATATATATATTTAAACATACATACAAAATACAATATATAATGTTACATCATATTAATTAATTTGTTTGCATTTGTAGCAAACATATGATTGTTGAATTTTATTTTGGGGACGGAATTCACAAAAAATATTACAGTTTTTTACACTCGCTAGGACACATTTCTCAATACTTAGGTCACTTTTTCAAAACTCTTCACACAGTTCTCCAAACCAACTTTCAGCTTGGCCCAGCAGTTCATTTCACTTTCAAAATGCACTAAAACTACCATATCACTTCATACATGTCTCAAATCAACATATTCTTCCATCACACTAGCAAAGGTTGACAGACAACAAACACACTTTGTCACCCACAAAACAATGACCTAAAAAACACTAACAACAGGTAGCATTATACAATGTTATCTTCTGTAAAACAAGCACACCTCTCTACTGTTTAGAATTCACTGCAATATATTTTACTGGAATGAATCAGACATGATGCAGTATGCTTCAATATATTTTATGTCTTTTTTTTTTCACAGACTAATTACAAAATACAAGAATTTGTACACACCATTCACCGATACAGATACAATAGGAATCAGCTGTGCTTGGTCCAATTTTCAAATTGTTTTTTATAGCATTTCATTTTTAGATTTGAAATATATTTCATTACAATATTACTGTAGAAATGTAGCAAATTGCTGTCATATTCAGTTTTGTATTATGTTATTGTTTTGAACATAAGTTTAACAGTTTTGAAAACAGTATGTAAGCATGTGCAAATTGGCCTGTAAGTACACAGAGTTTTGGTGGTTGTTGTGTCGAAGTGAGAAAACAATTAATGTAATTTGAAAGATGTAGTCATTGAATGCATTTTGTGCCAAAGCAATGATAAATGATCCACCGTTTAGCCCACATATACTTCTGTTGTGCTCACTGTGTGAAGAGTTTTGAAAAAGTGACCTAAGTATTGAGAAATGTGTCCTAGCGACTGTAAAAAACTGTAAATGAACACAATTTTGACCTCTACTAGATGAAAAACAAGCATTTGCGTAATTGAGCCTTTAGCTAAAATATTACAGTCACTTATAGACCTTGAGTCAAATTCCCCATATCCCAACTATCCCCAGTCTCCCCTAAATGTAAATATATGAATATCATGAAGTTGAGTTTCAGCTTTGCACAAGATATGACCAGGTCACGCATCAACATCCTTTAAAGGCTTTGTCTTGACTATTTACCCATTCACACATTTGTGTAGTCCTATCCTATTGAAAAAAAATCACTGCCCATGCAGTGTGGAGACAGCTTGAAGCCCTAACTCAATCCAATCCAAATCAACACCCGCGGGTAATCGAGACCCCTTGAACGCAATGGAATGACTGTAACGTTGAGGTATGTTTAGCCTCTGTAATGATAAACCCCCTGGATTCCGTAAGAATTAACAGTAGCTTTTCTTCAGCCTGCTGATGAATATTCGCAGGTGATGAAACTCCAGTCAAAGCACAAAGAGGACTGGGGATGTTCAAAGGAAGGTTTGTCGATGTCTATCTCTGAGTCGCCTCTAATAATCACCATCTCACATGCTGTGCATCTGTAATCCCACTAATTAAAACCCGCTGACAGTTCATGCACACTTCATTGTTGTTGACCACTGAAGCTTTGGACATTTCGACTGAATTAAACACGCCGATGCTGCAGTCGTTCACAACAAGGACAGGTCTGAACAAATCCACATGTATATATGTACATGTATAATCGATAGTGCACTGCTCCAAATAGGCATTTCCTGAATTTTGATTTCTGAGTGCCACTGCCAAAAGTGTTGCTATCCAGACACAATAGTATACGCAGTGGCAACCTCTGGCTGGGGAGCATGCACGTGGCAGACTATTCCCGCCAGCCAATCAGATGGAGCTACCAAGAGATGAAACCAGCGCTTTACCTCGAGCCAGCCCGAGGCGAGTCATTAGGGGGAAGGAATTTGATGCCCTGTACCAGGACTCGGAACTCTCAGATACAGAAAAGTTAAAGCTCATCGCTTTTCTCCACCCAAAATCACTGTGTCCTTGAATGTATAAAAAACATTAAAGAATGGTAAAATGGAAAGTGTGCATGGGGGAGAGCTACACACTCAATTTTTTGGGGAGTGGTGTTTGCATATAGATACATCCCTATTGCAGTGCAGTAAATGTTTTTGCACTTTTAAGCGTGCCAGTGTTTGTGGGTGCTCTGGCTCACACTGATACAAAACCATGAGCCTTCAAAGGATAACAAATGCAGCCGAGAGAAGATCTATCCATACAAGGAAAAACAAAAGGAAACAAAGACGAAGAAAAAGCACTCAATGACCTCAGCAGAGCGTTTCAAACACTGTGTCATGTGTATGTATGTTCTTAAAGACTTCCAGATGTGTTGTGTTCTGGACACATGCATATTTCTGCTGCAGGAAATGAATGTGGTTTTGTTTGAATGGCTTCTTTTCAGAACAGATATTTGTAGATGGCTAGATTTAAAGGAACATTTTTCCATGCATGACTTTACTGCATTAAGTCAGATAGCATCAGTACTCAAAGACGCAGATTCACTTCACTATCCGGCCAGAGATGAGCAGCGTCCGAAATCACATACTTCCCTACTGTATAGTAGACATGTCCAAATTCACAGTACTGATAAAAGAGTAGGCAAAAAAGTACCTGGATGACCTTCTACTTCCAGCGAGATTCTGGTGTGCATGATACTATATAGAACAGAATTTTTTTAGCAGCCCTGAAGTAATTACTCAAATTCAAAATAAGTACTTAATCAAGAGAGTATGCGATTTCTAACACTGCCACTGGCTTTTATTTCTTTCACACACAGCAGGACACCAACAGGAGATAGTAACAATACAATCTCATAAGAAAACGTAACAATTTTATGAGGTGGTAATTTTGCATGAATTTTTATGAAGTGGTACGTACAGAAACATAATTTTTTTTTAAAATAAAAATTGTATATCGTAAGAATGAAGGTCTAAACCTAACCGTCAGCGAGGCGTAAGAATATTGTACGAAAATGTACAAATGAGATTGTACAAATTAGTACCACCAGTTCGTTCAAATGTAGAATATTTACGAATTGCCATGAGAGTGTGTTGGACCACACAGTTAAAACTGAAAACTTACATTGAAACACATTTTTATCATAAAAAAGGGTTGAGCAATATGTGTGGGGTTTATTGAAAAGTTTGGATCATTTTGAAAGCAGAATTCTAAGATTTTAGACGACAGACTCACCTCAAAGTTCAAATGTTAAATTGTTCCTCGCTTAATTTTAAAGAGAGATCACATTTCATAGGATGGGAGCGGTGTTCATTGAAATGTACCTTCAACAATATATAAGAACAGCGCACCTCCTCTGCAATAAAGTGTCAGGTTCTGTCTCAGGAGACGTGCTGTCATTAGATATTCTTGGTATGTTTCTAAGAAAAGCAAATGCAGATTGACTCAGTTGGAACACAATACTGCCGTTGGTTTTGTCGCAGTGATAATCAGATTTATATGATTAGGTAAGATATTATAAACCACATTTTTTATTTTGTTTTTTTTTTTTACTACAAAGCTGCAGGATTGTGGAACAGCTTCGAATCATTGTCTTTATATTCTTGTTGTTTTATTTTGGCTCGTTCACAGAAAAGGAAAACAAGAACCGAATAATATGCAGCATCTGTATCCGTGTGTCTGGGATTTCCATGCCTGGAGAAGATCATTAACATTGTGTCCCACCACCCTCTCAGATTCTGCTAGGGCAATTTCCAATAACAAAAGCATTTAGGCGAGTTGAAGGCAAAACTGTCTGTGTGCGCTTTTGAACGAGACAGAGCAGCCTGGGATAAAATAACGGGTGGGGAGTGAGTGTGTGTGTGTGTTTAAATGAAGATAGGAGGGCCATGTCCCTGCTTTTCTGTGACCTAGTTTACAAGTTTGGAAGTGTGTGTGGGTGGGGGTGGGGTGGGGTGGGGGGGGGGGGGGGGTGGGTATAGGGAGAGACAGAGAGACAGTGGAGTGCTGGATTTCAAATCCAGCGGTCAGACAGTAATGGTGCCAGATGACCTTGGGACGGTCCGTGACCATCTGCCACCTCTATCCCTCAGAGTTCGGCTCTCTAGCACAACTGTCACGCATGTCACATTGTGGTTACAGATTTCTTTTACATGTGCTAAAGAAGTTCACACACATAGAGTATGCAAATACATTCAAATACAGACAACACATTATTCTATGATACTTAATTCTTATTGGTCAATCATTCAGTTGGCAAATATTTTTGTATAATGTCTACCAAACTATTTTTCACCTGAATACCAAGGCAAAACATTTCTTATATAAAAACATTAAAATAAACATTTTTGTAAGTAGATGTATAAGTAACTTGGTTTTACACAGAACAATAAATAAATAGTACTTTTTGATTAAGATGCTCTTTTTTCTTTTACAAAACAATAGTTCCCCTCATAAAGGAATATTGTGCATGTCACATGTGCAGACGAACAATTTGTTCATCTCACAAACAAAATGTTTATGTCTAAGTTTGACCTCAATAATTATCAGACTATTGATTTTAGGGCTGTTTACACGACACAGTTATCACCTAAAAAAAGAAAACGATTTATGCATTTTGGCAGTTCATTTGCATGACATTGGCGTTTTGGTTGCCTGAAAACGCAAACGTTTGAAAATGTATTTCAAAGTGCAAGTTTTTGAAAATTATGCCGTTATAATCTCAGTGTAAACTACAAAACCGTGATTTTGTGAAAACGGTGACGTCATGTGCATGTGGATTATGTGTTTAGTCTGTTGTCACGTAGTGTTTCTTTACAAAGTGACATTGCCAACTACTGGCCTGGCATAATACAGCGGTTTTAGACATTCACACAGATCCGTGTGAACGTGGATCATTTTGACAACATTGTCTTCTGTATAATAAAACTTTTTCAAAAAGGCATATGAAAAACCTTTCTGTTTTTACTAAATTGTTGCCTTGTAAAGTACCCTAAGAAATAAATGAATCATGAGGACAGTTACACTTGAGAATCTGGGGTTCTTGAATGCAGACAAAAACAGAAACCGTATCAAAAACATAAATATATGTCATCGAATCATAAACAAAGAAATGTTATTACTTTACAATATGGGTTCCATTAGTTAACGTTAGTTAATGCATACATAACAATAAGCAATACATTTGCTACAGTATTTATCAATCTTCATTAACAATATAAAAAGGGACTGTTCATTGTTATGAACAGATACAACTTTTGATTTGAATAATGTATTAGTAAATGTTGGAATGAGCATTATCTATAGATTTTTAAATGCTTTAGAAGCATTTTTCAATGTTATTTGTATAGACACACAGTGTTTATTTTTGTCAGCATATTAAGCTGGGAAAGGAAAAAATTGTATTCTAACAGTGAAACATTTTACCTTCAAAGAAAAAATCTTTTAACTCTATTAAAAAAAATGAATAAAATATATAAATATAAAAGTGAAATAAACTAAACTAAATGGTTTTATAAAATATAATATTTTTTATTTTCTAAAATAAAATATTTCACATATGGAACAATATGTTTACTTTGAGCTAACATGCTAATTCGACCATAAAATATTCTCACTCAGAACAGCAGTTCCCTTTCAGTCGATAACGTCGGACGTAGTCGACGCGACTGAAATGGGATCACGCTAGGGAGCCTATCATCTTCGAGTACTATTGAACGAGCCAATATAATTGGCGTGCGTGATTCGCATCACACACTCCGCCCCCGCGGCGCGGGTATAAATACGGAAGTGGGTGCACGCACTAGTTGCCTTTCGCTTCGGAGCCGATCGTTTGATGTCTCTGAGAGTGCTGTGTCTACAACGAGCGAGTGTGTCGGTGTTCTTCAGGAAGACTCTCCCAGTGCTGGTGTTCTACAGCGCGAGTGCAGCGGTGATCGCGAGCTTTGAGCTCTCAACTGCTGTTTTAACAGCAACAAATTTCTAAATGTTTGTGTGTGTGTTGATGGCTGGTTAGAGGGCGGAAAAGTGAGTGCTTCACTGTTTCAGTTCTCTGTTCAGTGTTGCCGCGGTCATTTCCCTGTGTGCTCCGGCACTGGTGACGGTCCTATTTTCTGAAAGAGCAACACGGGTGCGTTTGCGTCTTTTTCAAGATGTCATTCCGCCCGTGCGTTTCTGGGTGCGGTCGTTCCCTGTCTCTCTCTGATGGTCACAACTGTTGTGTCACGTGTTTGGCTTACAGCACGCTGAGACAGCTTTTGTGGACAGCTCATGTTTTCACTGTGGGAACATGACTGTCGCAGTGTTGAGGGCGAGACTCGCCTTCGTTCGCGGAGAGCGAGTCCCCATTACCATGCCCCACCCTCGGGTGCTGTGTGGGATGGGTGACCGGAGGATAGTGTTGGATGTCCCGCCCGGTAACCATTCCCTGTGGGCTCCTCACTCCTCCCTTCCACTGCAACCACTGGAGCCTCCTGTGTTTTCTGCTGGTCCATCTGTAATGGGTGGGCCAGCGGTTTCACTCGGGGCTCCCCTGGAGGACAGGACGCCGATTGCAGCATCAGAGGGTGAGCTGACTTCTGGAGATGATGACTCGGCTGCATTGTCTCCCTCCGGGAGTTCAATGTTGCCCGAGCCGGATCCAGAATTATCAGCTATGCTGAAACGGGCCGCCGAGGCTGCCGGGCTCGAGTGGAACCTCCACCGTGTCCCGTTCAGTCTCGGTTGGAATCTGGAGTTTGGTATCTTGGGGCGGGCCGCGCTGGTTCTCAGCTCGCCGCCCCAGTGCCTTTCTTTCCCGAAATGCATGGAGAGCTTATCAGGTGGTGAACAGCATCTTTCTCTGCCAGAAACTGCCTGAATAGCTTTTCCCCCTCATTACCCTTGATGGAGGAACGGTGAAGGGTTGCGAGGTGTCCCTCCATTGGAGCGGTCTGTCGACACAGGTGCACCTGTGTCCGGCGGCCGCTGCCTTTTGGGGGGATCCTCGTCTCCCCCCTAAGGCCTGTGAGTTTCGTCCGTTCCGACGGGCAGAGCTTACAAAGCCTGTGGGCAAGCCCCTTCCTCTTGCGTGCCATGGCGTTGCTGCAGGCTAGGGCACCCATGGCATGCACGAGGGTAATCCAGACCGTGCGCTCATAGGTGAGCACCGCACTGCATCCGACCTCACCCTCCGGGGTACGGGTGTCGTAGCGTGCGTGATCGGTCTGGCGATGTCCACCTTGGTGGTCCAGTAGCGCCTTCGTTGGCTCAGCCTGGTTGGTATGGCGGATGCGGACAAGGTTCGGTTCCTGGTCTCCCCAATTTCCCAGGTTGGGCTGGTCGGCGACGCGGTGGAGAACTGCATCAAACAGTTCTCTGCCGCTCAAGCGCAGACGGAGGTCATCCGGCACATCCTGCCCCGGTGGCCAGCTGCTGCCTCCACCCGCCGCCGGTGGCAGCTCCTCCGCCTGCTCGTCGCCGTGGGCGTTCTCCGGCCGCCGCTCCTGCTGGCCCTCCGCAGCAGCCTCCACCCAGGCCTCAGCAGGGAGCCGGCCGCAGTAGAGACGCCCAGCCCGCTCCAGGCGCTGCCAAGCCAGGTGGCAAGCGACAGCGAAAGCATTCCGGAGCGGGCCGCCCAGGAATGGATGAGATGCTCTTGGAGTGGCACGATCACTCCCTCCCCCCGGGTGAGGGCCGGGTGGAGCCTTTGTTTGTGTGTGTGTCTGTTCCGCCGCTGGCTCCCTAAAAAAAAAAAAAAAAAAAAGCGGAGCAAGCGGTACCCACACTTCAAAGAGAGAGCAATTTCATCTGTTCCTGGGTCCCAAGAGGGCCAGTCTGGCGGGTGTGACCCTGTATAGCCTTACACCCCTCAGCTCCCCCTTGGTCGCCAGCAGGCAGCTTGGTGCGTTCGAGGACCCGGTCATCCGCCTTCTCACGCGCCCCCTGCCGCTTGTGGAGACAGGTAAGTGTTGCACAGCACACTAACACCACTCTCTCTACTTTGCTGCCCCACCTCAGGCTCGGCTACCCCGCTCAAGTCAGTGATAGTCATCACATTAGGTGTTGAGCAGACGTGCTCCTGAAAATTCAGTGATATTCATCACACCGAGTGTTGAGCAGTGCTCCTGACTTGTGCGTGCTTATCTTATCCTGCTGGCGAAGGATTTGATATAGCCGCTCCTCCAGCCGGTACGAAGGCCAGTTGTAAACTCGTTCTTCGTGCTACTAGGTGGTGGGTCGTGACCATCTTGGCCCAAGATTGGTCTGCAGCTTTGACTTGAAAGACATGTGCTTCAGATCTCTACCTCCCGCACCGCAGGCCATCCTGTGTGTTGCGTCTAAGGGTGGAGTATCAGTACAGTGTCCTTCCCCTCGAGTGCTCCAGAGCCCGTTGGGTCTTCAGGTCAACTGGAAGAGAGTAATCTCGCCCACGGGCTGAGTATCTCTTTTCTAGTTTTGGAGAGGTACTCGGTCCAACATGTCTCTCCAATGAGAATGTGTTCAGCTGGTGTTGAAGTGAGAAAGGGTCCCACTGAAAGAACTTTCAGAGGCTCCTGGGGTATATGGTAGTCGCAGCCTTTGGCTCCCTCCATATGTGACCGCTTCAGCGCTAGCTTCACGATCGAGTCCCGAGGTGACCGTGGCAGAGCAGCTCACCCTGTGTGACTATAGTTCATCCCGGTCTGCTGCCAAACCCTCTTCAACAGAGCGGCCATGTACAAAGGGCGTGTTTTAACGGGGGCCTGGGCGACCCCCGACTACACGGGCATTCGTGCCTCGAGTTGTTAGACATTGCGACCGTTGCGCAAGCTTCCCTTGCATGTCACAAACTCACCCGTCACCTCCTCCTTGGAGTCAGACGCTTCTGAGGGCGCCTTATTCCACTCCTCCCGCTTACTCAATCGTGCCGCCATCGAGCCTCACGACAGTTATAGCCAGGGCAAGTGGAGACTCCATCCCCTGGGTCCGGCTGGGTCATGACCATTCCGGGGCCGCTCAGTTGCCCCCCCGGTTTTATTTTTCCGCCAGTGTTTGGGTAAACCGAGCGGACTACCCTTGGACAAACACTGGGACTCAGCGGCCCCAGGGGCCCGCAGAAATGCGTTTAACCCCAGTGAGCCTTCTAAAAGTGACTGCGACTCATGGTCGCCTTGCGCCTGCAAGTCAGTGAAATCATCACTCTTCATGTTGAGCAGATTTGCTCCTGAAACTCAGTGAAGTTCATCGCACTCTGGTGTTGAGCAGCAATGCTCCTGTAGCTCAGTGAGTCCATCACAGGTAGCTCAGTGAATTCATCACACGCAGTGCTGAGCAGAAATGCTCCTGGTGCTCAGTGAAGTTCCTCGCACTCAAGTGTTGAGCAGAAATGCTCCTGAAGCTCAGTGAGTTTATCACACTCAGGTGTTGAGCAGTAATGCTCCTGAAGCTCAGTGAACTTGTCACACTCAAGTGCTGAGCAGAAATGCTCCTGTCGCTCAGTGAGGTTCTTCGCACTCAAGTGTTGAGCAGAAATGCTCCTGAAGCTCGGTGAGTTTATCACACTCAGGTGTTGAGCAGGAATGCTCCTGAAGCTCAGTGAACTTGTCACACTCAAGTGCTGAGCAGAAAATGCTCCTGAAGCCCAGTGATCTTCACATGTTGTGTTGAGCAATGCTCCTGTCTTTTGCGCCCGTCACTTGCACCTACGTGCCATGTCAGGAGAGGAACAGGTCTTCATAGTTGCCCCTCATTGGCCCAACTAGACCTGGTTCCCTTCAACAGCCTTCCTGACTTCCCCTGGATTCGGGGACGGGGCACGATGGCACACGCGTTCTTCCCCCGGAGATTCCGGGCGGTCTTACATCCGAACGCGGAGGTTCAGGTGGCTATCACAAGAACATGTGTTAGTTACCATCACTTCTGCGAGCACCCCCTAGAATTGGGTAGCGTGCTTACGCCTTTAGAAGTGGAACCTAGTCGTTGAGTGCGTCTTCTCCCCTGAGGAGATCCTGAAAGCTTTCGATCACTTCAGTGCTCTCTTTCCTGCAAATTGGGTTGCAGTAGGCTGTTTTCCTAAATCACCCTCAAAATGATGTTGCCTCGGTGTTTAAACGACGCTCATCGTGTTGCAGAAGTATGCAGAAGCACGTTCTGATCGTCAGGTTCCTGAGGAGCAAGGTCTTGTAAATCCTTGTGTCCCTCTTTATCCTCTTGGGCCTTGTCCCTGGTGCGACTGCACTGCAGAGACCGCCCCTGAGCCACTGCAGGTAGTGAGTTAAAAATTCTGTTATATCAGTTCTCCTGCTCGCGTGGTCTCTACTAGAGGGTAGGGACTTGCTCGCTTTCGGTCAACGTACTGTGCCTGGAGTCTGGGCCGGCTAACTCTCACAAGCTGAGATCCCGGCTCGGATTGTGCCCAAGGTTCCTACCTCTCCCGTAATAGGAGCAGGTGGTGAGCCTGCAAGCGCTGCCCTGGAGGAGGCAGATCCAGCCCTGGCTTCTCTGTCCGATTCGCTTGGACGTGTACAGAATGCAAGTCATAGACCTCAGACCAGCTCTTCAAATATCTGTGGAATTCAGCAGAGAGGGAAGGCTGTTTCCATGCAAAGTTGCACTTAGTGCTTGCCTTCATTTCGGCAAAGATCCGAGATGCAACATGTCCACTTAGGTGTTGAGCTCCTCTATGATGAGTGTAAAGTGCTCCGCCTGGGCGTTGACGATATACTTTGCTAAACAGATTCTAGAGTTGGGGGCTGGACGACACCTAGTTGAACCGCTGCTTCCCGTGGGCTCCCTTCTCATGAAGCCAGTTTCACCGTGAGCCCGGTTCAAGTGTCGGCTTGCTGCGCCATTCCCCTCCTATGGACTGGATACGTGCGCCTTTCTACTCCAGTTGAGTTCCCTTAAAATTGAACCCTGTTGAGTTCCTCCACACCCCTCCGACGTCGGACGTGCGGAACGTCTGGTGTTAGGCCTACCACTCGTAAGCAGTGTGGAACCTGTGTTAGGCTGGGTCCATATGTTGCGGTCCCTTCGGTGACCCCATATGTGTATTCTTCCACGATACGGCTCCCTGCGGTGAGCCCGTGTCTTCCCTCGGCAGAGTCTCTCTGCCGTCACTGTCCGGTGTGTCTCCCCCCGTCTTAGGCTGGAGCCACCCCAGTGACATTCCATATGTTAGACTGCCCGGTTTCCGCCCAGTTCATATGGGTATTCTCCACATTTCCTCCCTCGGGTTGGATGTGGCTTCCGCAGCGTCCCTTCCTTCCAACGTACGGGGAACGCTTTCCCAGTGGTCCTGTAGGAACAGCAGTGACTTCCCTGGCCTAAGCCCTGTCCTTCCCCGCCTTAAGTTTGCGGGGGCATCAGGAGGCTTTGGTTTAGGCACTGGAAGGTGGCAGCGTTAGTGGCGTGTTCAATGGTTGATCCCATTTCAGTCGCGTCGACTACGTCCGACGTTATCGACTGAAAGGGAACGTCCTGGTTGCGTATGCAACCCACCGTTCCCTGAAGGAGGGAACGGAGGACGTAGTCCCCTTGCCACTACCGCTGGACCACCGCTGACCCCGGGTTACTCTCGGCTCCTCAGCGAAAAGCAACTAGTGCGTGCACCCACTTCCGTATTTATACCCGCGCCGCGGGGGCGGAGTGTGTGATGCGAATCACGCACGCCAATTATATTGGCTCGTTCAATAGTACTCGAAGATGATAGGCTCCCTAGCGTGATCCCATTTCAGTCGCGTCGACTACGTCCTCCGTTCCCTCCTTCAGGGAACGGTGGGTTGCATACGCAACCAGGACGTTATGTGTTTGAGAATATATAAAATATCTCAATTTAGAGTGCTTCTGCCGCACAACTGCCACCAGCACATTTGCTTACTTACTGTTTGAGGACTGTTTCCTTACTGACGTCAAATCATTTAAATTTACCTTCAAATTTATGCTCTTGCCTTGTATCCATAAGAAAGTGCATGCATTTAACACTTCAGGTAAGTTCAGCTTCAAAACCACAGAGTGCCAATAATAACTAATGCAAGCATTTACTATTGCTCATACTTAGGGTTAGTTATTAAAACAAAACTACTAACCCGAGTGTATTAAACCTATGCGCTTAACACGTCCCACACAGTTTGAGATATACAGTGGGTAGGTCTCTAATTGTGTGGCTTGGTGAGGAGAGATGTGCTATTACTTTTTTTTCTTTTTTTTTCAAAGATAAAAGACTTACATTTCTGTCAGATGGACTTACTTTGAAGGAAGGTACTCAAACCATAGCTAGAGACAAGAATATCACAGACACTTAAGGTTGGACTCTTTTTTGGACTTGTACTGTAGCTTTCTCAGTAGAACTTCAGAATTTTAGCTGAACATAAGATCTCACCACAACACCTGATGGTCTCCACACTCCAGGTTTCCTGTACAGATCATAGAGGAATTGTCTTTAATGTGTTAATTATCTGCAGTTCTTCAGGAGTGTCTGAGAAGTAGCTGGACTCTGCATTCCAGACGAGAGATAAGGACTGAAGGATCAGGCTTCTTATTAGTGCTATAATCCTTTAAATGAAGCCTCCTGACATTTCTCACTGCTGCTGCTTTAGATGAGCATCTTCAGCTCATAAATCTAAGCGCTCACTCCACACAAGCTCAATTCCGGTTCTAAGGCCTGAGATTTAGCAGAAGACTCAAACCAAACACCAATGTGCCATTCAAGGGAGCAGTGTTTTGTGATGGTTGTTGTAAATGTGAATTTGGACTATACCGGTCAAAACATCTTGTAATACAATAGTTATTACAATATAACACTGTAATAATTAAGAAAAAAAAATTTTTTGCTTGGCTGTAATGGAGCATGACATGTGAAAAAAAAATATCGTGGCCACAAATTAACAATGCGTAACAATGCGTAATAGCAACAACAATATCATAAAAGACACCAGTGTTCAAGAAATTATATAGCAATTAATACAGAACGTGTGGCCACTGGTATAATTTATTGGATTTTATGGTCCAACTTTATATTAAGTGTCTTTAACTACTATGTAGCCTACTAAGATTTAAATTACTTATTTTTAAATAATACATGCATATAATTATCTATGTAATTATATCTATTACACTGTTAACAACACTAACCCTTTAACCATTTAAGAGGAAATCAACAGTTAAGTTAACATTATTTAATAAATGGATTTCCACTCTAATCGAAAATTATACAACAAACAGGAGTGTAGCAATGTATGAGAATGTAGCAATTAATGTAGCAAATATATATATATATATATATATATATATATATATATATATATATAAATAATAGCTTGATTTAATAGCTTTTGTAGCAAGGGCACCACTGTCTTGCAGTACTACAGCCTGTGACGTACACTGGTTGGCTTATTGAAGATTATTACAGTTTCGATTCTGGTCTTTGATTTTTCTGATTAGTTGCTGCAATCGTTACTAGTAATATATAAACTAATATAATATCTGTGACCAAATAGATGACCAATAGAGGGCTCCAATTCTATTTGCAAGGCAATATAGTATTTCACTGTCTCTCCACCATTGTATCTGTTGAACTCAGGCAAGACAACCAACTGTGTGACGTCACGTGTTGTAGTACTGCAAGATGGCAGCACCCTTGCTATAAAAGCTATAATAAATAATTTTAAATTGTTACATTTATCTTGTTTGTAATATAATTTTGTGTTTTGCGATACAACATGAACACAGAAAGTACATTGTACCAACCAATTGGTAAACCTTATTTGTCCTTTTTACACGTTACATGTACTTACTATAGTAATAACAGAAAATTATAATACATAATTACTTGCAATTATCACTAAACAAAACCCTAATCAAACCCTATAAGTACATGTTCTGAATTAATATTACTTAGTACTTAAATGTATAATTGCACAGTAAAAAGGGCAGCATAAAATAAAGTGTAACCCAATTCATTTTTGTTTGAAATAAGTACATAATATTTAAAGACACCTTAATTAAAGTGACCGATTCTACAACAGCTTCAAAGTGGCTCATCCAATCAGAATAATCTTTAAACAGTAAATAAGAACTGTTTCAGTTCTAAACAAATTACGAATTTCTATATAATACTCTCAGATTGTTTTTCATATATTCCTCTGCCTACAATTTCCCAACAGACAGTCCCTGTTTTTCTTGCCATCTGAAAATGATATAAGAGGGTAGAGTATTGTTGACCTCAGTTCTGACTTTGGGAAATTGCTGTGACCTTGTAGTTCTTATGAGAGGAAACAACCTGGCATATACCAAACAGGATGATGGTTTAAGTTGAATCAGAGAAGAAAAAAAAATCTTCCCGCTTTCATTTACACACGGAAAGAGCACCTCATGGATCAGGTTACCACCCCTCTGTCAGCTCATAACACACACACTCACAGACACAGACACAGACACGCACACACACACACACACACACACACACACACACACACACACACACACACACACACACACACACACACACACACACACACACACACACACACACACACACACACACACACACACAACCACATAGAGAGAGAGAGCTGCTCTTATAAGTCACATTGCAACATCAAATAGATGGAAAATAAGAATACGATATTTTTTTAAAGAAAGGGGGAGGTGTTTGGATGTGTATTAGCAGCGTGTGGGAGTTTGAAGGATGTCAGAACAGAAAATGCAGTAGGCCTATTCTGTCTGAACAGCATGCACTTCAGGGTCACACACAAATACGGCAACTGACATCCCATTAATAACATTGTTAAGCAGGCCTCCCTAAAAACAAAGGGAATAAGATAACTTTTCACATTATTCACATAACAAAATGTACAGAAACCTGGGCAGTTTACATCATGGCAGTCAGCTATCAATATGCAATCATAAAATTAAGAGAGAATCTAGTCTAGTGTTTACAACATTTCAATGATTTAACAGCCTCTGCAAATTTTTATATATTGTATTTGTGTACAATACAATTGTGTACAATTGTACAATAACAGTGTTATTGTAGTTAACTAAAACTAAAACAATAACAATATTAATCGAAATAAAATAAACATTAACTGAAATAAAACAAAATAAAACATTTTCATCTACTTGCCTAGGGAATTTTTTCATTTTCATTTAATTATAATAATAATAAATACATAAATTAATAAATAAATTAATAAATAAATTAATAAATTAATAAAACAAAAATAAACAAAGAATAAATCTGAAACAAAGAAATAACAAAAATATATAGACATAGTAAAAATGACAAAACATAGCTAAATTACTACAATTTAGACTAAAATTAAAACGAAAAATATAAAAATAATAATTGTTGAAATATTAAAATATAAATAAAAATGATGATTGTATCCCACTGATACTAAATCAGCCCTGCTTTACATATTATATATAAATGCAAATCATATGTGCATTTTATACATTTTGGTAACACTTCATTACAATGTTCATGTTTCATGTATTTAAATAATTCTACTTAACATGTACTTTGTGTGTCATTGTCGTTTAAAGCAGCTTGCAATTACACATAATTCTTAGTATAATAATCAATTATAGTAACATGTAATATATGTAAAATGAGCACTGCAAAATCCCCAGTATCACATATATTCAATACATTTTCCTCAAGAACTGTGTGTTGCAAAAAATATTATTTAAGGTGAAATGTATAAGCTCTGCGCCACTCAGGGCATAAAGCGAAATATGTTTGAATAATTTTCATATGTATTTATTGAAAACTCCTCCTACTCGCCAATAGTCCCACCCTCAACTCGTGCCATTGGTTGAGGCAATGTTGTTTTTTTACTGGCTGGTCAGGGTTTTTTCGATAGTGCCACTGAGCCCTTTACACTTACTAGGGGAATCCATATTAAACTGAGAAAAGAGAATAAATAACACACTTAACTTTTGGTAAGTGTAGCAATTTCTTTTTCGACATTGGTGTCTTTAGCCATTTTTTTAATGTATTTATTTAGAATACTTAATCTTACATGATAAATAACTGTTACATGTGTTCTCTTTTGGTTTATTGGCTTATTATAGTGATAACATTGTTTTTTTACATTTACTTTTATAATATGAAATTGTTATAAATTTGTTAAAATATTATATATTAATATAAACCTATATATTAATTGTATAATTTTAAATTGGAATTAAATAATGTACATACAAAAAAAAAACCTGCATGCTATTAAAATGAATAACATAAAAAACCAGCTGAAAACATACAACAAAAGCACTTGTGTTAATCCCAACTAAAGCTTTAAAGTACTACTACAAATGTTAAAGTAAACCTCTTCAGTTTTTCCAGGGGAACTAACAGTGACTGAATTGTTCTGTTTTGTAGCAGGCAATGCATTTTCATTAAGTGATGTCATGTGGCCTGCTGTGTCCGTCTCTGAGAGGCAACTGGGAGTATTTCTCATTTCTACAGCCGCTCACTCACAGTCGGGGAGTGACTACATCTCTTTCTCATTTGCAGAAGTACAGGGGGAGGAGGGCAGAAATACCTTTGCTGGCAGTGCAAAGTGCACCCAAGAGTTACACTTAGACAGTACATACTCTACCTTTGTTGAGCTACGACCTTGCCACTCTGTTCCAATATTACAGCAATTTGACCTAAAGAGTCAAAGCTTTATTTTTTCACAGTAAGATTCAGTATTTTGTTGGTCAATTGCTATAATAGCAGAATACAACAGGCAGTTTACTGGCTAACAACGACCAAAGCAACTAAGCAGAGACAGTACTGCTAATTATTGGCAGATCATTTTCAATGAACATAACTCTTTTTAAATTGGAGTAGACAGTAGGGAAGCAATTTGAAAATATGTATTATTTAGATTGTATTGAAAACGTCTACATATCCCTGTAAATTGCATTAAGGTTCCTAGACTAAATGAACGAAAAAACAAACAAACACACAAACAAACAAACAAATAAATAAACAAATGAATCTATGAATGAATCAATGAATGAATACGGTGCAGTTTCAGTGCAAAGCTACAGTACAAATTACTACAGTAATCCTAACTTCTTGATATATAACTCATATGTACAAATTTACAATACAACCAAGGCAATATGACATTTCTCTTGACATTGCTGCAAATGATATTATAAATTAGCTTTGCTGGATTTCAAGCTAATCATGCACTGTAAAAAAAAAGGTTAATTTTTTAAGGTTAAATTAAAGGGTATTCATTTACAATAAATTACTGTAGTCAGAAATTTACAGTGAAATGAATGCATGCTGGATTATTTTCTTACAAACTACTGTTCAACAGCAAAATGATGCTGACTTCAAAGTAATTTACTGCTCTTGTTTTACTATGAATTCACATAATAAAGTTGTCTTCAACCATGCCACTGTAAGAAATTATATTGTTTAGTACTGTAATTGTCACCATAACGGTGATTCGTGTTCCATTTGTATTTCTTAAACACTCCTCCTTCTCGCCAATAGTCCCACCCTAAAGTCGTGCCATTGGTTGAGGCAATGTTGTTTTTTTTACTGGCTGGTCAGGCTTTTTTCGATAGTGCCACTGAGCCCTTTACACTTACTAGGGGAATCCATATTAAACTGAGAAAAGAGAATAAATAACACACTTAACTTTTGGTAAGTGTAGTAATTTCTTTTTCGACATTGGTGTTTTTAGTCATTTTTTTTTATGTATTTATTTAGAATACTTAATCTTACATATGATAAATAACTGTTACATGTGTTCTCTTTTGGTTTATTGGCTTATTATAGTGATAACATTGTTTTTTTACATTTACTTTTATAATATGAAATTGTTATAGATTTGTTAAAATATTATATATTAATATAAAGCTATATATTAATTGTATAATTTTAAATTGGAATTAAATAATGTACATAGAAAAAAAACCCCTAAAGCTATTAAAATGAATAACATAAAAAGCACAGATAACACCAACAAGAATCAAGAAACTCCACAGCATAACCTATTTATGTCGCACAGCATGCTGGGTATTCATAGTACGCACCCACTGTAGAAATACAGTTTTATATTGTAGATTTTACAAGAAATTTGCAGTTAGTCCTACTGTGGAATTATTGAGAAAGTAACGCGGTTATTAAGCTGGAATATAATTTCACACTAAAATTTTTAACAGTGTGGCTAATATTAATGTAACACATTTAACCTAACAATAAAGCACAGAAGACTAGTAAAACTCCACTTTATTATATTAAATGATATACTTCAATTTGTGCTTTTAAACATTAGCGTATCTCAGTGCTCCTTAGTGGTGCTGTTATAGCGCTATTATGCTTTAATATGATGATCTCACACCTTGTTATGTTTAGTAATAAGGGACACAATAAACAAAGACTGTTAAAAGCCTTTATGGTGAATGACTACTGCATAATGTGAACAATCAACCAGTCTAAATGGCAGCTTAATTAAATAAAGCACTTAAATAAGTGAATCCTCATTTCCACCAGCAATTGTTTCAGCACACAAAGATTTGGAGTTCCTTGGAATTAAAAGATAATTCTAGAAATACTTACAAAAAACTATGGTAAAAGCCTGCAAAAGTGCAAACAAATTTGATGACAAAAAAGGAACCTGATTAACAAAAAAGCAAATACGTAGCTAATGAGCGTAATTACACCAGAGTAATATCAGCCCTAGGGTCACAGCGCAAACTTCTTATGTTGGCTTTTTTTCACTTGCCATGTCTGGTCCTCTTTCCAGGCTAATTGAGAGTATTTGTATGTCGGCTTGCTAATGAAGGTCTAGATGTGCCTGTAGCCTCTACTGTTACACTAATTCAGATAAAAGCTTGACTTCAGCTGCCATACTGACATTCAAGGTGTAGGACGGCTCAGTTCTCATCTATCAAAATGGCCATTAAGGGCTGAGGAACCTAATTAGCACGACTAGATCTAAAATACACTACTCCTCCTATTCACAGCACGCGTCCCTTAATCAGATAGATTGTGGCTAATTGCTAAGACACTTAGTTGATTTCCACTGTTGGAGTATGAGTGCTTTCAGGGCCCAAGTGAAGATGTGCTTTTATGAGCACTCTGACATGCATAACCTGCCTTGAAATTCAAAAGCACCGCAGCCAGACTCTGTTGTGTCGTGCGGATTGAGTCAACTAAACTGTGGGAATAACAATCAGAAATATAGATATACATTCCTGTGCACAGTATATAACGGTCATGTGGATTAAATCAATTAAATGTCGACCATATTAGAAATCACAACCCACTATCCAGAAATATCGCACATAGAGAACATTTCTCTCAAATCAAATCATTCGTACACTCGCCGAAAAAAGGTACAAAATCACTGGGGTGCCCTTTCAAAAAGAACATCTATGTAACTTACAATTTAAAAAAGTTTTCGGTTCAGTATATATATATATACTCCTTTCTACAGTGTTATGGTTTTTAAGAAATCCTTCTAATATGCTGATTTGTTGCTCTAGAAACATCTAGAAACATTCTTTCTTAATGAAGTGTGGACGTTTTTTTTCAGGATTCTTTCATTAACAGAAAGTTTGAAGAAGCATTTATTTGAAATATAAATTCATGAAATTAATCTGGGTCATATCGACCATTATAACACTTTCTCCACTTTTAGACATTTATGAGTCCATACTTAGAAAAGTTCTTTAAAGCCATTTATTTTTGGTCAAAAATGGTCTTTCATAAACTTTCAAATAACTCAAATCCTGTTTGATTTTCTGTTGAGAAAATATTATTATATATAATAATATAATAATAATGTATGTATATATATATATATATATATATATATATATATATATATATATATATATATATATATATATATATCGTGAACTATCCCTTTAAATATACAACGTCTTTTAAGTGTTACTAGTTGGATAAACTTTTTTCATAACATGGGTCTGGACTGTGGAGACCACTGACAAGATGATTTGAGAAGCTTGCATTAGTTCCACTTAAACAGAGCTGCAATAAAATAACGGAAAAAGAATCGCGGAAACACATGAGACCCGCCGCAGTCTGGAAAGCTAGAGCGAAATCTCATGAACTCATGATCGCGAGAATGCAATAAAGAACTAGAACAGCCGACCAACAGGCTATGACAGAGAAAAAAGCTCCCCACTTACAGTGGATAATAAATCAGACGTAGGCGAATTAAAAAAAACAACAGAAGAACAACAAATATGGCGTGTCTTGCTGGTTTTAAGTGTCCACACCTTTCCCCCTTCACTGCAGGAGGGAAAGAGTATAATAACTTCACCTCTCTCATTGTCACCTAGAGAAACATTGGGCTGATTTTCATTATGTTTTTTAATTACGCTTGCTTATTTCATCATTAACTTAAAAAAAAGAGCATGACTGCCAGAAGTGGCTGGGGTCGTGTGGGGATAAAATGACAGAGAAAAAGTGTTTATGGGGAAACTCTTTTGTATGAGGGAAGGTGATAAAATAAGAGAGACTGTGAGAGAGAGATGAGATGAGAAGGTGGTTATAGTTTTTGGAGTATAAGAGTGCAAACATAATAATACAATTTTAAGGTAAATATAGTCCACCTAAAAGGAAAACTCTTTATAACTAATTCAGTCACATGTTGTTCCAAAATTTTATGACTCTCTCTTTTTTTTTTTTTGTATTTGAATTGGAAAGACTGACCAGTAAATTATCAGTTTCCTTACAATTTACTAGACAATTTACTAGACAATAAATAGCACTTGAGCTACTGTTACAGTCCAGTATTAAATAATAACATTAATCCTTTTTGAAACTGGTTAGTATAAAAGCAAAGCTACTCATTGAATATGTTTTTAATGTGTCACTGGTTTAGCCCCAAATTTTTTTCCTATCTCAATTTACCTGTATCTAAAAACAAACAGCTCAAACTTCATTTAGAAGGAAAGTTAAAAAAAAAATCCTTATGGCAAAATAGGGATGGACTGCAGACACAAACAAACACAAACACAAAGAAATAAACAAAGAAATAAACAAGTAAATAAATCCTTTGTATTATTGTTTTATAATAGTTCTATAATCTATAATCCTGTTTTTTTGCAGGGGCCTGTTTCAATAAGGAGATTCAACCAACTCTGATTTAAAACTTGAACTCTGAGTTGACTTACCCTGAGATGGGAAACTCTAAGTTCTCTTACGAGAGGTTCTCTCATACTGCGTAATATCTTACGCTATGGGGAAAACCTCTTTTCCACTAAATATTGAAGCCAAAAATTATCCTTAATTTTTAATCAATGTAAATCGCGTTGCAGCAGCATGCAGACATAGGAAAGGCGGCTCGCGTGCCTTTTGGCTGACCTGCGGCAACAGCAGCAGCCTATCGAGAGAGGCCCTGCGTGACGCCATATCCAATGGGGGTGCTTCGCGCCCACTACGTCACGTCCCGCCGAAATAGGCGTAGCCTGACCTATAAATGTAGCTCGACAGGCTGATACAAACTGATTTTCATCTCTTCAGCGAAGCTCACGCATCGCTGGATCCAGAGTGAGAAGCCGCGCCGTTGAGAATAAGCCTTCTGCGGGACGAGCCTTCGAATCTGAAACCACTGGCCTTCACCTCGCCGCCTTCAGTCGCCGTACCTGCTACGCTTTCCGGCGTCTATATCCTTTTACCTCTGCTGAGAGCGTGTGTTCGCCGCCGCGACTCACACTCTCTCTCTCTCTCTTATCTAAAAGAGCAAGCGTCATGCCGAGCCGCACTCAGCGACGGGGACCGCCATGTCATCTGCATTTCCTGCCTGGGTGAGGATCATGCAGCTCTCGCGCTCGCTGACGGCGGCTGCTATCATTGCGAGCTATTGCCATGCGACTCTGAGGACTCGCCTGGCATTTTTTCTCCGAGTCTGCACTTCCACCCGCCATAGTGCCGCGCCATATAAAGCACCGTTCTCAATGGGTTTCCGAGCCTTCTCCAGCCTGCGAAAGCTCGTCGGTTCGCCCGCCAGCTTCGCCAGCTTCACTCGAGTCGCTCACAGACGGACACCGGCTGCCGTCCGCCGCCGCTTCGGCCATTGGTGACGACGAGATAGCTGGTTCTGTGGAGGAGGACAGCTGCTCCATCCTGGCGTCGGACAGTGAGGATTGGGCGAGCTCTGTAGACCTCTCCCCTCTGCCCGCGAGTTGTCAGGGAAACGGGCCAGCATCGAATCTGAGCTAATACATCTGCTCTCACAGGCCGCGGCGAGCCTCAGCCTTGAGTGGAAGGCGCCCACGCAGCCCGCTCTCATGCGCTCTCGCTCTGCCGGACGCCGCCCCCCTTCACGTTGGCCCTGGCCGAAGACTGAGATAAAGCCAGAGGCCTCAAAGTCTTCCTAGTCCTCCTAGGTAAGCAACGGGGTTTAAGTCTCGCCCGCGGCCAGACTCGCACCGCAAATTTTCACCCGTTCAGTTCCAGAAAATGTGACTGTTCCAGTGTATTCTGCAGTAAACAAGCCGGTACCACGGGCCGCTGCCTGCACACAAAAGCTGTTTTCACGGCGACCCAGATAAATCACATGAAGTGTGTTTTCTGTATTCCTGCCACGGACGATTGTGTCAATTGTGCATTACATGTAGTGAATGTGCCCACAACTCAGTGCCCACAAACGCTACAAAATGCATGTCCCACGGTTTCTGTAAAAACGAAACCAACACACATTCAGTCAGCTCAGCCTGACGGTATTTTTCTGTGCAGTAAATGTGCCCGCTGTCTTGCGCCCACGTTCTCTCACAGACAATTGAACCCCACAGAGTTTTGTCCCGCTCGCTCTCTCTACGCAAACTGCCATAGAGACATCGAGCGCGGCCAGCAACTCATGTCGATTGTTCATTTCGTGTAGTGAATGTGCCCACAAACACTACACTATGCATGTCCCGCGGTTTCTGTAAAAACGAAACCAACACACATTCAGTCAGCTCAGGCAGACGGTGTTTTGAGTGTAGTAAATGTGCCCGCTGTCACACGCCCACATTCACTCACAGACATGTTAAAACCCACGGTTTTCACCCCGCTCATTTCCTCTTTGCAAACTGCCATAGAGAAATCGAGCGTGGCCAGACCTCCCGCTGTGATCAGCACGCTCCCCACCTCAGATGCTGCAAGCACAGTGTTCACTTTACAGCACACCAGAGCTCTCCGGTCGCCACTACGTTGCGCCCAGAGCCCAGTTTTCATTCTACCTCTAGCTATTCATGCAAATGCGTGGGCAAAGCTTCCCGGGGTGTCAGAATGTGTGCTGAACACTACAAAAAGAGGCTATTCGCTGCAGTTCAGCTCATCTACTTCGAGCCGAAATAGCGAAACTACTGAGCAAAGGGGCCATAGAACCTTTATCTCAGGCTTCAGAGCGAAGGAGGTGTATACAGCAGATATTTTCTGTTAACGAAAAAAGACGGGGGTCTCAGACCCATTCTAGATCTGTGGCAACTGAGCAGAGTGCTTGTGAAGCGCCAGTTCAGAATGCTTACAACCAGGAAAATCTTCACGCAAGTTCGCCAGGAGGACTGGTTTATGTCCTGCCGTTCGGCCTGTCCATGGCAACCCGTACATTTACGATGTGCATGGTACGCGGCTCTCGCACCCCTGAGACTTCGGGGCATAGGAGTTTTGAACTACTTGGACGATTGGCTGATTCTAGCTCGATCACGCTCAGAGCTCATAGAACACAGGACCATATTACTCGAGCATCTCGAGAACCTGGGTCTAACAGTCAATTGGGCAAAAAGTTTGCTGTCTCCCAGTCAGAAAATTTATTTTCTGGGCACAGTAATGGACTCGCTGTCTATGACAGCACGCCTGTCGCCGGAGCGCGGACTGAACGTTCAGCGCGCCACAAAATCCTTCCGCTGTGGCATTATAGTCCTGCTCAGGAGGTCACCTGAATCTGGGACTGGACAGACTGTCCAGAAACAATCTTCCAGCAGGAGAATGGTCGTTGCATCCGCAGACAATCCGACTGCTTTGGGAGACATTCGGCAGAGCGCAGGTCGACCTGTTCGCGTCCCAAGAAAACGCTCACTGTCCGAACTTTTTCTCCAAGAGCAGGGATGCGCTGGCCCACGTCTTGCCCCGCTGCCCTCTCTATGCCTTTCCCCCCGTCTCGCTCCTGCCTCAGGTGTTGGTACTAATCAGGGAAAACGGATGCACAGTGCTACTTGTGGCTCCGCTCTGGACGAACCAGGTTTGGTTTCCAGTCCTGATGCAGCTGACCAGCACTGCCCCGTGGCCTACACCGTTGAGGAAAGATCTCCTCTATCAGGCTAAGGGCTTGATTTGGCATCCTCGCCCGGATCTATGGTACCTACATGTATGGGCCATCAACAGGTACCCGCTAACCTCCCGGAGGGAGTGTTAAACACGATCATGCAGGCAAGGGCCCCATCTATTAGATGGATCAATCCCTTAAAATGGTCTGTGTTATCTGGCTGGTGTCAAGCTCAGGGCTTTTCACCCCTAGACTGCGGGGTTACAGAAGTTCTCTCCTTCCTTCAAGAGCTACTGGATAAGGGCAGAACCCCATCCACGCTCAAAGTTTATGTGGCGGCCATAGCGGCGTTTACTAAACCGGCGTCTGGCCAGTCACCGGGGAAGAACGACCTGGTCGTGCGATTCCTCAAGGGAGCTAGGAGGCTGAATCCTCCCAGACCCCCTTCAGTCCCTGTGTGGGACCTTTCTACGGTTTTGGAAGCCATGAAAGGTGCCCCATTCGAGCCAATCCATTTGTCAGACATGAAACATCTTTCTTTCAAAACAGTGTTTCTTATGGCTCTCAATTCAGTGAAGCGCATTGGGGATTTACAAGCGCTTTCAGTAAGCACGACGTGTATGGAATTCGGGCCTAATGACTCGAAAGTCATACTCAAACCGAGGCACGGGCACGTGCCTAAATCCCTCAACATTCCATTCAGGGCCCAGGTTATTTCCCTGTCTGCCCTTCCGGTTCACAACGAGGAGAAGGACGCGAGTCTCCTTTGCCCTGTCAGGGCACTGAGAACTTATGTCCCGCTTGTCTGTTTTCAGACAGACTGAGCAGCTCTTTGTTTTGTTTAGCGGGTGTTCTAAGGGACTGTCCACATCAGAACAGAGACTATCCAGATGGATAGTCAATGCCATAGCGTTGGCTTACACTTCTAAGGGCCTGCAGTGTCCTTTGGGTGTCAGAGCGCCGGTACCAGTCGGTTGCGTTCCACGGTTTCAAGGCTAGGACGCATTTCTGATCGACCTTGAGGCGAAACAGACCAGAGGCTCATGCCCGAGGCAGTACTCGCGCTTTTAGCCATGACTGCAGTGGGCGCATGCGAAGCAGACCAAGCTGGAGTACTGAGGATGCTGAGGCCTTGAGACCCAGCACTTTCTGAAACCTTTTGAGCAGGACTATAGTGCCGCAGCGGAAGGATTTTGCGGTGCGCTGAATGTTCAGTCTGCGCTCTGGCGACAGGCGCACTGTCATGGACAGCGAGTTCAGCTCTGTGCCCAGAAAAGATATTCTCTGACTGGGAGACAGCGAACTTTTCGCCCAATTTACTGTGAGACCTAGATTCTCGAGGTGTTCGAGTAATATGGTCCTGTGTTCTATGAGCTCTGAGTGTGATCGAGCTAGATACAGCCAATTGTCCAAGCAGTTCAATACTTGCATGCCCCGAAGTTTCAGGGGTGCGAGAGCCGCGTGCACTTCGTAAATGGACAGGCCGAATGCCAGGGACAGGCCGAACGGCAGGACTGTATATTGATATGCCTCGCCCTCAAAAGCTAATCTCAAGAATCGCCTATGACGTGACGCTATTTGTATTTGAAAGTACGGGTCATTCAGATCTATTGACAGTAACCAGTCCCCTTGACAAATCTGCGCGAGGATTTTCCTTAGCGTTAGCATTCTGAACTGGCGTTTCACAAGCACTTCTCCTATCTAGCACTTCCTATCTAGAATAGGTCTGAGACCCCCGTTTTTTTCGGTACCAGAAAATATCTGCTGTATAGACCCCCTTCGCTCTGAGCTTGAGATAAAGGATCTATGGCCCCTTTGCTCAATAGTTTCGCTATCTTTGCTCAAAGTAGATGAGCTACTTCGCTTTTTACCGTAGTTTTGACCCGCGCCGTGTAACGGCAGGGGCGTCGAGCGAACTGCAGCGAATAGCCTCTCTCTATAGTGTTCAGCACCCATTCTGATACCCCAGGAAGTTTTGCCCACGCCTTTGCAGGAATGGCTAGGGGTAAAATCAGATCTGGGCCCTGGCCGCAACTGAGTGGCGGCCGCAGAGCCCCGGTGTGTTGTAAAGTGAACACTGTGCTTGCAGCATCTGAGGCGGGGAGTGCACTGATCACAGCGGGCTGTCTGGCCGCGCTCGATTTCTCTATAGCAATTTGTGACATGGAAATGAGCAGGGTGAAACCCGTTGGTTTTAACATGTCTGTGATTGAATGTGGGCGTGTGACAGCAGGCACATTTACTACACTCAAAATACCGTCTGCCTGAGCTGACTGAATGTGTGTTGGTTTCGTTTTTACAGAAACCGCGTGACATGTGTACTGTAGTGTTTGTGGGCAAAATACACTGGAACAGTCACATTTTCTGGAACTAGACGAGCGAGAAGTTTCGGCGGGAGTCCGTCCGCAGCGGGACTTAAACACCGTCGTTTTCCTAGCAGTGCTATGGAGGCTTTGAAGCCTTGGGCTTGACTTCAATCCTTGGCCGGGGCCCGCGCGGAGGGGGCGGCGGCTAGAAGAGCGAGATCGTTGTCTCTGGTCCTAGGCTCGGCGGCGCTGTGAAGCGGCTGTGAGCTTCGAGCAGACGGCTGTTTCGGGCGGCCTGCTGCGGAGCTAGAGCGCTTCGGGAGGAAGTGCTTCATAGCCTGCAACGTTTTCAGGGCCTCAGCAAATCTGTCTGCGAGATCTTTGACGGCAGATCCGAATAGGCCTGTTGGGGAGACGGGCGCGTCGAGGAACACAGAGCGCTCCGAGTCCGGCATCTCCGATAACGTCAGCCACAAGTGTCTCTCATCAACGGTGAGAGAAGCCATCGTCCGCCCCACGGCCTGTGCAGCGGATTTCGTTGCGCAGAGGGCGAGGTCCGTAGCGCTTCTCAGATCCAGCACGCTGATAGCTTCCGGCCCTTCCTCGTCCATTTTGCGGAGGAGGTCGGCTTGGAAGATTTGCAAGATGGCCATGGAGTGCAGTGACGATACAGCTTGCCCGTCGGCGGCATAAGCGCGACCGTGCATAGCGGAGGTGGCGCGGCAAGCTTTTGAAGGCAGCGATGTCTTTGCTCGGCGTCCATCTGAGGGCTGTCCCAGTTTCTAAAAAGTTTTTTTATCTTCTTTGAATTGTTAAAACAACCAACAACAGCACATGTAGAGCCTGAACTCATTCTCTCACTGCTAATACAGTACGAACCGGAAGTAGGCAACCGGAGTCGTCGTCATGGCGGCGCCCATTATTTAGAGCAGAATAAAGTGTATAGGGGTGTACATTTGAAATAAAATGTTATTTATGTGTTTTAACAGCAAGATAAAAAATCATTAATGTTTATATTTAAAAGAGTTTCTGATATGTTAGTGTTTTACCATAAAGTGTAGACCATGATAATATTAATTAAAGCGGTTTTAATCATTATAAAAACAACTACTTTGGGGATGCATTGGATGCGACAAAACCAATAAGAGTCTTTACCGAGTAAAGATTTTGTAAAAGGTTATCTTATTACATATATTTGTAAAGGTTGTTGAACACAATCCCTAAATAAACGAAACAATTGGATTATTTGAACTTAATAGTTTTGGACTAAATTAAGAATGTTAACCTGATTCAACTAAATGGCATTGAATGAATCTTATGTAATAAACTTAAGTTTACTGAAATAAACAATGTTAATTAAATGCAACATTACCCCGCTATGCAGAACCTGTTGACATAAAAAGTTGAGTAAATCCACCATATGTTTTCCAACAAAATGTTGATTAAACAATAAAAGTTCAAAACTTCTGGATGGGTGAATGGATCGCGATAAGCTCTGTTTAGAAAGTAGCTAGGATGTATTTTATTTTGCGCAGACTTTAAGTGAACTTTTACCAACTATTAAGATGTTAAAGTTCAGTTATAGACCTTTAGCGCATTATTGAGCTTTTTTATTGAGTAACCGAATTCAGGGTTGTTCAATAGTTATCAAACACCCGCACTTGGCGAGATTATTCAGAAAAAGCGACAAAAGTAATTTTCTGATAAATCATCGTACACGGATGCACTGTGTTTTGAGGGACACTTATAGAAAGATGTCTTCATTCTTTGTTTTGGTGTATTTGTAAAAACATAGATAGATCTACATAGATGTTTTACAAAAAAAATATTTCAGAGATCCTTGTGCGGTATTCTGTAGCCGCATAAAGGGGTAAAATATACATTTAAGCGCTATTTAAAACTAGGATGGTATAATATAATGTAAATGTCTCAAGCGAAGATGATGGTTTAAACCGTCATTTTATTAAATCAAGCCAATTCATGCAAATACTGTCAAATATGAACAAAGAGAAGACATAGAGTTGACTAAACATTACCGCTAACTGTAGGAACCAGATATCCAGGGGGAAAGTGTAAAGAAAAACACCATAAAAAACATTACAATCACACCCGCCGATACGATAAGTGTTACAATAGTGTTGTTCAAAATGAAACCGCGGTAAACAATTTAAGAACACTAGAGCTGTTAAACATGCGGTTCAATAACAATGTTCAATATAAACAAGAATCCATCTCTAATGCGACTGAGCTCGTTTCACATATAACTGTTGATAGTTAGGTATAATCGTTGGATAATTTATCAAACAATTGAGATTTACGATATGTTAAAACATTTTGATGATGGGGCAAAAACTGCTTACCAAATGTTTTCATAACTTACTGCTTACCGTCTGTTTTCTGGATCAGACCTAAAACTCTGGTGTCAAAGTATTGGTGTGGACGGAATAAAAATGAATCATCCCACCTTACACGTAAAAATACTGCTTATCAAAGGCAATTCATTAGCTTAACTGCTGTTCGGCTACATGCACAAAATAACTGTCTATCTATGACCGTGCTGTGAAATGTGCAATAGTTAGACGAGTTTGAAGCGTAATAGTTTTATAGGTACCATAAAAACAGTAATACTCATCTTTCGTGATGATGTTTCGTAGACATAGCAGAAAGATGTTCTAAAGGAAATTTGATTGGTTTAGTCTTAAACACTCACATAGAAGGATTTAATTCTCTTTATGCTATATTTGCCCATGTTTCTCATAAATTCCTAAATGTTTGACCGCACTCGTAGACTATAGTTTTGCAAACTGTACAAAAACAAAAAGAAACAATATGTAAACGGTGTAATCGACTAGTATATAAAATGTCAATTACAAACATTCAAAACTGATTACAACTAGTCTTCCTGTATTTGTTTTAAATGGTTCGTGCCGTATTTACTTTTTGAGGGAAAGTTGCACTAAAAAACGAAGTATCAATTTAGTTCTCAAACAGAAATACTATGGCTTAAATTATTAATGGTCATTTATTCCTATAAACACTGAATGTTGACGGCTGTCAAAGAAAATTCTTCAACTGAAAAACACATACAGTCCGACATTCAAAATGTGAAAAAGTGTTGTCTGTTATCTGAATAGTATTAGTAATACAACCATCTTTTGCAAACTTTTGTGTATTTGTTATAAACGATGCTTTCCAATCCTCTTTTCTTAGTGATTTGGTCTTTTGAATCTTACATGGATGTTTTGGACCGGGTGATTCCTGTTTATATTCCTGTTCCTGATTATAAAGATTATGTTTTAAAGGTAGGCCATAGTCTTTACAAGTGTGTGACAAAACATGTTGAATAAATATCGCTGCGGTGTGACAAAATATGTTGGTGTGTAAAAATACACCCAAACATTTAAGCACAACTATGTGCACCCATACTAAGCGGGAGAATATCTAACTGTCGCTTGTGAACATTCCACAATCTGTGTATTTGGTGTCAGCGAACACCATTAGCTCATACATCTCTTTAATTTGTGCTGGATGTAAAAAATAAAGGTTAATAACAACCAAACGAAAACGTTAAATCAGCATGAAACCACAATATTAATAAATAAAATATGGTTTAATTAAAGTTTGATAATGACTTGCATATTATTTTCTTTTAGTAAAGCTATGCCTGGATCAGCCAACACAAAGTTTTGCGTTGTGGGTGAGACCGCACAAAAGATTACACCAATATTGGCTTTCTCGAACAGTGCACAATTGCACTATGCCTGAAACTTAGTAATCAACATGCATTTCTAGGTCGGACAAAAAATCATCTGTTATCATTGTTTAGTTGTATTTTAAAACATTGTGTCAGGCGTATTTGGTAGAATGCTTATCTTGTTCATCGTGTTATAACTTCATCGTGAGGCTGATATTTGTAGAAATAAGCAAAGTAAATGTATAAAACAAAAGAACCAGTTAATGGCCTTGCGTCCGAACACAACAGGTATGAAGATATGTTTGGTTTTAACTTTTTATTCTAACTTTAAAGCTAGATTATCCTTTGAAAAGGTTAATACAGTATTTGATTTTTGGGGGAACGTTGCAAACTAGCGTCGTTAAACTTAATCTTTGGTTTTTAAGGGAAATTAAATATTCTCGGGAGACCCCTTGACCCCTGAAGTTATGACTTCTGAAGATCTCTCACGTGTTGATTCACTCGGTTGAAAAATGCTGTTTTGTAATTTACACATCTGAAATTAAAGGCACAGTAGTTTTTTAAAAAAGTATTTTATTAGCTAAAATCAATGTCTTTATTCATAAATATGATCTCATTGGTGTAAAATTATCTCTGCCAATGATCTGACTTATCCTCAAAAGCGAAGAATTTCTTATCTTTATTTACATGGGAAGGCCATGGAGACTTCCGTGTCGTTCCACCATCTTGAAAAACTATAATAGCCGAGAGGGACAAAAAGCACTAGCCAACCTCAAGGCGTTTTCGCTCAGAGCCGGCTGACTGAACCCGGCTGAACCCCCGAAGGAGGTCAGTGAGAGGCGCTTGTTGTCACTCCCCCGGCAAAATTTGAAAAGGCTGCACTGCGTGGTACTTCATAATGCAATCCTCGTAACCAAAAAGCATATTCAGAACATATTCAAAACGAGGGTAAATATTAGCTTTTCCCCGGTGGATAGAGCTAATGAATGAGAAAGACGTTGAAAGGGGACGCTGAAATCCTGCTTTCTTCTCGTAGGTAAGTCAATGTTATGGTTTAAATTATAAGCTTTTTTTCATTGCTTGATTGTTTAATTCATGATATAGGCAGCATAACAGTAGAACATGTATAGTTAAACTCGATGAAGTGCTATTGGAAGACATGTCGTAGCTTCTTGGTACATAATGGTTACCGTAGTTGCAACACGCTTTTGAAAAAGCGATGCGCTAGATGGGAGAAATTCCTACACAACGTACCTTTAAGGACTAAATTGTAGGGTCTTTAACAAACAGCTTTCAAAATGGAGGAGGTCAAAGGGCATGTTTTCCTGCTATATAGTATCATCAGCTCCCCCAAAGGCTGTTCCAACAGACAAACTGTCGCATCAACAAATGATAACATTTTAAAAGATTTCTTAAAAACAAAACATAACAAAAACAAACAAACAAACACATTGTGACAAACTTTGACAACATGTTTCATGTGGCATGGACAAAAATACTGTTTGAAATAATTTGTATAAGATCTAAGATACCAAAGTACAGTTTTTGCTTTAAAATTTTAAAATTGCTTTAAACTGTTTAGTAAAAACAGTTTAGGTTAGGTTAAATTTATGTAAAATCTTTTATATCATACATAAGTCTTCTAAGAAGATAAATAGAAGATACGATTTTAATAAAACGTTAAAGATTTGATTTAAACAGTCTTTTAATTTTAAAAGATCTAATTTAAACTTTTAATATTTGACATGAATTTAGTATGAATAAAACTCTTGGAAGCACACTAACTTTACTGTGACAGAGGCTCATCTGTCCTGCATCTCGGGGCTCAAGCATTCATTTCACCCTGTAGTTTATCACTGAAGGTTCCTTGGAATGGGCTTTGTTTATGACAACTTAAACTATTTGCTTTTTGGACTGTTTTTATCATTGCATAAAGAACTACATCTTCGGCACTATGAAAATGTAAGGTATTTTTATATTTATTTATATATATATATATATATATATATATATATATATATATATATATATATATATATATATATATATATATATTATATATTAATGAATTTAGCTAAAACTATGTTTAAATCATTTGAATACATTTTAGTAACATGTTTGTTATTATTCATTGAGTTATATACTTTATTTATAATCATTTAATTTAAATATAGAGATTGGTTAATTTATGGAACTGAGTTAGTATGAGTGCAAAACAGCTTAGAAATTATATTAAATTATTTATTTATTTTTATTTATTTATTTTGGAAAATGTAAAAATGCCTTTTTCTGTGATGGTCGTGTTTAGGTGTATGGGATACAGTACAAAAATCATTATGGCTATGACTATATTAATAAACATTATACTTTAGAGCACCATTAAACAAAATCATTAAAAAGATAAATAGAAGATACGACTGTATTACAACGTTTTATTAAGACTTTAAATAATTCATTGAATTGAATTTAAATCTTCTTTTATTTTTCTCACTGTCCCCAGCAATGCGGAGGGTCTCATGTAACACACACACACACACACACACACACACACACACACACACACACACACACACACACACACACACACACACACACACACACACACACACACACACACACACACACACACACACACACACACACACACACACACACATTCCTCCACCACTCTGAATCACAGAGTGGCAAAACACCGGTGTGGGAGAAAAACACTCAGGGGATATTTTGTATCAAAACTTTAAACTTATTGCATCTT
Organism: Siphateles boraxobius; assembly: GCF_051911475.1. Taxonomy (NCBI): domain Eukaryota; kingdom Metazoa; phylum Chordata; class Actinopteri; order Cypriniformes; family Leuciscidae; genus Siphateles; species Siphateles boraxobius. The sequence goes on along the minus strand of NW_027509141.1, from coordinate 11,273,524 downwards.
TGTAAATACATTCATACGTTAAAAGGACAATGATGTGTTGGGATTTACTTCTTCAATTCTCTGAAAATGTAAGATGATTTTCTTTATTTTGTGTTCATCTAAAACAAAACTAATTGGTGCACTGTTTTTCAGTAAATTTAGAAAACATGGTTATTTTTAAAATGAACGATATAATCATATCATTTATATACTTTTAAAGAACAGAATGTATTTCAACTCTACTTAGGGTGAAGATAATATATTTGTAAATGACTAAATGTAAATGTTATAACCGTTTCATTTATACTTGTAGAGAACAGAACGTTTTCAACTTTAGTTAGTGTGAAAATATTATATTTGTAAATGACTAAATATAAATTTTATAAATATTTCATTCATATACTTTTAAAGAACAGAATGTGTTTCAACTTTAGTTACTGGGAGAGATTTTCTCACTTTCACCGTCCTCAGCAATCCCCTCTCCTCTGGAATATGGAGGGAGATCCTGCGAAGCCCCGTGTCAAAGTTCATAAAACCTTCACAACTTCCATTAAATCAAACCCTTAAACCCACGAGGCCAGACACATGGCGGTAGATTTACTTCTTCAACTCTCTAAAATGTAAGATGATTTTATTTTGTGTTTTGAAAAGATTTATATACTTTTTAAAGAACAGAATGTGTTCAACTTTAGTGTAAGATATTTGTGAATGACTAAATGTACATTTCATGTATATACTTTTAAAGATCAATGCTTTTTCAACTTTAGTGTAAGATATTTGTAAATGACTAAAATTTATAACCATTTTAAAGGAGCAGCATGCTTTTCAACTTTAGTGTGAGATATGTAGCATTATTAGAAAAACTCTTTTTCTCACTATCCCCATTTATATAGCGTGCTCAGGAATGCCAGGATATCGGATGTCACGCACACACTCACAGACAGACGCACACACACACAGTGCGGAGACTGTCAGATGCAAAAGGAGAGAATCACTCGGAGGAACTTTTTCAAAAGATCCTCAACTCTTTTCAACTTAAACCCAATTCTCTGAAACGGTAAGATGATTTTACTTTTTGGACACCCCCATGTTTTATTCTAATCTATATGCGACATTACAAAAATTATTTTCTCACCCCGACACGGAGGGGATTTCCCACACCAAGAAGTTATTTCCCCCCGGGGTCAATAGGTCAAAATCAATGGGGCAAAGACAACTGGCAAAGACAACTGGCAACTTGATATATCATACAAAGGTCAATAGGGTAAAGACAACTGTCAACTTGATCGATCGATAGGTCAAAGGTTAATCCCTACATTAACGGACCTCCGGAACAACCCCTCCGGAAGGTCAAAGGTTAATCCCTACATCAAAGGACCTCCGGAACATCCTCCGGAAGGTCAAAGGTTAGCCCCGCCCACCTGTCAATCATAGGGTCATTAATCGTCTTGACAGAAGGTAAATGGTTATAACTACTGTCATATGCTCGGAATGACTGCAGATGCATCTTCAGCTTAGAAGAAGTGGAAATGCCCCCCAAAAATACAGGAGGTCAAATACTCACATGTGCGTCTTCTAAAACAAGTGATGTTAGCTGTGCAGTTCTTTTAAATAGTTACCAAGGGAAAGTAACACACACAGCGCCAAACACTTTTCCAAGGTTCAAGATTTTACTGACACTCACTGACATCCCATCACCATGGCAACCTTTTGAGGGTGCCGATAGCAACTTTCCCAAGATGCACATATCGAATAATTGTACAAATAGATATTGAATAATAGTGCAAAACTACTGCCATTTGTGGTGCTTATTTACATGTGTTTTTTTTTAACAATAAATAGTTAATATCAACTTTTACTATATATTAACAGAAATTTTCTGAAATATTACATCATTTATTTATTTATTTATTTATTTATACATGTATGCATGCACTTTTTGGTCTGTTCCCATTCTCCTTGCTGTGTTGAGGAAATAAAAAAGAAGCAATAAACAAAGGATAGCATTTTGGCTTCATATATTTATAAAAAATTACGTGACAGTTTATCTGATAAGGTGAAATTTTGTCCCCAGGTTATTTGTCAACCCTGTTACCATCATATTTTCCATCAAAAAAACAAACAAAAAACCCTGCAGTAATGACAACCTAATTTCATGCAGTGAACTCCTCAAGCACAACCAAATGTCTCCTCTAAATGTCTACTTTAACTACACTTTACAGCAAGGCTCCATTTGTTAACATTAGTTAACATATTTAGTTAACATGAACTGCAATGAAAAATATTTCTAAAGCAGTTAGTAATCTTAGTGTATTTTAATATTTACTAATATATAATTAAAATCACAAGTTGTATCTGTATTATTTATTGGACCTGAGCAAACATGAACTAACAATAAACAGTTATTTTTATTAGCTAACATTAACAAAGATTAATAAATACTGTAACAAATGTATAACTCATTATTAGTTAATGTAAACATTAACTAATGGGAGCTTATAGTAAAATGTTACCATCTAATGTTTTGTAATGTTTTTCCCATAAGGCACAGTCGTGTCAACTCTTTTACTATGATTATAGTGACAATTAATAATATAGAAACAACTAATAATTAGAAAGTAGATATTTGTGGAAATTTTCACATTAACAGTCGTTTCACATCAGGCACAAGGCTTGTAATGTCAAATAAACACTTGATTTGACTAATAAAATATGCAGAAAATGCACTTGGATCTAACTATTGGAAACAGAAAAATCAAAGTACGACCCATAAATGAATATACGAATCTTCTACGGTGGATGGACAAGAGACTACGATTATATCCAAAACTCTGAATGCCCTTGCAAGCTTGAATAAACAATCAACATTAGTATTGTCTAGTCGTAATTGTGTTTTAATTGGACGTTTAGACTAAGGGTTAACTCGATGATTATTGAATTTCCATTTACCAACTACTAAAAAAGTCACTTCAGCTTAGCTAAACCATGATACAGTAGTGTCGAGATATCAGTGGGTGTCATAGCACCAGCAACAGATCAGCCATTGTAGCTCAAGGGGGCACCCCCTGTTTGGATACGCTGCTGTTAGCATTCTCATCTAAGGACGTGTTGCGCTTAACGGCGAAAACAATGAAAGGAGTCCAGGCGTCCCTGTCAGGGTGAAATGCGGCCGTTGTGTAGATAACAGACACCTATCTCCAGCATTATAGCATGGACAATGCCGTGAGGAGTAATCCCTCTTCATGGGGTCTGATTTCCCCGTCACTGCTGAGTGTTAGCCATGCTGAGAGGCAGCGTCTGTAAATGACATCAGTACAAAGGCAGAGCTCGGGGCCCCTACTGGAGGCTGCTGGGCGTAGAATTGGGAATGATAGGGGAACAGAAAGTGCTCTGAGTGTTGCGTGGATGTGAATTCCGTCATGTGACCACCCATCAAATCCCCCTCAGAATGGACCTGCTGGAACATTCACCCACCCTGTAACTGAACCTCCGTGGCCCAAGATCTGACAGCTGCTCCCAGAATATTGTTCTTACGAGACGAAGTCACAACAAAGAGCTTCACACCACTCGAGCACGACACAAGGGGTGGGGGAGCCGGTGTCATTGTTTCCATGTTAGTTACTCTGACATAAGTGTCTAAAGCCCGGTGCACCCTATATGTTTTTTTTCCTGTCCTGTATGATGTTGTCTCGTCTGATTCTATGACATTAACCCAAGACAGAAGTAAAAGCCAATGCAGAATGTGCACCTTCTTCTGTCTTTTATGCTAAAATATAAGTCAGATAAAGCCTTATATATACTTTAGCATGACTCTACAGCGCGAGCCTCTGCTGACTGCGCGCGCACCTCCCCAAACTGACAAGGCATTTATACTTGACGAGCTCGCCATGTACACTTCTTTAAAATGACAGACTCTGTGTAATTGTCCTCTAGCTCATCAGAAATCGGCGGAGAGAGGAAGTAAGGTACAAAGTTGACGATGTTTATTTCAGTACACTTCACCAAAACCACACTACAAAAGAATCGTGTAAAATCCAGTAAACATTGAGATTATTACATTAGATCAAAATAAATGGATATGAGAACATGCATACAGCTAAACCAAAGATCTCTTAATATTTTCTAATTTCACTAAACATTTTCTTTTAGTTGAAACACTGATCAGTGTTGTATATTGAGTTGTTTTTGTGTTCTGAGTAGTTTTTTGACATGTAAAGCACTTTGGTCAACAAAAAAATGTTGATTGATTGATAGTTTTGTGAACAATTTTATTAAACATGGACCTTTATTTTCATTAAAAGGGCATGTTTTTGCTTTTATAGGCTCATTTGGTAAATTTAAGGAACTAATTTAGACATGCGTAAACTGGGTGCCGGTGTGGATAGTATTGCACAAATGCAGACATGACTTTGCCCTAATATTGTCAATACAGTATATTTCCTGGAAAAAAAGAAAGATATGTTAGTATATAAATATATTAACTAGTCTTTTGAGTTTTAATGTCTCTACCTTTAATTGTGAGATAAAGTCAGAAATGCGTAATATAAAGTCGCAATTGTGTGTTATAAAGTCAGAATTGTGAGATATAAAGTCAGAATTGCGTGATATAAAGTCGCAATTGCATGTTATAAAGTAAGAATTGTGAGATATAAAGTCAAAAATGCGTAATATAAAGTGACTTTATATCTCACATTTCTGACTTTATATCTCACAATTGTGACTTTATATCTCACAATTCTGACTTTATAACACGCTATTGCGACGTTATATCACGCAATTCTGACTTTATATCTCGCAATTCTGAGAAATAAAGTCAGAATTCCGAGATGTAAACTCGCAATTGTGAGAAAAAAGTCAGAATTGTGAGATAAAAAGTCGCTATTATTATTATTTATTTATTTAGTGGCGGAAACAAGCTTCCATAGTATGGGAACCCATCACCCAGTCACGCATTATTTACACATCGGCATAGTTTATGATTACACATTTTACTAGAATTGTAATGAGACGCGTTTGTAAACCATGTTTTCCGCCAAAATAAAAGATAATGTGTTTATCTCTTTCAAGCATGGAAATTAGTACAAAACTAATTATGAAAGTTCCTTTTATTTTTCAGTGCATTTGTTTTACAATATGTGCTATTACTGTCATGGAATTAATATTATAACTATTATTAGGTAGTAGTGTAATGCAGACAGACACCATATCACAGCTAAAAGAGTTTTGAGTTTTTCTTTGTTCAATTTGCACACTGATTATGGGTTTGTTGCTCTTAATTTTTAACTCTCAAAGTGCACCAGAACCCCCCTAAAGGGACAGAAGTCCACAGATTTACCAAAAATCCTTTGTCAAACACTGGTATTGCTATGCCAGTGCAGCTTATAACTTGTTTTAGGATTCATCATTGTGGAGTAGTTCGATTGTATTTTACAATTAGTAGTTATTTAATCTATTTACTCTTACTCATTCCTACTCACTCATTAGGCTACATGGCATTAGGGGTTTTAATAGGAGTTAGTATACATATTCAGGGGCGTGAAAAGATCGGTTGTGTTTATGATTATATGTAGTGGGCCAGTCTGTGCCAAAATGCCCGGGCCGATTTTTAGTCCCAGTCCAGTCCTGGTCATTGCCCTTTTAGAAATTGGGACCAAGTGTGCTGCACACATCCTGAAACATTAAGCCAAAAATGTGATCGCCCCTGGTGGCTGGCTGCACTATAGGTAATTCACTCCACCCTTTCAATATAATCGAATGGGATGCCAATTAAAAAACAAACAAAAAAACAATTACACTTCAAGTATTTTTTTTTTCAAAGATGGTATTTTATGTACAATAGTTAACGTTAAGTATGCTCAAGCGTTAGTTTTTCCAATAAGTTTTATTTAGTTATTTGATGCTATAAAAACGGGGTGTAACGTCATGATTGACAGCTGTGCTTGCAATTGAGTATGGGGGAGTATGGATGGGAACTTGATACCACAGCTCCACCTCAGGATCACTACTGCGCAGACTTGGGCACCAAATCTGAACAAGATTACAACGACCATTTCTTGGATAATTTGCTTTATTTATTTATTTATTTTTTATTTTTTATTTTTTACAGGGGAAGGAAGTGGAGACATGTTATCCATCTTTTTTTACAGCGTATGGTTGGGACAGTGTGCACACCGGACGACTGTTGGGCCACATTTTAAACCAGTTTAAAATTTATTGTCAAGTTCACGACTTGTTACAACATTTCTAACAAGTGGACACACAAGTGTAGAAGAGCACAGCTGATGCTGCGAGTTGGTTGCATTCAAGGGCTTTTTTTTTTTGGTCAACAACATCGACAGTGAGATTCAGTTTTGTTGAATTGTTTGCAATTGGATTCAGATGCCTTATGTGTCATTTACTCATACAACTTTAGTTTATTGAGAGAGCAGTTAATTTGATTTAAAAGGGGCGATGAAGATGCTTATTACCATTGTAAATTAGTTTTTCTCCTGTGGGTATTAAAGTGTTTCTCATGTGCCTTTCCTTCTTCAGGACTCATATTTCTGTATTTTTGACTGGCAGTTATTTAAAGCTCTGATCAAATATATACGTACTTAGCAGGGTATGTGGCTCTGAACAATAATATATGCTAATTATCAGATAACAAGGAGAATAACAGGCCAATGCTCATTAAAAGTCACACAGACTCAAATTCATTTTTCATCTATTAAAACTTTAACAGAGCTGTACAAAAGTGATTGTTGAGCAGTCGTTGAGTCATTAGAGAGGACAATGATGAAAGAAACACAGCAAGGCATCGTGTTCAATTGAAATTGGACTCCCGCCATTAAAGAAAAAGAGTGATTCAGAAATATGTATGCTTTTCTTTAAACAAAACGTAGAAGAAGGATTTATTTGACCTTCTAAGATGGCTGTATGTCTATTATATTATAAAGATGTTCTTAATGTGTTATAGTTAGGGTTGCCAATTAATGCATTAATTTAGTATAACTGACCTCATATGAGTCCTGGATAATATGTCAGAATTGAATTTTAAAATTGGTGAAAGCTTTTATTAAAAAAATAAAATAAAAAAAATAATCAAATGCATTAACATGTTCATTTTGACAGCTTCCATTTAAATATTTACATTTAGCATTGCATTTTCTTCAAGTCATTTTTGTGTTGCAATCCACCAGTTAAAATCCGTTGCCTTATACACCTTATTATTAACTATATGTTATGATAAAATATTTATCCATGTAACCATGTTTATAATACATTGCTATTCTTAATAAACCATTAAAGATTTACCTATAAGTAATTTATTGCAACACATGGTAAACCCTAAATTTCATCTGTTTTATGTGTTATAATGAATAATACTCTTTGTAAACATGAATAAGGTCAGTATTGCATTGTTTATAACTGCAATTACAATTACATATGAAATGTTAATATATTGCATATTGTTTATTTAAATTATTTATTTGAGTTATTGTTTCGTACAATAAGTACACATTTAATTACATTTTCTGTCAATAGTTATTATGGCATATATATCGGCATTAAATGGCCACAATGATCTTTATTGGCCATTGAAAAATGTACCATATTGGACGAGCCCTTATGAATAACAATAAGCATATTAATAAGGCTTATTGCTTTTATAAAACAACATCATGAAAGACACCAATGTTCAATAAATAGTTACAATCCTATTACCAGGGATGGGCAGTATTTCAGACACATTTATTTAAAATACGTTAAAATACGTATTTGAAATACAAAATACAATTTGGTATTTTAAAGTTTTTGGGAAAGGAAAATGTAATTTGTATTTAAATAATAATATTTGTAAATATTTTGTTACATATATATAGCGCTTTTCTCTGTACACAAAGTGGTGAAGCCAATCAGTATATATGGGGATGATTAGGAGGCCATGATGACGACAGATGCCAATGAGCAAATATGGCCAGGATTATACATCCCTACTCTTTTTCGAAGGACATCCTGGGATTTTTGTATGACCACAGACAGTTAGGACCTCAGTTTAACGTCTCACCCGAAGGATGGGGCTTTTTGACAGTATACTGTAGCATTGTTGGTCAACTATAGTCACTAGTTCTGTTGAATTGTGTTGGTAAGACGGAACTTGCGACCACAGTTGGCTTCGGGAAATGAACCCCTGTGGCATTAGGACCCATGCAGACCAATTTTCTAAGCAGTTGAATAGGTTCTAATACATTCAGAATAGGTCCACCTAGATTTCAGCCTAATAGTGATACAGTCACTGAATTGCCAATTTTACAAGTATTTTGTGTATTTTCAAAATACAAAATACTGTATTAGTATTTGAAAAATAAATAAAAAAATAAAATAAAAAATTCCACACAGTATTTGGTATTTTATTTTGATGCCTTTTAACTGAGGTATTTTGCATTTTTATTTTAAATACATTTTTATGTATTTATGCCCATCTCTGCCTATTGGCAAGTGAGCCTACTATAGCTCATCATTCCAACTGTAGGCAGTTTATAGTTGGCAAGCAATGTATAGCAACTTGGCACATCAATATAGAATGTGCAGTCACAGGTGTGTATCATCTATTTACAATGAATTAGGCATTCTCAACCATGATACATTTCTTCAGCCTAAAACATAATGTAAATATACAGTATTTGTTTGATTATTTGACGTGCAAATGCAGAGTTTTGCAGTAATTATCACTGCTACTTTTACAAAAACCCACACCAGCAGACTTAATGCATGTCAGCATCACTTGCACTCACAACCTCGCAACGCATTTAGCCTCAAACCCTCCCCCACCAAAACGTTACACAAACAAACACTTTTACTTGTCTCTATTCCTAATGGACGCCACTCTGTTGTCCATTTTCCTTGCCCCAGGAAAACCGGATGGACAGCCGGTGCAGTCTCATACAACCAAAGACCCAACGCTGTTTATCTCCTAATTGATTCTCCGAGGAAAGTTGGAGATGGACAGCGTCAATCTGACATTGCAAAGCGTGTGTGTTAATAATGTATCATTGGAGTTTGCATTGATATACTGTATTTCTGTCTTATATCTATAACCTTATGTCTATCCTTCCTGTCACACGTTCACAGCAGGTTGGTTTATGTGGCTCAGTGTAAATGGTTTAAATTGGTCCACTTATTAAAAACAGGAATTAAAAACAAAAACATTGCTTTTGATGATGATGCAGGTGAGGTGTAATAGGAACACAACTAACAGATTAAATTATGTTGTGTGTTTCAATAAACTCAAATGACTGAGGAAGTTAATGCCTTACAGCCTTACAATGTAAATAATATATTTCTCGAATGAATCAAATCTGTTGAATTTAAGCACATTTTTTGCTATTCTTACATTACAGCAAACCCTAAAGCTGTTTTATAAAATTAAATAAAAAGTGGTTCTAAATAGACACTGCTTCAATCAAAATGAAACTCAAAGTCCTCAAGTAAAAAAAAGAATACCGATTATCCCTTTCACGTGAATAATTTGATTATGCTTAGTCAAAGCAACTTGACTGATCCAGAGTCAAGTGATAATTTCTCTTATACCCATGCTATAACATAACTACTATTATTTTTTCTACATGTTTGTTGTCTTTCAGTTTTAATAATAAATCAAAAGCAATTACACTTCTTGTTTTATTTTCTCGCAATTAGTAAATCTGACCTACTTGATTATATTCACTCTTTGAAAAAGTAACATTAGGTGAACTGGATGACACACATACTGCTAATGAGAAAGACCTGCATTTCCTAGTCTACTTACTTGACAGAAATTATTATGTTTACCTTTTATGTTTAAAGGAATGCTTTATTTATGTAAGGTCAACCAATTAGATTCTACAGTGGTGATTGATGATAATCAAATCAGGTGATGGTATAGCAAACTGTAAAGAGAATAAAGATGTTGTGGTGGCAGAGCAGCATGTCATTGTGCTTTCAACACATGAGGCGGGTCTCATATGATGTTCTCTGTAAATCAAGCGTGGCTGTGCCCTGCAGGCCTGCTGATGTGTGTTGAACATCATTCTCATGGGTTTGTACCTCATGTTGTGTTGTATGGATTTTTTTTTTAAATATTACATATAATTGGTATTCATGCTTATATATTTAGGGTGCAGTTATACAATCAAAGGTCATGTCATCATTTGTTATAAGACAATTAATTAAGTAATAAGACAGTTGCCGCATACTAACATGCATGATGCCTAAAATTGGTAATGATCCACTCAGTTAGAATTTTTTGGTGACCCATAATCCCAACTGATAAATCAGATGGATTGATAAATGGATGTATGAGAAGCCTTCCCAGAGGAGTGGTTTCTGTTAGTAACGACCAATTCCTTAAAGCCAATCGTTTGTGAATATACAGTACAGTGTTTGGTTAATACTTTTGGCAATATAGATCAATAAACAGACAGACAGACAGTAAAGTGTAGGCTCTGGAATTATACGATATCTGCACATTGGTAGCATTTATAGTATACAAACTTTTATTTATGGAATACAAATTTTTACGATATGTACACATCTTTAACTAAGAAATAATACATACTGTAATAGATGTTAAAATGTCAAATTAAGCTTTTGATTTAAACATGAATTTATCTAATTTATTGTACATATAATATACATATATATCTTTACATTCCATTAATTCAATATTTTATCAACCTCTATGAATTCCAATTGGCTTTGTAAACCTGGTAAATGGACTGCATTTACAGTATATAGCGCTTTAACAGACCCAATGGCCACCAAAGCGCTTTACATATTGCCTCACATTCAAGCACTCATTAACACACCAACAGCGGTGTCAGCCATGCAAGGTTAGGTGTCTTCCTCATGGACACCTCAACACTTGGTCAGGTGGAACCGGGGATCGAACCACCAACCTTTCGGTTTGTAGACAACCTACATGAACCACTGAGCCACTACCTCCCAGCATTGAACATTTATGGAGTTAACATACATCAATATTAAATGTATTGATGTACAAAAAATTAAAATAAAAAAGTTGTAATGAGCATGAATACAGTTTAAAAAGTATTTGCAGGAAAACTAATCAGGCTATTTTAAAATAGTTTTCTTTAAGGATTAGAATCCCTGACACGTTTGTTATATTTTTTTCTTCTTTTAAAATATAATTGCACTAAGAATTAAATACAGAATCCTTGGATCCATTTTAGTCTGGACTGATTATGACCCTAAATAACCCTTGACATTTGCTTGAAAACATTACTAGTTATGGACTTCATCTTCATCAAAGAATAAGGTAGAAGTGAGAATGATGTTCTGCCTTTAATTGACAGTAAAAGCTATAGAGGCACATGTTCCGCTAAATCATGGTGCTTCTGGCCTTTTAGTTTCAAGATTTTTTAAAAAGTTACAAAACAACAATACCTGCTCTTTTTTCGCAGACGACATTTCATTCTAAGTGAAAGAACAACAATGTAATTTTTTTTTCTTTATTGGGAAAATGTCACCTAAAGCATTAGAACATGAATGTGAAACAGTTACTTAATTAACCCAAGTGAAGGTTAGTGTCGTCACAAACTGAGAAACTCTTGAATTATGTATGACTGTGCTACTGTGGTTATTTATATGATGTCTAATAGTGTGACCAATGAATATAATTGGTATTCATGTATGAATGAAAAAAAAAATGTCATGGTCTTTCTTAAATCAAATAAACCTTAAACTGTGTTCTTCTGTGATGCTTTTGTGTTTGGGTCATAATGGTTGCATTTTGTGAGTAAATATAGATTCACATAATATTAAAAAAAATAATTAAAAAAAGACGGAAAATAAATTATTTGTAATGTTCTGTTTTACTGTGAATCTTTTATCTGTTTTATCTTTTATCCTGGTGCAACTACATTTGTAATTAGGAAAAATATGAGTTGTCTTTTCATTTTCCTTATAGACCCCAGCAACCAAGAAACAACAGCAAAACTGGCAAAATCAGCTGAGTCTCTGTGAATGGATAGACAGTGTTAGTTAAGTGACACACACACACACACACACACACACACACACACACACACACACACACACACACACACACACACACACACACACACACACACACACACACACACACACACACACACACACACACACACACAGAGAGAGTGAAAAATCCCTACTTTGCACTCCCCCCTGAGAGACAGAGTCTCTCATGCACTGAGCTGTTATTATATAAAGCTCTGTCTCTATCAGTAACTTCATGTGATCACAGTCACCCCATGTTCTCTCTCTTTCTCTCTCTCTCTCTCTCTCTCTCTCTCTCTCTCTCTCTCTCTCTCTCTCTTTCTCATTTTTTTTTTGCTTGTATATTGCAACATACACATTTGTTTCAATTCCTCTTATAAATTATATTAAAATAGATTACAAAGCTAAAATAAACCATCTCCATCTGAAGAAAAGAGTAGAGATTTCATTTCAGTCATTATGACGGACCACTTTTCCGATAAATTATGATATTTTTTCTGTACCACCTCTTTTTTAACCCTTTCTAAAATGTTTAGCAGAAAATTCTGACAGCAATCAGACTGAAAAACATCCTTAATTCAACATTGGGCCTTATAAATATAATAATACAGTAATAAAATAATAATACAGTATTTTTAAAAAAAAATAATAATACAGTAATAAAAGAATTGGCTGTGAACTCTTTTGACTTGCGCCAGTGGAACCACCCAAAACAGCCTAGCAACCACATGCCAATGTGTTAAAAACCAGTCAGAGCACCTTTGCAGCTGTATAGCAACACACATAGCAACCACCCACACCACTATGCCATCACAGCAACGACTTTCACATGGACTTTGATACTCCATGTGATATTTGATATTTGATACTCATCAGCTCTATGTTAATTTCATTGAATTTAAAAGTTAAAAGTTGTTATCTGCAGCCATTAACCAAGATGAAGCGATAGGAACCTATACAACAGCTCTAATACGTTAGCAAAAACAGAAGTGATGTAACCTTAGAACAGATAACCAGCATCTACCACTGAATAGAGCCATGATTCATTTCCGCCTCTCAAAGAACCCCAGAGAAATGAAATAAATACATTAAAACTGCTCTGACCTTGTAATAGTGATTGTTATTCCAAGCAGGATGGACAGATATTCAGCTGCTTCTAAAAGTGACAGAGGCAAGTTTGCTGCTCCAGGCTAACAATTTAGTTTGGGTGTCCATGGGGTGGGATTAGGTGTATTTGTGTGAGTGTGTGTGAAAGAGTGTGTTTGTATTCCTCTGTGTGCAAAGGAGTGTGTGTGTGTGTGTGTGTGTGTGTGTGTGTGTGTGTGTGTGTGTGTGTGTGTGTGTCTGTGTGTGTGTGTGTGTGTGTGTGTGTGTGTGTGTGTGTGTGTGTGTGTGTGTGTGTGTGTGTGTGTGTGTGTGTGTGTGTGTGTGAAATCGTATTCCGCGCTCTGGTAATTAACTTGACAGCATGAAAAATGGCCGTGATAAACGGTCTCCTTCTATAAAACACAAATATCCCATAATATTTTTCGCCGCAAACTCAATGAGCAAAAGACATCAGGGATTTGATTGCACTAATCACGTGGAATCGTTCTAAAGCTCAGGAACAGAAAAAGATCATCAACCTTTCCTCTGTTGTAAGGAGAATAACAATACTCTGCAGTACTCCAAGCCTGTTACACTGGGTGAAGAGAGCTTGTAATATGATTTAGTCTTTACTCTCATGTGTGTTCCGAAATCAAATTACTGAGATGGAATGAATTTCTAAAACTATAGGCTTTAGCCTTGTGGACTTTCAGAACAAGGACTTTTAAAACAAGCACACACTTCACAAAGCATGTTAATTAAAGACTGATGTCACTTTGTTAACCTAAGTAAAACTATGTTTGTTTAGACTATCCTTGTTATATATATCTGTGAATATTTGTATTATTCATTTTTGTATTTTAAGGGTAAAACTATGAAAACCATACTTAAAATCATTTATTAAACAGAAGATGCACATGCTGAAGAAATGGCAAAAATGTGCAAGACAGTTGAAATAGGTTAAGGTTAGTATGAATAAAAATGGAAAAATTCAAACCTACTAAAAATAATGAATATAAAAAATCCTGTAAGATTCAGTAGGAGCTCTAATAATGTGACAATTTACATGTTACAAAAAAAATGCTAATGTCAATAGAAATACAATAAAATTGTAAATGGGATTTGCCCTTCAAGCTGTTAAAATTTGATTTGAAATTTGAGAACTTGCTCTGTCTCTAATGCCAGTGCCACGGTGGAAAGAGCTAAATGTAATAAACCTGCACAACATTTTAAAATGCATATTGCGCAGATAAGGAAAGCAGTACTGTACCTTTTTCTAAAGTAATTAGGAGATATTTTTTCATTTCTGTCATTAGTCAAACTGACAGGAGTTCCCCTCAGGCCAGGGTCCCTTGTGCTCACTGCCACACACCTCTCTCAAACACACTACCATAATGAATGTTTACAACACACAGGTAATGGGGTAAATATTGGAGTCATCAATTATTGAGGTTGAGGGACAGGCAATCAAATCCCATGATTATTGAGTCTTTAGAAGGCAGCTCCGCATGTAGGCCGCTGTCTGGTAGGCAGATATCTCTAGCATTGTCCTTATGAGATGGTTGTGATAATGTTTGTGTTAGTGAAACAAAAGGGTGAAAAAATAACTTACATACCTGAGTGTTACCTCTTAAAAACAACAACTATGATTTAGCAGTAATAGCACGGTTATATTAATGAGTTGAGATGACTAAGGTAAAGAGGACAAAACAAACAATAAAACATGTACAATCAATCAATAAATAAATTACTCTTAACATCGTTATGGAAGAAACCTAAAATCGGCAAGCTAAGGGAGAGAGCCCAACCCAGGCTCATGGGAAATACGTTACTCTGCCTACATTTTCCAGGTACGTTTCCCTGCACTTTTCGAGTTAAAAGTCCACTAGAGGCGCTAAGTGGTATCATTGTTTCTCCGTTCCAGATGGTTAAATAAAGGTTATAAAAATGACAATACCAGTAATGTTCAGACTTTTCAGTAGGCCTATACACTCATTTTAATATAAATTAGGAATTATTTCCACGCTTTTGAGGTGCCACACAGCCTAGTCGCATGGCAGTTCGTGATATGGTCACGTCATTTAATCTACTGTTTCGTGATACTGACACGTTTATTTAGTTATTTTCGTGATATCAGCATTATTATTTATTTATTTTATTTATTTTTTTACTAATGTAATGCACGATTCTTTCTGCCAGTCGGGCTGGAGCAGAGAAAGCTGTTTAATCGACATTTATTCACGATATCTTATCATGTTTATATATGTATTTCATTTAATGTTATTATTTCGGTCTTATTGCAAGGGAAGCTGGACTGCTTTGCTGTTTATTGATTTAAAAAAAAAAGTATAAACGACTACACGAATTTTATCAGTAGGAAATCGCGCTGAAGAAGTCTCCTTCCGAACACATCGCGATATTTGGCATCAGTTTACGTGTGCCAAATGTTGGTAAGTAGTCGAAAATACAGTGTCCTAATAATGTTTGATATAATGTCTTTTCTGATGGTCGAAATGAATCAGATTAGCTCATGTTCAGTCACTGCATTTACTGTCATCTCCACGGAGGCTTTGCGTTTCATTGCTTTTTAATTCAAAACAGGGTGATTAAACACTATCTGTCACGTGACATGCTACAGGCCTAGACCTTCTATCAGTTAATCATATTCATATTAGGTTTAAAGTAAGTTAGTACAATTAGTTCCAAAGTGGTATTTGTAGAATCACAGTAAAAACAACACTTACCTTGCTTTTACCACAGTAGCCTTAGTTTTACTGTGATAGGTGTGGTAAAAGGACAGTAACCACAGAACTTACCACACTTTTACCACATTATTTGTAGTTTTAATGTGATATTTGTTCTAAATGCATATTAGCCACAACACTTGCATGCTTTTACCACATTATTTGTAGTTTTAATGTGATATTTGTTCTAAATACATATCAACCACAACACTTACCATGCTTTTAGCACATTATTTGTAGTTTTAATGTGATATTTGTTGTAAATGCATATTAACCACAACATTTACATGCTTTTACCACATTATTTGTAGTTTTAATTTGATATTTGTAGTAAATCCATATTAACCACAACACTTACCATACTTTTACCACATTATTTGTAGTTTTAATGTGATATTTGTTGTAAATGCATATTAACCACAACACTTACCATGCTTTTACCACATTATTTGTAGTTTTAATGTGATATTTGTTGTAAATGCATATTAACCACAACACTTACATGCTTTTACCACATTATTTGTAGTTTTAATGTGATATTTGTTGTAAATGCATATTAACAACAACACTTACCATGCTTTTACCACATTATTTGTAGTTTTAATGTGATATTTGTTGTAAATGCACAGTAACCACAACACTTACCATGCGTTTACCACCGTAACCTTAGTTTTACTGTGATAGGTGTGGTAAAAGGACAGTAACCACAAAACTGTCCGTGCTTTTACCTCAGTATTGTTAGTTTTAAAGTGATATTTGTTGTAAATGCATATTAATCACAACACTTATCATGCTTTTAATGCCTAATAATGTAACAACAAATATTTGTAAGGTAAATCAGTAATTTTTCCATTAAATAATCCGATATATTATATATAATGATATTTTCTTTTCTCCTTTTTTCAGCTGAAAAGACCAAAAGGGCCTTTCGGACTCAGTCAGCTCATTATTGTTTGAGGAGAAGTAAATGGGAGACGAAAAGCTACAAAGGCAAATATTCGCAATGGTATGTATGTGTTGGTTTTAACCCTAAATCAAACATTTTATCAAGCATTTGTTGTTTCTTAAACCTTTTCTTACAAAACCCATAGCCCAATCAGTACAAACATAGTCTCAAAGTCTTAATAATTCGCAAGATTTAACAAGTTGTCAAATTCACACAATACTTGTACATAATCATGCAGCTTTTACTCCTAGTGCTGTCAATGGCTAGTGCCTCAATTCCAGTACATATTTATCTCCATATTTGTAAATCAGCTGCGCACCTTCTTGGAAAGTAGTCGGATGTCCCATACACTGTCAAAAAAGTTTATATTAATTGCATTGTATTCATTAAAATTATTACAATTTGGACCCTGTCTGTTGACGTTCCATTGATACATGATGCCTCTCACCAACTCATAACCTTCCTCTGTTTGCAAGAGTGAAAAAATTAATTTGACTTGTCACATGACATCAGATACTCGATTATTTTGTCGTAATCAGATCAGTTACACTGCTGATAACTGTCCTGCTTGCATGTAAATCATGTTGTTGTTTTTTTTACATGTTATCATGTAACATATTATATCATGTTATCATAATCAATTTTTTAAGTTCATATGATGATTGCATGCTATTAAAGACATACTTTTATTCATTGAAATGCTCACATATCAGTGAACTTATTGCATACAAATTCTTTTAATATATAATTATGCAACACTCCTTACATAAAAAATCCAACAGTTATATATAAACTGACTACTTGCAAGTAATGTATTAAAATTACCTTCCTTTCTGTTTTGCAGGATTATCTTTCTTAAAGCTCTACAATATCAAACTCAACAGTTCTTTTAGGAACCAACCCTCACAAGATCTACTAGTGAGGCAAATCTTGCCGTGATCAGCCCTTCCCAGGTAAATGTCTTACAATATTTCAATCAGTATTTAGTCATCAAATGTTCTCCCCTGAATCGTATGGTGAATTAACTTAATTATACTTGTGTTAATTGGTATGTCTCAAGAACAATAGTAATTGCACATAGAGTAGGTGGAGACTTTCTTGTTTTACAGCAGAGAAGGAAGACCAGTCCTTATATCAACGCAAGCTAATCTAATAAATCCTTTGTTTCGGGTGAGGAAGAAACATCTGGTGCCCAAAGAAGACAGAAAGGTGTGCAAGTCCATTGGTATGTCTTGTATTTAAACAATGCTGTGTATAACATAATTTGATCTTGACAATTTTACATTGTACAGATTATCACTCGATTTGTATATGCGTAAAACTGTTTTTCTTCAGTACTTAGCTTATATTATGTGCTGCTTATATTATGTGCTGCAATATTATATATATATTTATATATATTTATATGGCCCTTTTGCGTTCTCCTTTTTGAGGTGGAGAGTTTACCTCCAACCCTAATTGAGCACATCTGAAAATTTTTAAACAAAGTCTTCAGGTTTACTTGTAGACAATAGGCAGGAGGGTTTGAGGTTGGAGCTAAATCTGCAGGACAGTGGACCCTGAGGGCCAGAGTAGCCAATCACTGCTTTAAATAAAGCTACACTGTGTCATTTTTTATGTTGATTCTTTGCAGAAAAAACACTTTGTTCTTTCAAAATTATATGTGCTCATTCATGTGTAATTACTTCCACCAACTAATCAAGTACTCTCGTAAGTGTAGAATCTGCCATTCAGAATACATTTGAGCGAGTCGCTCGAATGGTGGCATTCATGTTGCGCCTCCATCTTGAAAATACATTAGCCAAAGAGGGACATACCTGGAAATTCAAACTTCGCCTTTCACGCCTTTACTTAGTTGCACCGTGACGAATGCGAGGGGGAGATTACTCATAATCAGTGTTGTGCAAGTTACTTCCAAACTGTAATACATTATATATTACTTGTTACTGTTATTTAAAAGTAATTCATTACCTTACAATATTACTGTCTCAGAATTGTAATGCGTTACATTACTCCTGTATTACTTTTGAGTTACTTTCACCAAAATAACTATACAGGAGTAGAACTTAACATTCTAAAATAAGGCTGTAAGGAAATGCCATATCATATGAAACCGAAATCGCGACACTCAGATCCACGAACCTGCAGAATCGCGACACACCCCTTCCAACTCCCACCGTTATCCTTCCTGTCCAGATCCAATGCTACCACATCTTTAAATTACTATTAGTATTATCTGAAGTTAACTTAACATTATAAAATACGTAGACCTACACCACAAAACTAGTTGAGGATAAATTATTTAAAATTTGGGAATTCCAGCGTTATGGACATGACATTTGCAGTCAAAACTTGAAATATAAATTCTCAGAAAATGCATTAATACCAAAATATTGAAACGTCTGTTTATCCATAGGCTCCTCCCTGAAAGGAGTCCAGACATTAGAAAAATATCAGTCTACACATGCGTTTTATATTTAATATTAGGGAAATAGACAGTCATGCGTGACAAAAAAATCTTTAACTAGGAGGCAACGATTATTATTATTTTTTTTTTTAATTCTGTGAATTACACTGCGCAAATCGGATGAAGAAGGGTTGGCTCTCCACAGAACATAAAATATTCATTTTATTTTATTTTTCGTGTTCCCATTTATGAGGAAAAAACAATTTTACAGACGTGACAGTTATGGACGCGACCGCTCTGAAGCGGCACTAAAAGACTGCTTTAAAACTTTCACAGAGACCTTACACACACAAAGCCTTTCTTTAAAGTGAATTTCGTTTTGTATTAATTGTATCTTAATTTTAACCAATGTTTCCTCAACCAATTGCCTGGATTTAAGCGCGTGAACTGGAGCGCGTCTCATAAATGAACCGAAACTCAGCGTATAAGTATAGCCTATTCACGGACTTGAAAAATATATCTATATTGAAATGTCTACTTGTAAACAGAACGAAAGAAAACATGCTCTCTGCTTATGAAATGAAATGTGCATTTCTCTCTGGTGCATTCACTAGTAGGCTACTGCGAAGATCGCGAGTCAGCATCGTCAACTTCATCTTGACTTTATTAATAGACAATTAAAATGTCTCCTTGCTATATTTGACATATTCATAATCATTGCTTTTGCCGGTTCTTTGTGACAGCTTTTAGGTGCTTTATCGGCAGCGCCGCCGCCCTTACATGAGCGCGTCACCACCGCATCAAAAAGATTGCGTGATGAAAACATGAAAAATACCAAATAAACATAGCCTAACTGTTTAGAAAGAAAACACAGAACGAATAGCCTAATGCGCATACGTCCATCTCGCGAATGTATAGTCTTCTTCATGCCATCTTTACCATTAGCCGCTTTTTGCACTGGCCAGCGCGAGCACAGAGGCCGAAATCATACCTCACGGCACTCCTGTAAAAAAAAAAATCGCTATACAAATATATCAGACGCTGCCATTTAGTCTTTATTTACAGACTTGGACACCACACGCGGCTATTGACTGACCACGAACAGGTAATTTAGCCTACTTGCATTTTTCATTCGTTAATGTCTCGCGGTCTTGCTGTTTTTTGTTGTTGTTTGTTTTACAATTAAAACTAAAAGTCTGTTGTAACGCAAGCCTTACTGAACATGTACCGAGTAAAATATTACTGAAAATTGATAAGTAATGCCTTACACTACTGCGTTACAGCAAAAAGTAATATGTTACTGTAATGCATTACTTTTGAAACGCGTTACTCCCAACACTGCTCATAATAATACGGCCACCGTAGGAGATAAAATGCCCTCGGAATGGGAGGGGCTAGAAAGAAATATTCAGTTGGTAGTCTTATACAATTTCACCGCTATATGGGAGAAAATCATACACAATGTAGCTTTAAATAACGCAGAACATAAGCTGACCTGACTGTCCATTAAACAGTTTAATTTGAATTGTTTGTGTTTTTTGTTTTACTTTCAGACCAAGACTGGAGAACACCTGACGATCGGATGTTAGACTTCTTCCTCTGAGAAAAAGCTACACCTCATCAGTGATCACATCTTCTGTTCATCAGTTGTACTGTAGGGCACAACTGAACAAACTGTTTAGATGAGGAAGAAGAACACGAACACGATAGAGACGTACAGGGAAGAGCAAGAAACCAGTTTAGCTGTGATAATGAATTATTTTTTTCCAACACAATATCAAATCTGTTCCCTTTCAAGGGAACTCGAGCTGCGTTGAGACGCGGTGGGAACGCTCTGCGTGATTGCGTCGTGAAGCACGTGTATAATCAGTCCAATGGAAGAGCGAGACGTCATAGGCGGTGACGTCATAGACCAGGAAGCTATAAAGCACACCAGAAAACAGACCGCGACAGCTTCTGTTGCCTTCAGCAAGCGATCTGTGTATTCTGTCCTTGTCATATTTATTGTTGTCTGTCAAGTTGCAATATATATATATATTATGGCAAAAGTGAGCAAGCAGCTTTTGTGTTGTTCCCTGCCCACGTTATATCACGGGTGGGGACACACACATCAGCTTTTTGTTACTATTTGGGAGTGGAGCATGCCACAGTCAGTTCTCGAGGGGGCTGACTGTGAGCATTGCGAGAAGCTGTCCGTGAGGACGCTCCGCTCCCGCCGGGCGTTCTTCGAGGAGGACGGTTCGGTTCGCGGAGCGCGGGTCCCGCTGTTGCCGATGCACGGCGGCGACTCGCATTTTGGGGTTCGCAAACGGATCTGACAGCGGGGGTTGGGACGGGCCCCGCCCTATCTCAGCTTTCACCTGGCAGATACAGTGCTGGCGATTTCCAGTTCCGAGGAATTGGTATCGTTAGTGTTTTGTTTAGAAAAAGAAAACAAAACAAATAAAGATATTAAGAAAGGGCAGATGTTTGAGTTTTCAATAAATGAAAAAATAAGTCAGCTCATAACTCTGTTGAAAAAAAACAAAACAGCACTGACGCTATTCGAGAATTGCGTCGTGCAAAAACAGATAAACTATACTGGGGAGGGACGGTTTCGAGAAATCTTTCTCCTCTGCGTCCTCTGGGTGGCGACTCTCTGAGGAGGGTCGCAGCACGGCCAGTTCGGTTGTTTTCCTGCTGGTGGCCACGGAGTGATATATTATATATATATATATATATATATATATATATATATATATATATATATATATATATATATATATACGTTTTTCTGATTTAAAAATAAAGAAAAATAAGATAAAATTATATCTGTTCTTCTGGACGCTCCGCTTTCAAAAAAACTAAGAATAAACCGTTCAGCGGCGTTCCAGAGGTTTCTTCCTCACCAATCTAATGTTCCTGAGACTGCTGGGCGGAGCAGTCTCAGTCTACTAAGCTCCTCGCAGCACAGAGTGCAAGAACGAGCATCGCCATTTGGGCTCCTCCACAATCGAAGGGGACTTGGGTGGCGGTAGCAGTCTAGCCAGTTAGAGATATGCAAGATCTGAGGACTAATTTATCTCTAAAAAAGCTTGGACAATAGGAAGCCCTGACGCCGAGGCTATCAGGCTTCTAAAAGGTGGTCCCTTCCGGGGTAGGGATGGTTTTGAGAAAATCGTTTCTCCTCGGCGCCCTCTGGGGTGCGACTCTCTGAGGAGGGTCGCAGCGCTGCCAGTTCGGTTTTCCTGCCGGTTCGCCGTTCAGGACACCAAGGTGTCAGTGTCCCCAAACGATCCTCCGAGGGGGGTCGTAGAGCAGTCAGTTCGGTTTCCCTGCCGGTTCGCCGTTTCAGGGTGCCGAGGTGCCTGCTTTTTCCAATGATCCTCAGAGGAGGGTCGTTGGAATTAAGTTATTTAAAGGGAAGCATGATCTGAGGACTGTCGTCATCTCTAATAAAGCTTCTGAGGGCTCCTCCGGGGCAGGGACGGTTTTGAGAAATCGTTTCTCCTCGGCGCCCTCTGGGGTGCGACTCTCTGAGGAGGGTCGCAGCGCTGCCAGTTCGGTTGTTCCCTGCCGGTTCGCCGTTCAGGGCACCGAGGTGTCAGCGTCCCCATACGATCCTCCGAGGAGGGTCGTAGAACGGTCAGTTCGGTTGTTCCCTGCCGGTTCGCCGCTTCAGGGCACCTTAGTGACTGTTCAACCAAATCCAGAGGCCAGTCTTGAGAGACTGGTTCCCCTAATAGAATTTCTGGCAGCGTGGAAACTACTGCCACATATTTCTCGGTGGGTCCTGCACACTATAAAAAAGGGTTCAGAATTCGGTTCTTGTCCGCCCAGATTTCTAGGGGTCCTCCCCACTGTGGTGGACCCCGAGCAGGCTTTGGTTATGGAGCAGGAAGTACTGACACTTCTGCAAAAGGAGCTGTAGAAGGGGTTCCTCCTCCCGGCAGACAGTCAGGGTTTTACTGCCATTACTTCATTGTTCCGAAAGAGGATGAGGGGTTGCGTCCTACTCTAGACCTGCGTCAATTAAACAGCAGGTTTCAGAATCTTAAGTTCAAAGTATGCTTACGCTAAATATGATTGTGTCACAGATTCAGTCCGAGGACTGGTTTGTCACAATAGACTTAAAGGACGCTTACTTATCTATCCATCCTCATCACAGGAGGTTCCTGAGGTTTGCTTTCAGGGGCGAAGCATACCAGTATCGGGTTCTTCAATTCGGCCTAGGTTATCACCCCACACCTTTTACAATATGCGTGGATGCAGCTCTGGCTCCTCTGAGATTCCAGGGCATTCGCGTATTAAATTATATCGACGATTGGTTGATTTTAGCTCAGTCCGAGCTTTTGGCAGTTCAACATCGAGATGTCGTTCTGTCCCACATAAGGACGTTGGGGTTGCGGCTCAACACCAAAAAGAGTGTACTCCTCCCAGCTCAGAGGACCACTTTCTAGGTGTATTATGGGATTCGACAACAATGCAAGCACGTCTGTCTCCTGCACGTATTTCTGCGATTCTCACAGCCGTAAAGAATGTAAAACTAGGTCAGTCACTCACTGCAAACAGTCTCTGAGACTGTTGGGGCTCATGGTAGTTGCGTCTAACGTAGTTACTTTTGGCCTTCTGTACATGAGACCCCTGCAGTGGTGGCTCGGGACCAAGGGGTTTTCTCCGAGGGGAAATCCGTTTTCGCATGATCAAGGTCACGCGGCTATGCCATCGTGCCTCGGACATGTGGAAGAAACCTTGGTTCCTCGCCCAGGGCCCAGTGCTGGGTGCTTCTTGTCGACGCGTCAAGCTATCGACGGATGCTTCCCTCACAGGATGGGGGGCGGTCATGAGTGGCCGCTCGGTGAAAGGTCTTTGGCTGGGGCTCATGGCAGTTGCGTCCAACGTAGATACTTTTGGCCTTCTGTACATGAGACCCCTGCAGTGTTGGCTCGGGACCAAGGGGTTTTCTCCGAGGGGAAATCCGTTTTCGCATGATCAAGGTCACGCGGCTATGCCTTCGTGCCTCGGTCATGTGGAAGAACCTTGGTTCCTCGCCCAGGCCCAGTGTTGGGGGCTTCTTGTCGACGCATAATGCTATCGACGGATGTTTCCCTCACAAGTCGGGGGCAATCATGAGTGGTTGGTCGGCGAAGGGTCCGGACAACACACTGATGGTCTCGTATATCAGAGCAGATATCCTGTTGAGGCAGGGGCTGTGGCCAGGGGAATGGAGACTTCACCCCGAGGTGGTGGAGCTTCTTAGGGAGAACTTCGGTCAAACTACAAGTCGACCTTTCGCATCGCTTGTACAATGCATTGCCCTTGTGTTTCTCCCTCACGCATCCAGCTCCGCTTGGACTGGATGTAATGTAATAGGTGTGGTTGCCGCTACACCTATACGCTTTTCCCGATATCTTTGCTCCTGGGAGCTCTGGAGTTGTGGATACTGTGGGCTCGGCCTCTGAGGGGGCCCAGCTCATAGATTAGTGTTGAGCTGGATTAGATAAAGTGTTGTGTAATAAAGTATGGTGAATATTGTGTATTGAAAGTGATGTTTGGGACAGAATTTTATTTGAGAAATTTGAATTTCTTATTTATTTAGTTTAGTTCATAATTTAAAAACAACTAAATATAATTAATTACCATAATTATTTTACTTAGGACATCAACATTTTGTTGTGGTTAATGATATTTGGGACAAAAATGCAGCAAAAGTTGCACATACTTGCATGTATGCCAGTTTTCAGTGAAATAAAGAGAAGGTGTGTGACTAACAAGAGGCTGCAGAGAGCTATCTTGCTACAAACATTTAAATCATAATTGAAGATGATCCATGTTGATCATTCTAGTACATATACTACTGCATTTAATATGAAAGCATAGACATTACTGATGTCAGGCAAATAATCAGCAGTCAGATGGGGTGAAAAGGATATTTTGGCATTGTTTTGTTGTTTTACTGAATGGTGCATTATCCTTGTGATATAGTAATAGTTCAAAATCTAAAATCTTTGTAGACTGTACTGCCCGTGCACCCCCAGGGGCCCAGCAATGGCCCCCAGAAGAGCAAAAGAAAGCACATTTCAAATGGCTGTAACTCAAAGTCCGGTTAGTGTATCAAAGAGACAATATGAAGGACAACTGCTTATGCTATGTTTACTAAATAATGTTGGGCACAGTTTTCAGACATATATGGCAAGCTGGCATAAAGGCTATTTTAAAAGTGCTCACAGTAAAATATCAAATTGCAACCTATCCCTCATATATATCATAAAGGTTTGCACAATTAACAAATTTAGATATCCAGTTGCCCATTAAATATATTATTTATTTAACATTAACTGTTTCATTACTAAACGTTTTAAACTACATTACCCACACATTTCTATTATTATATAAATGGAACAGGAAACATTGTGCTGTAGTTCATTGAAACGTGCAGACATGCTTAGGGTTAGGGTTGGGATCTCTGTAAAAGAGAAATTTCTCACAACATAGAGACACTTTCTAGTTACCTTAATGTATAACTAATTTAATAATAACACCAAAACATACTTTGTAACATGATGCGCCGTTTTATATGGGTTAAAAGATAGTCCAATCACAGCGAGTTCTTCGATAAAGTCACAGCCAATAACAACCCAGCTGAACAGATGCGTCACACTTACTTGCCCAATTATGGTAAATGATGACAGATCTCTTCCGGTTCCGGCTGCAGGGATAGATTCCTTAAATATTTAATATTTGGGCTGTTAAATATGTATTGCTTCTAATTAAATTATAAAACTCACATTTAAAAACAAAAAGACTCCTTTGTGTGGTTACAATCCAAAAACGTTGGATTCATATGATCATGACACAAATTTGCTTATTTGATTAGACTGATGCATACATTTGAAAGAGAAACTTTTTTTCTAAGCAATGGCACGATGGCAGGGTAGTTTGCAGTTTTTTTTAATTAAAGATAATTGCATGTACTAAAGTGCTTCTATCATTTGCAGTGTATGTATAGTATATCAAGTATATTATATAACAAAATGTAACAAAAGCATAATGAATGCACACAATTTTTAAAGCAAATTCCAATATTTAATGTCAAACTGTTTAAAGACAAATGTAGTGCCAAAACTACTGCACAACAGAATAAAAATCAGTTAATTGTAAGCAAAACATAAAATCCAGATACAGGGGCAATCTATTATAGTGACACATACATTTATTTAAAAAAAAATCGCTGATGAAGTTACATTTTTACAAACCACGAGTTGAGATTCAACTTTGTTATGTGAAAATATATTTGTTTCTTCCCTTTAAAGAACAAATAGGTGAAAACTTAAGCACAACATTTTACATTCTCAACTTTAATTCTATATCCTTGTGATTATTGGTCACTTTTATTGAAACTAAATGAAAGGAAACCTAAAATAGTTAATTATTATAAATGTCAGCAAGAAAATGCTTCTATAAAATACATTCACAGGTAGGCCTGTATTACAATTACATTAACCTGGTAGTCATATAATGATAACATAGATGTAGTTATGGTGGATATATAGTGACCACTGTAATCAAAGGTTTAATGAAGCTAAATGTAAGACATTAAGTCCATCTAAATGTAAAGGTAACAAACTCAGAATAATGTCCAGTATGTCAAGTGTGTCATTTTGTGTAATACTCTTTCAGCACCAAACAGAAATCCATAAATATTGCTTGTTTCAAAAGGTTTTCCTGAACACTCTCACTATCTTCAATTGTTCGGACAAACACCGGCTATATACACTTGCAGAAATATACATTTGACTATTGTCATGAAGTCGCTGCATGACTAGAACTAATGGATGTCAATGAATATGTCCTTTGCCAAAACTCCTCATGATCACTGACGCTTATTTGATAAAGGCATTAGGCAGACCTCAAGTACAGTTCATGAAGATGAAACGAGAAAATAAAATTCTTTAACAATATGGAAAAAGATAAATGACTATTTTAAATAATGGTTCTGTATATATCAGAGATCATAAGAGTGGGACTCCACATGCAGACTTTCAGAAACTGTGACAGAGCAAAGGGAGCACCTCGCTGGACACATCCTACGCATGCCCAAACTACACAACCCAAAGACAGTTATGAAGTGGACACCACTAGGAGGATGCAGGAGACAAGCAAGACCAAAGAAGACATGGAGACAGATGTTTCACGGACAACTGAAGAATGTCAGTGTCCCATGGGAAGATGTGGAGAACTGGTCCACGGATTGAATACGTTGGAGGACACTTGTTGCCCAATGTGCCCAGCACAGGACTTGATGATGATGTTGTGAGTTTATCCATAACTGTGGGATATTTTTCTGTAAGGAGTATTGCATAATTAAATGTTAAATGCATTTATGTAATAAGCTCACTGATATGTGGTCATTTCTATGAAAACAAGCATGTCTTTAATAGCATGCAATAATCATATAAACTTGTTTAAAAATAACATGATTTACATGCAAGCGGGACAGTTATCAGCAGTGTAACTGCTCTGATTACGACAAAATAATCGAGTATCTGATGTCATGTGACAAGTCAGATTAGCTTTTCCACTCTTGCAAACAGAGGAAGGTTATGAGTTGTGGAGAGACATCATGTATCATTGGATCATCAACAGACAGGGTCCAAATTGTAATAATTTTAATAAATACAATGCAATTAATACAAACTTTTCTGATAGTGTATGGGACATCCGACAAATTTCCAAGAAGGTGCGCAGCTGATTTACAAATATGGCGATAAATATGTACTGGAATTGAGGCACTAGCCATTGACAGCACTAGGAGTAAAAGCTGCATGATTATGTACAAGTATTGTACGAATTTGACAACTTGTTAAATCTTGTGAATTATTAAGACTTTGAGACTATGTTTGTACTGATTGGGCTATGGGTTTTGTAAGAAAAGGGTTAAGAAACAACAAATGTTTGATAAAATGTTTGATTTAGGGTTAAAACCAACACATACATACCATTGCGAATATTTGCCTTTGTAGCTTTTCGTCTCCCATTTACTTCTCCTCAAACAATAATGAGCTGACTGAGTCCGCAAGGCCCTTTTGGTCTTTTCAGCTGAAAAAAAAAGAAAAGAAAATATCATTATTTATAATATATCGGATTATTTAATGGAAAAATTACTGATTTACCTTACAAATATTTGTCGTTACATTATTAGGCATTAAAAGCATGATAAGTGTTGTGATTAATATGCATTTAAAACAAATATCACTTTAAAACTACCAATACTGAGGTAAAAGCATGGACAGTTTTGTTACTGTCCTTTTACCACACCTATCACAGTAAAACAAAGGTTACTGTGGTAAAAGCATGGTAAGTGTTGTGGTTACTGTGCATTTACAACAAATATCACATTAAAACTACAAATAATGTGGTAAAAGCACATGTGGAAATACACTACGCCATAAGACAAATGCCCGTTCTGTGTGAAGTCCTTGTGCACACTAGAAGCAAGCAACCTAGCCCCGGGAGTGGAGAGGTGTAGGTCATAAAATCTGACAAATGTATGAGGTGAGGACCAGCCTGCCGCATTACAAATATCCTGAAGGGAAACACCCGAAATTAAA
Source organism: Siphateles boraxobius (assembly GCF_051911475.1). Classification (NCBI taxonomy): domain Eukaryota; kingdom Metazoa; phylum Chordata; class Actinopteri; order Cypriniformes; family Leuciscidae; genus Siphateles; species Siphateles boraxobius. Next base: position 11,244,757 of record NW_027509141.1, on the reverse strand, counting down.
GCCTAGAGGCAGCCATACTCCTAGTAGAATGGGCCTGAACAGCCACAGGTGAACGCTGTCCGGCCGCTTCATAAGCAAGTGAGATAGCCTCAACTACCCACTTGCTCATTATCTGTTTAGATGCAGGGCAACCTATCTTAGGTTACCCGAAGCAGACAAATAATTGTTCTGATAAACGCCACTGAGCAGCTCTGTGGACCTAAGCATCCAAAGCCCGGACAGGGCATAACAGATTTAAGATTTTCCTGATCTGGGGTATTAAAGGTGGAGGACAGAAGGCCTGGAGCACAAATGACCGCACATTTAGTAGGGACCTAGAAATACAACCCGATCTGGGGTGAAGAAATACTACCACCAACCAGGTGCAAATCCAAGTACGTGCAGGCCTCAGCCTCATGTACCACGGAGAAGACGAAATTAGGGATCTCTCCTCAGAGATAGCCCAGCAAAGAAACATTCATTACAGAAATCAAGTACTGTACCAAAAAGGGCAGAAACGAGATTCAGAAGGCCTTCTCTGCACCAGGCAGAGAACAGCATATTAGTCTTCTCGTGGAGGGAGCTCTAGACTGGAGTATGGTCTCCACGACCTCGGTCGAGAAACCTGAATCTATGAGCTGGGCCCCCTCAGAGGCCGAGCCCACAGTATCCACAACTCCAGAGCTCCCAGGAGCAAAGATATCGGGAAAAGCGTATAGGTGTAGTGGCAACCACACCTATTACATTACATCCAGTCCAAGCGGAGCTGGATGCGTGAGGGAGAAACACAAGGGCAATGCATTGTACAAGCGATGCGAAAGGTCGACTTGTAGTTTGACCGAAGTTCTCCCTAAGAAGCTCCACCACCTCGGGGTGAAGTCTCCATTCCCCTGGCCACAGCCCCTGCCTCAACAGGATATCTGCTCTGATATACGAGACCATCAGTGTGTTGTCCGGACCCTTCGCCGACCAACCACTCATGATTGCCCCCGACTTGTGAGGGAAACATCCGTCGATAGCATTATGCGTCGACAAGAAGCCCCCAACACTGGGCCTGGGCGAGGAACCAAGGTTCTTCCACATGACCGAGGCACGAAGGCATAGCCGCGTGACCTTGATCATGCGAAAACGGATTTCCCCTCGGAGAAAACCCCTTGGTCCCGAGCCACCACTGCAGGGGTCTCATGTACAGAAGGCCAAAAGTAACTACGTTGGACGCAACTGCCATGAGCCCCAGCCAAAGACCGTTCACCGAGCGGCCACTCATGACCGCCCCCCATCCTGTGAGGGAAGCATCCGTCGATAGCGTGACGCGTCGACAAGAAGCACCCAGCACTGGGCCCTGGGCGAGGAACCAAGGTTTCTTCCACATGACCGAGGCACGAAGGCATAGCCGAGTGACCTTGATCATGCGAAAAACGGATTTCCCCTCGGAGAAAACCCCTTGGTCCCGAGCCACCACTGCAGGGGTCTCATGTACAGAAGGCCAAAAGTAACTACGTTAGACGCAACTACCATGAGCCCCAACAGTCTCAGAGACTGTTTGCAGTGAGAGACTGACCTAGTTTTATATTCTTTACGGCTGTGAGAATCGCAGAAATACGTGCAGGAGACAGACGTGCTTGCATTGTTGTCGAATCCCATAATACACCTAGAAAGTGGTCCTCAAGCTGGGAGGAGTACACTCTTTTTGGTGTTGAGCCGCAACCCCAACCTCCTTATGTGGGACAGAACGACATCTCGACGTTGAACTGCCAAAAGCTCGGACTGAGCTAAAAATCAACCAATCGTCGATATAATTTAATACGCGAATGCCCTGGAATCTCAGAGGAGCCAGAGCTGCATCCACGCATATTGTAAAAGGTGTGGGGTGATAACCTAGGCCGAATGGAAGAACCCGATACTGGTATGCTTCGCCCCTGAAAGCAAACCTCAGGAACCTCCTGTGATGAGGATGGATAGATAAGTAAGCGTCCTTTAAGTCTATTGTGACAAACCAGTCCTCGGACTGAATCTGTGACACAATCATATTTAGCGTAAGCATAATATGCTGTTTAATTGACGCAGGTCTAGAGTAGGACGCAACCCCTCATCCTCTTTCGGAACAATGAAGTAATGGCAGTAAAACCCTGACTGTCTGCCGGGAGGAGGAACCCCTTCTACAGCTCCTTTTGCAGAAGTGTAAGTACTTCCTGCTCCATAACCAAAGCCTGTTCGGGTCCACCACAGTGGGGAGGACCCCTAGCAATCTGGGCGGACAAGAACCGAATTCTGAACCCTTTTCTATAGTGTGCAGGACCCACCGAGAAATATGTGGCAGTAGTTTCCACGCTGCCAGAAATTCTACTAGGGGAACCAGTCTCTCAAGACTGGCCTCTGGATTTGGTTGAACAGTCAGTACGGTGCCCTGAAGCGGCGAACCGGCAGGGAACAACCGAACTGACCGTTCTACGACCCTCCTCGGAGGATCGTATGGGGACACTGACACCTCGGTGCCCTGAACGGCGAACCGCCAGGGAACAACCGAACTGGCAGCGCTGCGACCCTCCTCAGAGAGTCGCACCCCAGAGGGCACCGAGGAGAAATGATTTCTCAAAACCGTCCCTGCCCCGGAGGAGCCCTCAGAAGCTTTATTAGAGATGACAGTCCTCAGATCTTGCCTCCCTTTAAATAACTTAGTTCCAATGACCCTCCTCGGAGGATCATTGGAAAAAGCAGGCACCTCGGCACCCTGAAACGGCGAACCGGCAGGGAAACCGAACTGACTGCTCTACGACCCCCCTCGGAGGATCGTTTGGGGACACTGACACCTTGGTGTTCTGAACGGCGAACCGGCAGGAAAACCGAACTGGCAGCGCTGCGACCCTCCTCAGAGAGTCGCACCCTAGAGGGCGCCGAGGAGAAACGATTTTCTCAAAAACCATCCCTACCCCGGAGGGGACCACCCTTTAGAAGCCTGATAGCCTCGGCATCAGGGCTTCCTATTGTCCAAGCTTTTTTAGAGATAAAATAGTCCTCAGATCTTGCATATCTCTAACTGGCTAGACTGCTACCGCCACCCAAGTCCCCTTTGATTGTGGAGGAGCCCAAATGGCGATGCTCGCTGCTGCGAGGAGCTTAGTAGACTGAGACTGCTCCGCCCAGCAGTCTCAGGAACATAGATTGGTGAGGAAGAAACCTCTGGAACGCCGCTGAACGGTTTATTCTTAGTTTCTTGAAAGCGGAGCATCCAGAAGAACAGACATAATTTTATCTTATTTTTCTTTACTTTTAAATCAGAAAAACGTATATATATATCAGTCCGTGGCCACCAGCAGGAAAACAACCGAACTGGCCGTGTGCGACCCTCCTCAGAGAGTCGCCACCCAGAGGACGCAGAGGAGAAACGATTTCTCGAAACCGTCCCTCCCCAGTATAGTTTATCTGTTTTTGCACGACGCAATTCTCGAATAGCGTCAGTGCTGACAACCTCACATTCATCCATGTCTTTATAATTTACCCACCAGCGTTGCCTAAAAATTTTTTTATTTAGATGGCTGGTGGGTAACGTCGGGGTTAAAAATTATGACGCCGACTCGGGAGAGAGAAAGCTAGCAAGCGTCTCTTTAACCCGAGGCACTGTCATACCATGATACTTAATACCCATAGCATTACTATAGTTAGACGTAGGGCATTAAACACATAAAATAGAAACCGACTTATTCCACGATCTTGACACCTCAGTGTGGTGTGGAGATAGGGAAAAACGGCAGTCCCCGACGAGGAGGCTGAGATACAGAGTTTTTCTGTTTTTAGATTTATTTCATCTAATAAACTCCTTATTTTCACTCTCATAAAGTTCAGCTGGCCAGAAAATATTTAACTAGCAACAACACTAGATAAACCTCCTTTTAAAGCTCCTCTTTATTCAACAGAGTTATGAGCTGACTTATTTATTCATTTATTGAAAACTCAAACATCTGCCTTTTCTTAATATCTTTATTTGTTTTGTTCTCTTTTTCTAAACAAAACACTAACGATACCAATTCCTCGGAACTGGAAATCGCCAGCACTGGATCTGGCAGGTGAAAGCTGAGATAGGGCAGAGCCCGTCCCAACCCCTGCTGTCAGATCCGTTTGCGAACCCCAAAATGCGAGTCGCCGCCGTGCATCGGCAACAGCGGGACCCGCGCGGGGAGCGCAAACCGAACCGTCCTCCTCGAAGAACGCCCGGCGGGAGCGGAGCGTCCTCACGGACAGTTTCTCGCAATGCTCACAGTCAGCCCCCTCGAGAACTGACTGTGGCATGCTCCACTCCCAAATAGTAACAAAAAGCTGATGTGTGTGTCCCCACCCGTGATATAACGTGGGCAGGGAACAACACAAAAGCTGCTTGCTCTCTTTTGCCATAATATATATATATTGCAACTTGACAGACAACAATAAATATGACAAGGACAGAATACACAGATCGCTTGCTGAAGGCAACAGAAGCTGTCGCGGTCTGTTTTCTGGTGTGCTTTATAGCTTCCTGGTCTATGACGTCACCGCCTATGACGTCTCGCTCTTCCATTGGACTGATTATACACGTGCTTCACGACGCAATCACGCAGAGCGTTCCCACCGCGTCTCAACGCAGCTCGAGTTCCCTTGAAAGGGAACTACAAATAATGTGGTAAAAGCATGGTAAATGTTGTGGTTAATATGCATTTACAACAAATATCACATTAAAACTACAAATAATGTGGCAAAAGTGTGGTAAGTTTTGTGATTACTGTCCTTTTACCACACCTATCACAGTAAAACTAAGGTTACTGTGGTAAAAGCAAGGCAAGTGTTGTTTTTACTGTGATTCTACTACAAATACCACTTTGGAACTAATTGTACTAACTTACTTTAAACCTAATATGAATATTATTAACTGATAGAAGGTCTAGGCCTATAGCACGTCACGTGACAGATAGTGTTTAATCACCTTGTTTTGAATTAGAAAGCAATGAAACGCAAAGCCTCCGTGGAGATGACAAATATAATGCAGTGACTGAACATGGGCTAATCTGATTCATTTCGACCATCAGAAAATACATTATATCAAACATTATTAGGACAGTGTATTTTGCTACTTACCAACATCTGGCACACATGAACTGATGCCAAATATCGAGATGTTTTCGGAAGGAGACTTCTTCAACGCGATTTCCTACTGATAAAATTCGTGTAGTCGTTTATACTTTTTTTTTAAATCAATAAACAGCAAAGCAGTCCAGCTTCCCTGGCAATAAGACCGAAATAATAACATTAAAATAAATACATATATAAACATGATAAGATATCGTTAATAAATGTCGGTTAAACAGCTGCCCGACTGGCAGAAAGAATCGTGCATTACATTAGTAAAAAAATAAATTAAATAAATAAATAAATAAAAATGCTGATATCACGAAAATAACGAAATAAACATGTCCGTATCACGAACCAGTAGATTAAATAACGTGACCATATCACGAACTGCCATGAGACTAGGCTGTGTGGCACCTCAAGAGCGTGGAAAAAATTCCTAATTTATATTAAAATGAGTGTATAGGCCTAGTGAGAATTCTGTACATTACTCATATTATTGTTTTTATAACCTTTATTTAACCATCTGGAACAGAGAAAAAATTATACCACTTAGCTCCTCTAGTGGACTTTTCACTCGAAAAGTGCAGGGAAACGTACCTGGAAGTACGTATTTCAGGTTTTGCAAAAATGTAGGGAGAGTAACGTATTTCCAATGAGCCTGGGTTGAGAGAGCCACACACATGGAGAATGCAGAAGAGGGTTGTGTCTATGTGGATATATGGTGTAGAGATTCTGGAGTCTCTGGGCATCTTCAACCTCACACCTCTCTTAAAACGAAGAGATATAAAACCAGAACTCCCGCTCGTGATTTCCAACTCTCTGATTGGCCGAGCCAACACGAAGAGGTTGGACTCCTCCAAAGGTATAAATGACGCCCCCCCCGCTCGCCTCTCTCTTCTCTTGGTAGTTTTCATCCTGCCGCAAACACTGTTTCGGGTGATTCGGGTGATCGGAGCTGCCGGAACCATCAACGACTTCAATTTTCAACAACTTCAAGAATTGTTCCCATTACAAATGAAAGTATTCAATTCAATGAAATGTGAAAATGAAATTCTGATTGTTCTTCTCATAGACCCTCTTCCGGTTTCCAATTTCATCCTATCACTAACGTATTTATGTATTCATGTGTGTATGTTGTGTAGTTTATTTATATTCATATAAATATCTATATTTAGTTAATAAACTTGTACATAATATGTATTTGGTTCTGTTTTGTTTGCAATACAAAGTCACTTTACGATCACGGTTTTTGCTACAAGTGCTGTACATGCGAAGAAATAATTATTCTTCTGTGGCCATGGAAGATACCCTTTTCTTAGAATAAATTAATAATCAAAAGAGTTCGTTGGACGAACTGATTAATTGATTGTAATATTAATTCAGCCACATCAGGTTAATCCAATTAACTGACCCAAATATTTATAATTAATAATAACAAGATATTATTGATTATTAATATTTCCAAAAAGCTGAGTTCCTTACAATGGAGACATCATTTATACTGAGTTTAAAAACAACCACATTTCTAGAGGCAGGCTTTAACTTTTGTGCTGATGCCTGCTGGTTTGTTTTGACAGAGCTCTCTTGTTCTGTTTTCTAGTGTCACATTTTGATTTTAACAGTGCGATTTCAATGTAAGTGAAAGCCTAAATGAATTCTGAAATGTCTAAAATTAATTTGATGAAACATTTTAGTATTTTATACCTCATTCACGATGGCATTCTATGAGACATTTGGAAATCTGTACCCCAGTGAATTGCAGGTCAGCGAATTTGGTTTGACAAGAATAAAGCACACAAGCAAAAGCCCTGCACCCACAGCTTGATATGAACAGCCTTTAATAGCTGCCATTTCGTAGCAGAAAGGCTATTCAACAGACTTTACCAACATTTGAAAAGGCTATTTTGAAAGACTTTGGGGATTTTGTGGAGAGTTCTTGGAACCATCTTAGAAAGCTAATTTAAAACGAAAAAAAAACAGGCCTCTAGGAACAGCATTAGCCTGTGCATTCATAAACACACACACACAAACATACACACACAAAACAGATCAATTTGCAGCGAAACAATCACAAATTTCATCTGAAAATCAAAGAACCATTAACTTTTCACTACAGACAACCTTTCATCATGATCTGGTTAACAAATGCACATATCATGTTCTTGCTGACAGACTGGCTCAGACATTAACAGTAAATTCAAGTGAAGGATTCACCACTGAGCGTTAGGCATTGTTGCTCTAGAATGGCACAAATGTGATGCTAAGGAAAAGAACAAATGGAATTGAGCTCTAATTTATGAAGGGCACTTGGTGCTAGTGCTAATGAGTCCACATTAGAAGCTAGCTGTGCAGCTGGTTTCTGCCTGCAGGAGTGCAGATATGGCCAGAGCTGGTGATGAACCAACTTAGTCTGCTCACCCCAGAACATTCAACATCACCCATCCATCAGCTCTCTACTGCAGTAAATATACAAACAGGCATATTACTGCAAAATAAATATACTGCAGACAGAAACAATGCAAAGATGAGGATCTGTGGTGTCAGTGATGAAAAAAAAATCACACTGTCAGGGCAATAATTAATTAAAATGTTTTATTTACAGGTCCTTCTCAAAAAATTAGCATATTGTGATAAAGTTCATTATTTTCCATAATGTAATGATAAAAAATTTAACTTTCATATTTTAGATTCCTTGCACACCAACTGAAATATTTCAGGTCTTTTATTGTTTTAATACTGATGATTTTGGCATACAGCTCATGAAAACCCAAAATTCCTATCTCAAAAAATTTGCATATTTAATCCGACCAATAAAAGAAGTGTTTTTAATACCAAAAAAGTCAACCTTCAAATAATTCAGTTATGCACTCAATACTTGGTCGGGAATCCTTTTGCAGAAATGACTGCTTCAATGCGGCGTGGCATGGAGGCAATCGGCCTGTGGCACTGCTGAGGTGTTATGGAGGCCCAGGATGCTTCGATAGCGGCCTTAAGCTCTCTCAACTGCGTCTCTCAACTTTCTCTTCACAATATCCCACAGATTCTCCATGGGGTTCAGGTCAGGAGAGTTGGCAGGCCAATTGAGCACAGACTACCATGGTCAGTAAACCATTTACCAGTGGTTTTGGCCCTGAGCAGGTGCCAGGTCGTGCTGAAAAATGAAATCTTCATCTCCATAAAGCTTTTCAGCAGATGGAAGCATGACGTGCTCCACAATCTCCTGATAGCTAGCTGCATTGACCCTGCCCTTGATAAAACACAGTGGACCAACACCAGCAGCTGACATGGCACCCCAGACCATCACTGACTGTGGGTACTTGACACTGGACTTCAGGCATTTTGGCATTTCCTTCTCCCCAGTCTTCCTCCAGACTCTGGCACCTTGATTTCCGAATGACATGCAAAATTTGCTTTCATCCGAAAAAAGTACTTTGGACCACTGAGCAACAGTCCAGTGCTGCTTCTCTGTAGCCCAGGTCAGGCGCTTCTGCTGCTGTTTCTGGTTCAAAAGTGGCTTGACCTGGGGAATGCGGCGCCTGTAGCCCATTTCCTGCAGACGCCTGTGCGCGGTGGCTCTGGATGTTTCTACTCCAGACTCAGTCCACTGCTTCCCCAGGTCCCCCTAGGTCTGGAATCGGTCCTTCTCCACAATCTTCCTCAGGGTCCGGTCACCTCTTCTCGTTGTGCAGCGTTTTTTGCCACACTTTTTCCTTCCCACAGACTTCCCACTGAGGTGCCTTGATACAGCACTCTGCGAACAGCCTATTTGTTCAGAAATGTCTTTCTGTGTCTTACCCTCTTGCTTGAGGGTGTGTCAATGATGGCCTTCTGGACAGCAGTCAGGTCGGCAGTCTAACCCATGATTGCGGTTTTGAGTAATGAAACAGGCTGGGAGTTTTTAAAAGCCTCAGGAATCTTTTGCAGGTGTTTAGAGTTAATTAGTTGATTCAGATGATTAGGTCAATAGCTCGTTTAGAGACCCTTTTCATGATATGCTAATTTTTTGAGATAGGAATTTTGGGTTTTCATGAGCTGTATGCCAAAATCATCAGTATTAAAAGAATAAAAGACCTGAAATATTTCAGTTGTTGTGCAATGAATCTAAAATATATGAAAGTTTAATCTTTATCATTACATTAGGGAAAATAATGAACTTTATCACAATATGCAAATTTTTTGAGAAGGACCTGTATTTATTTAAATAGATGAAACTTCTACCATAGTTTACTTAGTCTCAAGCAGTTGAGTTTGAAATCTGTTCCATGACCTAAATTTAGAATAATAATAAAGGAAAATATTTGCCACCATATTTTGAGAATGAACCATTTGCAATTCCATGGACTGATTAGCAGATGGGCTCAAATAAAGATTTGTTCAGCTCTGGGATCCTCTAGAATCAATTCAAGACAGTATTACAGTATTTGTGACCTCCAATGCAGTCAATATTCTGAATGCACTACTGCCTAAAACCGACGATCACTTCATACTGAAGGCCCCAGAGCGTCCACTATAACCTGATGTGTACTATACTAAATAGTGCATGCCTATCTGAAAAGATTCTCAAGGTCATTGTTCAACATCAGCTGCCTCAGCTAACATCAGGTCATCTTGCTCAAAATTTCTGGCAAAAAATGAAAGTTCTAACATAACTTGGGAAAAATAAAACTTAACTACCAGAGATGTATGATGGTACAGAGATTTGATATTCTTGTCATAGTAACCAGGCTTCTCAAAGAGGAAAGCATGTATGAGAAGCTTTAAAGAGATCTGTAAAAAATGTTCAGGTAAAATCTTTACTAATACCTATTGCCTGGGGCAATTATTTTTAACCCTGATCCTGGATTACTCTCAACAATACACATTTTGGATGTCTCCCTTATCTGACACACCTACTTCAGGGCTTGGAGTCTCTACTAATGAACTGATGAGTTGAACCTGGTGTATTTGAGTCGGGAGACATACAAAATGTGCAATGTTGGGGGAACTCCAGTAATAGGGCACGAAAGGAGTACACAGGAGAAGCCATTTAATGTCTATATCCAGGGTGTAAAATCCCGCTCCTGGCAAGCCACCTTCCAAGCCACCAGAGTTTGGCTGCAACCCTAATTATACACAGCTGAACCAGCTAATCAAGGTCTTCAAAAGTAGCAGGTGTGTTGGAGCAGACAGGAGCTAGACTCAACAGGAAGGTTGCCCTCCAGAAGCAAGACTGGACACCACTGGTTAATATGGACTCCCATAAATAAACAAGATGCAACTTACAGACCAAAAAGTTAGCATTTATTTGGTATAATAGCTGATAAAAAGTATAGCTATCAAAAGCGACTTACACTTCACATATTAGAACAACAGAGCAACGTAGCACAATGATGATACAAAGTTGAACCTTGTTAACCTTCAGTTAACAGCTCAAATATTTAACCACTAGACTTCACAGCTAGCAACATTGAGAGACATTATTATTTCCATTAGTAGGTACAGAGGATTACATTCAGACCCCATGGACTTTATTGTAAAAAGCCTAGTACTTTAGTCAAGAACCAAATGAGACCTTTGATAAGTAAGTAACTGGATGGCATCAAGGTGAATTTCAAACTCATTAAGTGCTCTTGTTCAGTGGTTCCCAACTGGCCACAGATTTGTCTTCAAGTGGCGACCAAACACAGTAGCAATGTAAAAATGCAGTGTTGGTGAGTAGCTAACTACAAGTAGCGAAGCCACTAACTTAACTACATATTTCAGTAACTTGACAGCAGTGTTGGGAGTAACGCGTTACAAAAGTAATGCATTACAGTAACATATTACTTTTTGCTGTAACGCAGTAGTGTAAGGCATTACTTATCAATTTTCAGTAATATTTTACTCGGTACATGTTCAGTAAGGCTTGCGTTACAACAGACTTTTAGTTTTAATTGTAAAACAAACAACAACAAAAAACAGCAAGACCGCGAGACATTAACGAATGAAAAATGCAAGTAGGCTAAATTACCTGTTCGTGGTCAGTCAATAGCCGCGTGTGGTGTCCAAGTCTGTAAATAAAGACTAAATGGCAGCGTCTGATATATTTGTATAGCGATTTATTTTTTACAGGAGTGCCGTGAGGCATGATTTCGGCCTCTGTGCTCGCGCTGGCCAGTGGAAAAGCGGCTAATGGTGAAGATGGCATGAAGAAGACTACATTCGCGAGATGGACGTATGCGCATTTGGCTATTCGTTCTGTGTTTTCTTTCTAAACAGTTAGGCTATGTTTACGTGGTATTTTTCATGTTTTCATCACAAAATCATGTTTTTGATGCGGTGGTGACGCGTTCATGTAAGGGCGGCGGCGCTGCCGATGCACCGAAAAGCTGTCACAAAGAACCGGCAAAAGCAATGATTATGAATATGTCAAATATAGCAAGGAGACATTTTAATTGTTTATTAATAAAGTCAAGATGAAGTTGACGATGCTGCCTCGCGATCTTCGCAGTAGTGAATGCACCAGAGAGAAATGCACATTTCATTTCATAAGCAGAGAGCAGTCTGTTTTCTTTCGTTTTGAATTGTTCTGTTTACAAGTAGACATTTCAATATAGATATATTTTTCAGGTCCGTGAATAGGCTACCTTATACGCTGAGTTTCGGTTCATTTATTAGACGCGCTCCAGTTCACGCGCTTAAATCCAGGCAATTGGTTGACGAAACATTGATTAAATTTAAGATCCAATTAATACAAAACGAAATTCACTTTAAAGAAAGGCTTTGTGTGTGTAAGGTCTCTGTGAGAGTTTTAAAGCACTCTTTTAGTGCCGCTTCAGAGCGGTCGCGTCCATAACGGAGTCTGTAGGCTATTGTTTTTTCCTCATAAATGCGAACACGAAAAATAAAATAAAATGAATATTTTATGTTCTGTGGAGAGCCAACCCTTCTTCATCCGATTTGCGCAGTGTAATTCACAGAATTACAAAAATAAAAAAATAAAAAAAATCGTTGCCTCCTAAAAGTTAAAGATTTTTTTTGTCATGCATGACTGTCTATTTCCCTAATATTAAATATAAAACGCATGTGTCTGATATTTTTCTAATGTCTGGACTCCTTTCAGGGAGGAGCCTATGGATAAACAGACGTTTCAATATTTTGGTATTAATGCATTTTCTGAGAATTTATATTTAAAGTTTTGACTGCAAATGTCATGTCCATAACGCTGGAATTCCCAAATTTTAAATAATTTATCCTCAACTAGTTTTGTGGTGTAGGTCTACGTATTTTATAATGTTAAGTTAACTTCAGATAATACTAATAGTAATTTAAAGATGTGGTAGCATTGGATCTGGACGGTATGGATAACGCTGGGAGTTGGAAGGGGTGTGTCGCGATTCTGCAGGTTCGTGGATCTGAGGCCATGTCCACACGGACACGGGTATTTTTATAACCGGAGTTTTTCCTACAGCGTTTTTAAAAAAAATCCCGTCCACACATGCTCGGTCTCCGTCTACATGAAAACGTAAAAACACGCAATCAAGCGCGGTCAAGAGCATGCCACGCCAACAGGCGGTGATATAAACCTTAATCCTAAAGCCTCAGCCAGGGCCTGAGTGTCGCGATTTCGGTTTCATATGATATGGCATATCCTTACAGCCCTAGTCATTTTAGAATGTTCATTTCTACTCCTGTATAGTTATTTTGGTGAAAGTAACTCAAAAGTAATACAGGAGTAATGTAACGCATTACAATTCTGAGACAGTAATATTGTAAGGTAATGAATTACTTTTAAATAACAGTAACAAGTAATATATAACTTATTACAGTTTGGGAGTAACTTGCACAACACTGCTTGACAGTAGCTCAGTTGCTTTTAAAACAATGTAGCTTTTCCAGTAGCTAACTACTTTTTACAGCAAGTAACAGTGTAACGTGACCAAAAGCTACATTCTGTTTTGCGTTTTGACAAGAATGCGATACGTTGAAGTAGCGCAGCATTTTTTTCTTATTAGAAATCACAAACTAAAATTGTGCATTACCGCCATCTATTGTTCCATCACACATCTTCACTGAGAAGGGATCGTCTGATGATTAGGTAAAGGATGTACCGGAGTGAGTTGAAATTTCAAATTAATCCACTGTAATGTCTGCTTCTGATTTAATAATTACAATGATGACCTACCATGGTTTCTGTCCTGCCATACCTTTATAATAACCATAAAAGATCACCAAAATTGTGTTTTGCACCATTGCTTTGAAAACAAAGTCGCTTATCACAAGGCAAAGTCTGCGATCTAATTAAATAGTTTTTAGTGAGTTTTAGAGCAAAGCGCACTGTGTTCACAAGCAGCTCATGATTGGATTCTCAGACGGTAAATGCTGCACACTCCCTCACTGCATGTGCTGTGAGTAACCTGCATTTTGACTGCTCCTGTGCATGCAATTTAATTTGCATACATTTTTACATACAGCACTTTGAAAGTCAGATTGTATTGTGTGTATATTTGAATAGTTTTCAAAATATGTAATATACAATGTAATTGTAACAAGTTAGCTAGCTTCTTTTTGATGGTAACTTGTTGTGTAGCTAAATACTTTTCCAGAATGGTAGCTTGACTGTATCTTAACTTCTTACAAGTAGCATGTAGCTTGTCAATTTACAGTTTCAGAGTAGCTTCGCCCAACACTAATGTATATACAAAAAAACAGGCTAAATTAGGACAATTGACAATTTTGGTTTCTAAATGTCTTTAATTTCAATGATTTTGTGCTTTCAGAATCCACACACAAGAAAGAGTTTATCCTCATGTTTACAGTTTTATTATTTGCATTGAGTATTGTTATATTCGTCCTGTCCGCATTTGCAATCTTAACAGACATGCAATCCACCAATTGAGAACAGTTGCTCTTGTTTACAAAACACATCAATACAATTACAACGACAAGTACATTACGTTTAGATTAGTCAAGAAGAGCTAAAAGCCTGCAGATATTCCAGACTGGGATTTTACTAAAACATCTAAAATGAAACCATGAACCAGTTGGAGACAATTGCAATACTGTAAAGCGCACCAAGACGTGTACACACGTGTACACAAGACGTGTACAGGGTCACACCCTGAGCAAAAGTAAAAAGCAACACAATGCAATGCACTTAATAATACCTTGATATAAAAATTGTGGAAATTACACAACTGTTTTACAAGCTGAAACAAATAAAACAGGCAACCCCTGTTGGCAGGACTTGGCCGTGTACCTGAATCTAAAGGACAAGAATCAGTCAATAAAGGAAAGTGATGCGCAGATTTTGGACAGGGAGGAAAGATGTATTGAGAGAAGAGTGAAAGAGGCCATTTTTGTGTAACTGGAACAGCCAACTCTGAGACAAGGCCTGTCAGTTACATACAATGCTGTCCTTTCATCTTTAGCCCAGCCGTTTCACCCCAGTTCACACAGCGATTGCAAATCGCACCTTCTGGGAGGCGACTCCCACAGCGAATCAAATCTTACCACAGTGTGCTATCTAATTAAATGTCAGGGAATCTGATTAATCCACTTGAATGAGTGGTGAAACATCTTGAACATACACTACAGAAAAACGTGTACTTCCAGATGTGCAATAATACTTTTTTGGAGACATTTTTCAAATATAAATGTACCTGAGTCTTTCTTGAAATTATGTTATAATCAACAAAGTTAGGGAGGAGCATGTTCAAATGATCTACCCAATCAGCATGAGAGGAGGCTTATAAATTCGTATCTGACTCACTTATGTTCCACGAGAATTTTTCTACATTTGGACTCACCCTACTTTCCCAACATGTCTGAAATTGGGCTCTCCCCGTCCGATGAAGAAACTTGCGCCTCGAGGAACTGTAGGGTCTGGACCAATCAGACACACACTAATTATTCATATTCATTACATTTAATGAATATAAAGGTCTATGAAACTCTCCCCCAAAACTAACCTCACAAATGAAGTTACTTTGTGAGCCGGGTGTCTGGTTACAGAACACTTTAAGACTGATAACAGACTTTTACGACCTCAAAGGAATGTAGCCACATGGGCCACATGCTTAAGAGAGAGAGACAATCTTTAATTAAATAAACTTTGCGGTATTACTCTGATCTATGAAGCAACATGCCTCACAGAAACTGTGATGCTTTACTGTCTCGTGTACTATTATTTATAACAACATGGTATGTTTGATTGGGGTGTATGTGGTTGCACAACCACCCAACGGTCAATATAACCTCACCTGTATCATGCTTCCTACCTAATTAATCCTCATTTAATGACACACACTTTGATTTACATCACCTTCTCTTAGAATGCAATGTGAATTTGTTATGTCTATTTGAGCTTGAATGAACAGTCTAAGCACGCTGGGGACAAAGACCATAAATCAACTAAGAGCCGGTTCCCCTCTCGGACATGTCACCTTACTCATTGGTCCATTCAAACCTTAGGGGTTGGTTCTTTTTCAGGCTATATCAGAGGCAAGCAACAGTGACCGCCCTCTCTTGGTAGTTTTCATCCTGCCGCAAACATTGTTTCAGGTGATACGGGGCAACCCCCTCCCCCCTCCATGGGGGCCCAGAGGGCTCCCAGCAGGCCTGGATCCCAACCAGATCCGGCCTCATGGAAGAGAGAGGACACTCTCTCACAAAGAACCAAGGACAATCTCAGGAGTAACAACGACTCTAACCCACCATGCAAGTTCATCATATCTTATTCATCCAACAAAGAAGAAAATGATTGAGACTACAACATATGACACTCGCAGAATCATCAACAACTTCAGTTTTCAACAACTTTGATAATAGTGTACGCTACCCAGGCATGCAAGTATACTTTTGATTTGATGCTTTGAAAATGAAATGCTGATGTTCTTCTCATATAGTTGCATGGAACTTCTCAATAGTTCCGTTTTCGGTTTCGTTCTATCACTCACCTATTTATGTATTCATGTGTGTATGTTGTTTAGTTTATTTATATTCATGTAAATATCTATATTTAGTTAATAAAACTTGTACATAATATGTATTTGGTTCTGTTTTGTTTGCAATACAAAGTCACTTTTACGATCGCGGTTTTTGCTACTTGCTCAAAGTGCTGTAAATGCTAAGAAATAATTATTCTTCTGTGGCCATGGAAGATACCCTTTTCTTAGAAAAAATTAGTAATCAAAAGAGTTCGTTGGACGAACTGATTAATTGATTCTAATATTTATTCAACCACATCAAGTTAATCCAATTAACTGACCCAAATATTCATAATTAATAATAACAAGTTATTATTGATTATTAATATTTCCAAAAAAGCTGAGTTCCTTACAAATGGTGGAGAATGCAGGCATCGTATAAAACATTGTATGCAAGCAGACAGTAGTCTATCATAAGTCGTCCCATAAATTGTTATTAACATCTCATACATCTCATACACACGCACAAGTATCTGAAATCAGCAAAACTATAGCCTGAATATGCCTTCCTACGAATGGCAGAAAGTTTCTCAAATGCTATAATGCATATTTAAATCGTACGATAAGAAAATCCTGATATTAGCGAAGAAATCGTAATTTCATATAGAAGTCGAGCGTACGTTAAGCCTTCTCTGACGAAAAAATCTCAGATTAACCGCGCGTATAAATGGTACCAGAACAAATTAATCTGATTATGGACGAAGAAAACTCCATTCTCAGCATTTTGAAGGTGATCTGAGCGATGCTCCTCAGTCACCAATCAAGGCCTTGTTGTTCGTTACGTCATTGTATTCATATTAAACCGCCGAAGCGCTCATATGAAACAATCGCATCAAATTAGTGGTATAAATTCTAGCCTAGCTAACTAGTAATTTGCCATTGTCTGTGAAAGAATGGTGCTGTTTGATTTGTGAAAGAGTCAACCACATGCAACCTCATGTGCCTAAGCGAGAGACTCAGTGCAAACTTTCAGCAAAGCTCCTCCGCTGCTCCGGCCGATCTGTGTTGTTGGTTGGCATTGCGTCCGGAACGCGAGCAGGCATTCCTATCTATTTTTTCTGACAACAGCACTAATCTCACAGACCCTCGTGTAAACAAGCGACGGTTGTAGCCAATAGCTCCCTCAATCCTAACTTACACGCATAACTTACAAGTAAAACCCTCTACCTCAAGTGATAGTTTTAGCATCGCCTAAAAACTTAGACACTTTAGAGCGTAAAGTGTAACCTTAAACCAAAGACTATAGATTTTGCGTGATTTGAACACGAGTAATGAGAGTCAAAGCTCTTCGAGGCTTTAAATCAAAGTAGTCAACTGCGTCACTAATGATTCTTTGTTTGAAGCGCCCTCGCTGGCGATCCCTGCTGGTCAAAACAGTGAAAGTGTAGCGGAAACTCAAATCAACGGAACACCTTTTACAAACCAATCGCAAACGTTTTATCAAAAGATGCAATCAGGTAATGGCAATCCACGAGCTACCTAATATCGTTTACTACGAGGTGTCTTTCAAGGCACAATATCCTAGTAAACTGTAGGGCTCGTTTTATGAAAGCTTGACTTGAAGGTCAATCAGACCCTTTATCAAATGCGTCATTAAATGTGTACGAATCTATAAAGTGATACGAGATCACATAGAGACCAGATACACACTGGTTCACGAACTGTTGAAATTTAAAACAATTTCGAAACAGCTATGACGCGTAACGAAGCCCAGTTTAATAAAATCACCTGACCTTAGCAGTGATACACACTCCGAATGATTTGAGATTTATGATTCACCCTGGTGTCAGAGCTTCACGAAGCACGTATCATATGAGGGTTAAACCACTCTCTTCTCCCCTCTCTTTCTCTCTCTCGACCCCTTCCTCTGAGTTTCACTTTCAGATTGAAACCCATATACTGTGGTTTTCATTTGTGTTTCTTTTATTTCGACCTAAACATACCCCTATCGTATTCTGTGCCTTCACACCTGTTGAGCCTAAATATTCCTATTCGGTTAAGTTGAATTTAATTAAATTTGGGATTTAATTAAATCAATTGCTTATTCAATTTCCACGCTAGTTACCAGAGATATGATAACACTCAATGTTTACCTTTTTATTTTTATTTTATTTCAATTTATTTACCTTTGTTTCGACCTGAATTCTTATATTCAGCAAAATATAGCTTAACTAAATTTGAAATTTAATTAAATTACTTGCTTCCCTTTCCTTTTAGTTTCTCAGAGCTATAAGGATGTTCTAACTTTACCTTATTTTAGATCACTAGTCACTATCCTCATCTTCTCTCTCTCTATAGGATTACAATATCTAGCGACTGTTGTTTCCTTAGCGAGTTACAAAGGTCATTAACATCCTACTTCCTGTCTGTGTTTCACCCCTCCTCACTCCTAAGCACCAAGCTAAGTACATGAAGTACGGCTAACACAAACGCACAGTAGGCCCCCGACAGAACTGGAAACACTTCCCGTTGTTTCTTCTTCTGTTGACCCTCATGTTTGATGTGTCCCTGCTAGTTTAGTCTAAACAGCAGCTTATAAGTGACACTGTGTCTCCTAGCTAAATTTAAATAGGTAAACCACTCCTCTCTTCCTCTTCCTTTCTGGTTTCATCCTATTTTTATTTTTATTTTATTTTATTGTATTTTTGTTTGTTTGTTTGTCTGTTTAATTCTATTTGTAACATGTGAGAAGAACCATCAGATGTTTTGAGTGATGACATGTAAAAGCCCAGTCATCAGTCGACGCTGCTTAAAGCATGTCAACTAGGATACTCAAAACATTTTGTCATGAGTAAGCTCATAGCTCACCACCTCAGTAGAAACTTGCATTTGCCTTTGCCCTCTCTATCTCCTGTCCCACAAGTGCCTCAGACATCCAGCCCTGCCTCCCACCAGGACCCCCTGGAGACCCGGCAGAGCAGTGTCATGGACATCCTTCAGCCTGAAGCAGGCAAAGACCTGCCACGGCAGAGAAAGGAACAGTTAGACGACAACAAAAGCGGACGTCCGGCCTGACCCACCAAGAGCTGACCAGAATCATCTTCTCCTTGGCTTCAAGGAGATCATCGTTCCCGCAGGCCTCAAACAGTATGTAAATGAACTAATGCTGCCAGCCACAGAATTCCACAGAGAACAAACCCTGCTCAGCGTGAGAGGACACAGAACAGATGCAAGGACCCTGACAGAGCAGAGCAACTGAAAGAGATCATCAGTTTTCAGGCGGACGACAGCTCTGAGCACCTGCAAACCGACGGGTAAAGAACTGTTTAACTCAAAGAACTTAAAGAAATGGTTGAACTCAAAGAGAGCTAAAGCCATCAATGTGCAGCGGAAGTCCGAACACTGACTTAGCGATGCTGTAACATTATTGACGCACTCCATGTGGTCTAAAGAGAGCTGCAACAGTCCAACCCACTGCAAATGGACCACACAAGAAAGATGTACCCTGCTGACCTTCACATCAGCAGCGTAAGCTTCCCCAGCCCTGCACAAAGGGGAGAGGAGCCAAAGCCCTCAGCTTAACACTTCACCAGCCAGTGTCCTGAGAGCCCTGCAGCTGCAGGAGGAAAAGGTAACTCAGACAAACCCTGAAATGGCACAACAATCTCAAGTGAATGGCAGGGATGTTTCTGACCTATCTACGAGACATTGATTTTCACCTGCAGTCTCCAACCGGTGTGGCACACTGAGACAGACTCCATCTGATCTGGACAAATCCAGCCCAGCTGGGCCCTGCCCAGACACCAAGCAGGACAGACCTAGAAGGGCCTGTGCTACCACCACCGACTCCGAACGAGTTTTCTGTGGAACTTACAACGAATCCGTGACGGAGGAGGACACCAGTGTCAAGAAACTTTTCCTCCAAAACCAGTTATTCACCATATTTTCATCTGCCCCCACGCAATGCCCACTCAACGATGCGTGACCTGATGCAGAAGGCCTCTAACACAGAAGGCCTCCTCAGAAAGTGTTCCTAAGACCCCATTGATTCTGAACTGCAAAACCAGAAGGCACACAGCATGAACACAATGCAAGACTCTGCTAAAAAGTCCCTGGTCAGCATAGGACATAAAACTTTAAAAGTAGTTGAAAATGTGTGCTCAAAGAGCAGCAAGACTCTGCATTAGTAAAAGTAGAATTTTACTGATATAAAGAAAATCTTGAATGGACGTGTAAGCCTCACCTGCCAACAGACTATGCACAACTCTTTTAAAACAAACATTTGCTACATGCTGGTTGAATTGGCACTGCTAAACATTAGTTTCCATGACAATGGAGGGATACAGGAAACACTAGCTCCAAATAGGGTGTGGTGATGTCATCAGCCACTATAGGGTTAATTCCCAAATATGGCGCTCCGTGAATATATAAAACAGCTGCGACGGACATCTAGCCAAGCGTGCTATTCCGGGTCCGGGAAGTGACGTCATTCTCGGGGCGCCGGTTTAGGTTCAGGAGGTAAGAGCTTGTGTTGGCAAGTGTATCTTGAATGTTTGGGTCAGGAAGGATAATTTTGGGACTTAATTGACTAGGAGTGTGGCTGAGGAGGATGAAGAGAAGTGGAATGCCTATTCATCATAGCGAGCCTGTTATTTAACACGCCCTCGAGTGCGCGGCTTGAGTTATCCAACGCAGGTATGTAATGCGGTTTCTTTATGTCTAAGTTAAACAAGATGATTGCCTCCTAAAACACTAATGCGAGCTATTCAACGTAGTGGTACAGGGCGTGGAGGTGTTGCAGCAGGCTTAGCACCCTTCGGGAGGCTAAGAGGACGCTGACGGCTCGCGCTACTGGTTGTAGCTTTTGTTTGCGTGACACAGACAACTCCGGACGGATTGGAGGGTGTCTCACTTATCGGTCGCCTTCCGCCTCTTGTCTGAACTGTATTTTCTTGTGGACGTGTACGGGAGTTCTAATTCGACAGCGCGGGTCCCTATCTGGAAGAGGACGACGCTCAAGTGGATTAGAACACGCGCTAGCGTGCAGCCTGCCAGGTTATCTCTAAATTGGTGCCGTGACAGTGCGTGTTCCTCGACTGATGGACTGAGAAACGTGGGGGGGGTAATCTTGAGGGACGAAGATCTATGTGTGTCTCCCTGATACTTGTATGTTATTCTCAGTGGTTGGTTTAATTTGGGTTTTGTATCGTTTGTTCTTTTTTTGTGTTTGATCCCCTGGTTGTGATTTTGTTTATTTTGTTGTCAAAAGAACAGGGAATGACCCACCATCACCCCCTATTGTGCTGATTCCGGCCCATTAGTATCAGCAGGTTGCCGGTGTTGCAATCGAAGAAGGACGGCCTCTTTTGGCCATGTGTGACCCATCCACTTCGTAGACCTAGTTCATGTGTAAAGTGTATGTGTCTCTTGTTTATTACTGTTGTATTGATTGTTCTTGTCTTTTCCCTTCAGAATCTGGGGGATACGTGGTTCCTGAAGTCTTCTGGGTGTGGTGGTGGTTTGACTGACAGCTTGCAGTGTTCACAGTGTGTGGAGTGTGGTGAGAGTTCGAGTGATTGCTGTGTCCATCCGATGAGCAAGACAGATTCCCCAGGTTCTGAAGTGGTAGGGGCGTTTCCGTGTGTGTGTGTGTGTGTGTGTGTGTGCGTGAACGCGCGTGTATGTGAAGTTTGATTTATACGCTTTTAGGATTTATTACCAGAGATTGTGTTGTATTTTATTAAATGGTGTTTCTGAATAAACTGTTTTATACCACTCTCATTGTCTGTTATCTGACGCAGCCCCAACGTATCTGTGTGCTTTGTATTTAAATTATTGGTGGGTCCCCGGACCGTTCCGGGTGGCGTAGTCGGGCTTAACCTAAAAATCCAAACTGCCACAAGGGCATACGTCAACTTGATGCCAGAGTGTAGGAAACCACCTGAGCTTTAAACTACTGTTAACCTACAGGCGTGCATTTGACCATTACGGTCCAACCGGAACACAACATGCGATACGCATTTTGATCACTGGTTTCTGGCTTGTCTAAATGCAGATAAAACGATAGCTGGAATTGACATCTCTACTGTAGGTTGAAGAGTCTTAGATTTCCAACTGGTATCAGTAAGTTCAGCATTAAAGCATAAGTCTGTTTGACAAAGGAATCTAGTCTCAGCAGCTTGTAAACTGTACCGATATCTATCCTGCTTTGGTTAAAGAAATCCAAATTGCAGTATTGCTAAACCTGTTTCTGCCAAAGAAATCTCAGGACAGTGTTATATATACGTAGACCTGGGTGATGCTCCCCTTTCTACAATGTAAAGGCCTTACAAATTATTGTTAGATTGATGTAATTCACCTACATTTTTAGCTGCATCTACACGCAGAGAGCTACCTAGCGATCAAAACTGTTAACTCGCTGAAAAGTCAGCATTTATCCATGAGAGGGATGTAACTATATAGGCTTAGACAAGCTTTGACTTACAGCAAATCTATTTCCTTACTCTGTAAACAAATATAATAAGTTGTGTAAAGTAAAGAGAAGAGTTCCATGAGTAAAATGAGCAAATGCCAAAACACATTTGCATTTTACTGAATGTAACATCAAGTTCTTGAAAGACTTAAAATATAGGCGCCCCCTTTTAACCCATTTAAACATGCATAACTCAGTAAAATGTGCAGACATTCTTCTGGTACTGTTAAATTGTTATGACATGCTCTGGTTCCCATGACAACAACTGGTCACAGGAAGTGCTAACTTGTGATGTCACTTTGTAAACAAACCAGCCTAGGTGGCTAAGCTAACCTAACCTAGCGTCCATCCAGCTTAGGCTAAGCTAACCTAACCTAGCATTCATCCAGCTTAGGCTAAGCTAAATAATAACTTCTACAGTTAGCAGTTAGCATCATTCACTTGAAGCCTTAATTACAGCTTTTGTTTACACAGTGCAAAGTATTCTAGAATACTTTCTTTAACCCCAATTAGGGTTTCTAATTCTTCACTTTCCGTACTTTCAATTCTTCTCAGCTAAATTTCACCTTCACTAGTTAGGCATAGTCCTGGCTGAGCGCTGTAGGCTAAATTTGCAGATGCCCTGTCAATTAAACTTAAGTTTAACTACATGTAAACTGTGTAGCTAGAGAAGAATTCGTGTAGTAATGAGAATTTCCATCAGCGTGTTGATTACACCTTTGGAGGGACACACACAGTGTGTCCTTGAACACGCAACCGCTGTAACCCACTATGGAGTGTTGGTCCAGGCAAATCCAAAGTTTAGTCACTAGTGCTACTGATTATTCTCACATTCAGATCATTACCACTGTTTTGATTACTTACTTTATTTTTTTTATTTTTTTTATTTCCACTTTGATAATAATAGCAGTCAGCTATTCCCTTGTCTATTCGGTCATCTGTATGATTTAATTCCATTTCCTCTCTTGTTCGAATGTGGTTCCATTTCCCATTGGGCCCAGAAAGGAAACAGAGACACCTTTACTTGTGATTGTGTTTATTTTCAACAAGTGCACTCATTTTTGTGACCCTGCAACACAAGTAATTTCAATAATTACTAGGGCATAACTATAGTCCTGAGGATTGATAATAAGCATAATTTGAATAGGAAAGCTGTCTCTTTTCCTCCTATCCTTCACTTCGTCAAGCCGTAGTGAACCACCATTTAAGTCCAGAGAAATAATTTAGTCATAAGTCATTTATTTCATCTCGGCTATGCCCTTTCTTCTTAGTCTTAGCCTCCTGACATCCACAGCTAAGAGGATAAAGATACAAGAGACACATCACTAACTAGATACACATGAAACACCTAACTTTATGCTACATATCTAGCGAACCCATTAAACAGTGGTTCTGAACTTTTAGGGTCATGCATTAGTCTCTCATCACAAGTGTGCCAAAATGTCACAGAGCCTCTGTTTAACCTGACCCCAACCTTCCAGCTTACCAAAGACTATGACAAACCAATGGACACTATGAGAAACCACCTCTAACCCCTCCAACCACCCACGAACGCCGTCTGCACCCACCGACAACCGGTGCCCCAGACAACTGAGGTCAACAAGCACACGCTGCGTGCACAGGACAAAACTCTGTGTTAGGCACCTGATGACATGGCTGCGCCAAAGCTTGTGGTGCCACAGTGCAAAAGGGGGGGTCATGCCAGTGTATGCCCATGACGCACCATGTGCTGCACACCGGCGCACCAGAACACCGAAGCAACTGGCATACCGGCATCCTCGAAGCGGAAAGACTGTGCTAGCCAACAAAGGACGACAGTCGCTGAGATCTTTTCTCCCTTTTTCTCTCCCTCTCCCCTTTGTCTGTTCCAGGATGCTGCTGTGGTTAGTCTTCCTGTGCCTCCAGCCAACCAGAGGACAGCCGCAGTCGGTCATCTCACCAGGTCTGGTATCAGGCAGCGTCCCGAAGGAAAAACTGGGAGTCCTTATCACCAACTGCAGGACCCACACCCAGAGAGTGTATGTTCGACTCCACTCCCTCGCCCACGCTGATGCCAATGTCAAACACATGCTCAACCAACTTGAGAAAAGGACTGTCACATAAGCAGAGCTAGATGGACACGACCGCCGCTGCTGTTGGAACTCTGTTAACATTGGCATGTCCAGTGTCAACGCACTGAACCTAGCCACCGTGAGACAACGTGTGGCTGAAATTCAAACTGAAATCCCACAGCTAAAAGGGCAACTCACAACACAGAGTGCCTCCCTGCCGACCATCGGCAAGACATTGAAGGGAACTGTGGTAATTCTCAACACCCACAGTGTTCTGCTGAACCAGACAGTGAACTCCATGAAACAGCTGTTTACTGTCTTCCAGAATGACTTTACTCAAACTCAGCTGGTCTGCAGTCTCTGATCCAAGACACACGCTGCCCTGCTGAGGCCAAACCTGAATCAAAGCTGGAAACCTCCTTCTTCAAGAACCACAATTTCACCCTAACTCCAGAATGACAGGTGACACCCAGTCAAGGCACTTGCTGCCCCAACACCTGCTGCAGAGACCTGTACTGGGCTACTGTCCACATCAACCGCCGTGGAACGACCACCGCTCCAGAAGACGCGAGCAACCAGAGGCCACCATGGCCTTCCAGCCTTCTATGACAAAGGTGTGTCTGATCTCTCGGCACTTTCACCTTCGATCGTGGTTGTCCTTGAGGGGGACAACAAAGGTCTAAAGGGGGGAATGTAGGGTCTGGACCAATCAGACACACACTAATTATCCATATTCATTATATTTAATGCATATAAAGGTCTATGAAACTCTCCCCCAAAACTAACCTCACAAATGAAGTTACTTTGTCAGCCGGGTGTCCGGTTACAGAACACTTTAAGACTGATAACAGACTTTTACGACCTCAAAGGAATGTGGCCACATGCGCCACATGCTTAAGAGAGAAAGACAATCTTTAATTAAATAAACTTTGCGGTATTACTCTGATCTATGAAGGAACATGCCTCACAGAAACTGTGATGATTTACTGTCTCGTGTACTATTATATACAACAACAGGGTATGTTTGATTGGGGTGTATGTGGTTGCACAACCACCCAACGGTCAATATAACCTCACCTGTATCATGCTTCCTACCTAATTAATCCTCATTTAATGACACACACTTTGATTTACATCTCCTTCTCTTAGAATGCAATGTGTATTTGTTATGTCTATTTGAGCTTGAATGAACAGTCTAAGCACGCCGGGGACAAAGACCATAAATCAACTAAGAGCCGGTTCCCCTCTCGGACATGTCACCTTACTCATTGGTCCATTCAAACCTTAGGGGTTGGTTCTTTCTCAGGCTATATCAGAGGCAAGCAACAGTGACCGCCCTCTCTTGGTAGTTTTCATCCTGCCGCAAACATTGTTTCAGGTGATTCGGGGGAACCCCCTCCCCCCTCCATGGGAGACCAGAGGCCTCCAAGCAGGCCTGGATCCCAAGCAGATCCGGCCTCATGGAAGTGAGAGGACACTCTCTCACAAAGAACCAAGGACAATCTCAGGAGTTTGTAACAACGACTCTAACCCACCATGCAAGTTCATCATATCTTCTTCATCCAACAAAGAAGAAAATGATTGAGACTTCAACATCTGACACTCGCAGAATCATCAACAACTTCAGTTTTCAATAACTTTGATAATAGTGTACGCTACCCAGACATGCAAGTATACTTTTGATTTGATGCTTTGAAAGTGAAATGCTGATGTTCTTCTCATATAGTTACATGGAACTTCTCAATAGTTCCGTTTTCGGTTTCGTTCTATCACTCACCTATTTATGTATTCATGTGTGTATGTTGTTTAGTTTATTTATATTCATATAAATATCCATATTTAGTTAATAAAACTTGTACATAATATGTATTTGGTTCTGTTTTGTTTGCAATACAAAGTCACTTTTACGATCGCGGTTTTTGCTACTTGCTCAAAGTGCTGTACATGCTAAGAAATAATTCTTCTTCTGTGGCCATGGAAGATACCCTTTTCTTAGAATAAATTAATAATCAAAAGAGTTTGTTGGACGAACTGATTAATTGATTCTAATATTAATTCGGCCACATCAAGTTAATCCAATTAACTGACCCAAATATTCATAATTAATAATAACAAGTTATTATTGATTATTAATATTTCCAAAAAATCTGAGTTCCTTACAGAACCTTTGCCACAATCCTCGGGCCTAAGGAGCGATTCTCCTCCGTCTAAACAGTCACCGATCTACAAACAAACAAACAAATGTGTCCCAGTACGGCAAGATGCTGAGGCCTACCCCCGCCACTGCGCGCGAAATATCTGCATTCTCTTTACACGTCTTTCTCTACTCCAGCCCATTCAATCATTCCTGCATTGAACACACACATACAAACATTCGCACACAGAATCATTAAGAACGTATTATCAACGCTATCCTGCGATTTATCAAAAAAATATCTTAAAAAACTGAAAGTTATAGGATATGTATATCTATTTTGAGGTAATTTAAACCCACAGCTTCGCCATTGCAAAAGAGACACTGCACAGACTGGTAGGAAAAATTAATACATGCAATCGTTCTCACTAATGCTTTCAAATAAATGTAATCTTACCTTTCCACTTCATCTGTATCTGATTTATAACGAACATAAATTGGTAAGTAATGTAACAACCCATTGACAGATAATGTCTTGGTTACCTATGTAACCCTCGTTCCCTGAAGGACATGTCGACTGATTGGGATCACGCTTAGAGAGCCTGTCATCTTCGAGTACTGTTAAAATGAGCCAATGCACATTGGCGTGCGAGATCAGCATCTCACACTCCGCCCTGTGGAACGGGTATAATAACGGAAGTGGATACACGCAACAGTTCTTTTTTAGCGTAGGAGCCGAGCAGAGCCTGGAGCCAGCGGTGGTCCAGTAATAGTGGAGATGGAATCCCTTCAGATGGAAGGAGGGACGCTATGGAAGCCACATCCAGCCGGCAGGGAGGTAAAATGTGGAGATACACATATGGACTGGGAGGATTACCGGGCAGTGCAACATATGGAATGTCACTTGGGTGGCTCCAGCCTATAACAGGGGGAGATGCAACCAGCTAGCTCTGCCAAGCGAAAGACACAGGCTCGCCGCAGGGAGCCGTACAGTGGGAGAATACACATATGGGATCACCGTAGGGATCACAACATATGGACCCAGTCTAGCACAAGTTCTACCAGTGCATACAAATGGTAGGCCTAGCATCGGACGCTCCGCTATGTCCAATGCCGAAGGGGTGTGGAGGAAATGGTGCATGTATCCAGTCCATAGGAGGGGAAAGGTGCAGCAAGCCGACACTTCGAGTGGGGGTTAACTGGGTTCTATGCGAAGAGAGCACACAGGAAGCAACTGTCCCGAAACCTAGGCTATAGAATCTAGAAAACAAGTTAGGTGTTTCCCAGCCCACAGCTATACAACATCTATCAGCGAGGCACCCTGCGCCAATGCCCAGGAAGCGGCTACACTCCGAGTGGAGTGAGCGCGCAGTCCCGGGGGACAAGGTGCATCTTGGGAGTCATATGGCAAGATGATAGCATCCTCTATCCAGTGGGCCAACCTCTGCTAGGAAACAGCCTTTCCCTTCTGCTGACCTCCATAACAGACGAACAGCTGGTCCGAGGTCCTGAGGCTTTGCGTTCTGTCCACACATAACCGCAAGGAGCGAACGGGACAGAGAAAAGCCAGGGCTGGGTCTGCCTCCTCTGGGGGCAGAGCTCACAGGTTCACTACTTGGTCCCGATAGGGAGTGGTAGGAAGTTCTAGGAACCTTGGGCACATATCCAGGCCGGTGTTTCAGGATAACGTGAGAGTTAGCCGCCCCAAATTCCAGACATGATTCGTCGACTGAAAATGCGCGCAGGTCCCCTACCCTCTTGATGGAGGCCAAAGCAAGCAGGAGAACTGTTTTTAAAGATAGGACTTTTAACTCAGCTGCCTGCAGTGGCTCAAAGGGAGGTCTCTGCAGTGCGGTTAGCACCAGAGATAAGTCCCAAGAGGGTATAGAGGGGGCGCGAGGCGGATTCACTCCCGCTCCCCTCAGGAACCTGACAATCAGGTCGTGCTTTCACACGGATCTCCCATCCACTGCATCGTGATGTGCGGCAATAGAGACAACATACACTTTGAGGGTGGAGGGAGACAGCCCTCGCTCCAACCCATCTTGCAGGAAAGAAAGCATGGCACCGATCGAAAATCTTCTGGAGTCTTCTCCCTGAGAAGAACACCACTCAACAAACAGATTCCACTTCTGGGCGTAAGCATGTCTCTTAGAGGGTGCTCTCGCAGAAGTGATGGTGTCTACTGACACCATCTAGGTGATCACTGACCGTGGTAGATCACCTAGAACCTCTGCGTCCCATCCAGGGTACAGACATGGTGTTTCCAGAGGTCTGGACGCGGGTGCCATACGATGCCCCGTCCCTGAGAGAGAAGGTCCTTCCTCAGAGGAATGGGCCAGAGAGGGGCTGTCGAGAGGAGTACAAGTTCGGGAAGTACAAGTCTGTGCAAGAAGGCTAACTGGGGGAAACGCATACTTGCGGAGGCCCCGGGGCCTGCTCTGTGCCAGCGTGCCGAGGGTCCACTCGGTCAGGGAGTAAAACAACTGGCAATGGGACTTATCCGGAGAGGCAAACAGATCTATCTGTGAGGCCCCGAAGTGGTCCCAGATTAGCTGGACCACCTGGGGATGGAGTCACACTCTCCCTGGGCCACAGGCTGTCGTGAGAGCTCAGCGGTGGGCTCGGCGGGAGACCTCAGATGCTTCTGACTCCATAGGAGGAGGTGGCGGGTGAGTTGCGACATGCGAGGGGAGCGTAGACCACCTTGATGGTTGATGTACGCAACGTGTCGCAGTGTCCGTACGGACCAGTACATGCTTGCCGAGCAGAGGCGTTTTGAGGCATCTCAAAGCTCAAAGCATGCCTGGACACTTGTTTTAGGGGCACTCCGGCCCGGAGAAACGAAGGGTCTGACCACGGGCTGAGAGTTTGGCGGCAGGCCGGGGTGATTGCTCGGGACTCGGAGATGAAGCCAGTGCTGAAGCGGTCTCATAAGAAGCCAGCCGAGCGGCGTTACTGCGGCTGCGGCTGCCATATGCCCCAGGAGCCTCTGAAAAGATTTCAGTGCGACCACTGTTCAGCTCTTGATAGTATTCAGGCAGTTCAGCACCGACCGGACACGTTCTTCTGTGAGGCGTGCCATCTGTTGGACTGAGTCCAGCTCCATACCGATAAAAGAGATCCTCTGCAGGAGGGCGGGTTTGCTCTTTTCCCAGTTGACCCGAAGACCCAACTGGCTGATATGTTGGAGCAACAAGTCCCAGTGTTCACACAACTGCTCTTGAGAGTGAGCTAGTATCAGCCAGTCGTCGAGATAGTTGAGGATACGAACACCATGCTCTCTCATGGGAGCAATGGCCGCCTCCGCGACCTTCGTAAAGACGCGGGGCAACGGGGCCAGCCCTGAAGGGTAGGACTTTGTACTGATACGCTCGACCATTGAAAGCGAAGTGCAGGAATGGCCTGTGTCGCGGCAGGATGGAGACATGAAAGTACACGTCCTTCAGGTCGATCGCTGCAAACCAATCTAGGGGACGGATGCATTCGAAAATGCGTCCATGCATTAGCATTTTTAACAGAAACTTGTGAAGGGCCAGATTCAAAACTCACAGGTCCAAGATTGGCTGTAACCCACCACCTTTTTTGGGTACGATGAAGTACGAACTGTAGAAGCCAGTCTTCAAATTGGCTAGAGCAGGGGTCTCCAACACGTCGCTCGCGAGCTACCAGTAGCTTGTGGCCTGATTGGAGGTAACTCACCAAGGGACCGTTCACATATCGCGTCTTTTGTGCGCTCAAGTTCGTTACTTCAAATGTAGGAAGCTCATAATTAAAGCGACGTGCTCATTTTTTTCCAGGCGCAGCGAGATGAAAACATCCATTAGCTACTAAAACTTCTTTGTCATTGTGGAGAGCGCAGTGCATGGTTGCATAGCAACGACAGACGCCACGGGAAAAGTTAAGATGCACTATAAGATCATCTCTAGTTAAGATGCACTATAAAATCAACTATAATTATGTGTTTTTACAGTTTAATATGCAAGGTACAATTTTCTTAAAAAAATTAATCTCTGATTCTGTTCTTTTCTCTGACATTTAAGGGTGACATATAGCCTACAAAAACTCTTTTAGCTCTAAAACAGTTTAGATAGTTGTTAATATGAGAGTTATTGTATAAGTATTGTATTGAAGTATTGTATTAGCCTTCATGAGTAGCTCTCGGCCACTATCTTTTTAAAAGATTTTTTCTTTTTTCAGTTCAAAAAAGCGGGCATTCCAGGGTTCTCAGGATGCTTAGAACACATCAATGTTATCTGGCAACGAATTCAATTAGCCAAAATGGAGAGGAAGGAGCTCCATGTGACATTCCTGGATTTGGCTACTGCATATGGTTCAGTGCCACATGAGCTCATTTGGGCAGCATTTGATTTTTCAGGGTACCGATGTCGATAACAAAGTTAGTGAAAGCCTATTTTGGAGATTTGCAATTCAGTTTCTCAACTCCAGAATTCAGCACTACATGGCAATGCTTAGAGGTTGGAATAATGGCAGGATGCACCCTTTCTCCACTAGCTTTTACCATGGCAATGGAAGTAATCATTAGGGCATCAAAATGGGTAGTAGGAGGAGAGCACTTGGCTTCTGGGATGCGACTACCACCAATCAGAGCATACATGGATGACATGACAACCATGACTACAACAGTAGCTTGCACTAATCGGTTATTGGGTAAGTTAAACGATAACATTGAATGGGCACGAATGCAATTTAAGCCCTCTAAATCAAGGAGCATCTCGATAATTAAAGGCAAGGTAGTAGATAAAACATTCTTCATTAACGGTGAGTCAATACCAACAGTTTCTGAGAAGGCAGTGAAGAGTCTTGGGAGATGGTACGATGGGGATCTAAAGGACACAGTTCGAGTGGAAGAAGTTAGACGACAAGCAGTGGAAGGGTTGAAGAGCATAAACAGCTGCACTCTACCAGGCAAACTAAAACTCTGGTGCTTTCAGTTTGGTCTACTGCAGAGGTTGTTGTGGCCACTGACTGTGTATGAGTTTTCTTTGACAACAGTGGATAAGCTGGAAGCGTTAATAAGTTCATACATCAGGAAATGGTTGGGAGTTCCACACTGCCTCAGCAGAGTGGGACTTTACAGTAAAGGAATATTTCAGCTGACAGTCTCTGCCTTAACCGAGGAGTTTAAGTGTGCCAAGGTCAGACTGGAAATGACCTTAGTAGAGTCACGCGACAAATGTGTAAGGGAGGCAGCACCTGTGTTAAAAACTGTTAGAAAGTGGTCAGCAAAGAAATCTGTGGAAGAGGCAAAGGCTGCCCTTCAAATTGGTGATATCGTGGGACAGGTACAGCATGGAAGAGGGGGTTTTAGGCTTAATTTAGCTCTTCCTAAATGGCACAAGGCAGCCCCAGCTCAAAGGAGGAAGCTGGTAGTCAACGAGGTGTGAAAGCAGGAGGAGAGGATGAGGTGTATAAAGGCCATTTCCCAGGCCAAGCAGGGAGAGTGGATGAGATTGGAGAGTGTGGAACAACGCAGGATGGGCTGGCAAGACCTTTGGTCATTGGAAGAGAGTAGGATCAGTTTCCTTATCAGGTCAACATATGATGTTCTCCCATCACCACAGAACCTAAACCTCTGGGTAGGAGAGGATCCCTCTTGTCCTTTGTGTTCATCACCTGCCACATTAAGGCACATTTTGACAGGATGTAAGGTGGCTCTTAGCCAAGGTCGGTTTACTTGGTGCCATGACCAAGTACTGCGATGTTTGGCTTTAGCATTGGAAGACAAGCGTAACATGACCAATAAGTTGCCACCTGTTCTAGCAAAACATTACACACAGAAGACAATATTCCTCCGCCCAGGCGAGCAACCACCAAGAAAAGGTGTTAAAACCAATTCTTGCCCTGGACAACTGGTAGCTGCTAGGGACTGGAAAATGGAAATTATTTTTCCACCTGAGATTGCCACCACTAACCTCCTCTCAGACATTGTTTTGTGGTCTGGATCAGCACGCATTGTTCAACTGATAGAGTTAACAGTGCCATGGGAGGATGCTGTAGATGAGGAATATGAGAGGAAGAAACTGCGGTATGCTCTGCTGGCCACTGAAGCAGAACAGCGAGGATGGAGAGTCCGGGTTTATCCAGTGGAAGTGGGTTGTCGATTATTTGTGGCACACTCTACAACCCGGTTCCTTAGAGACGTCGGATTCAGTGGCCAAGAGTTGCGTCGCACAGTAAAGAACTTATCTGAAGCAGCAGAGAGGAGCAGCAACTGGCTGTGGTTGAGACAGAAAGATTCCGACTGGCAGTGTACAGGCCGCCACGCTACAGTTTCAAAGATTTCTTGAAAAACTCAAAGAGTCTGTTGGTTTAGTTGTATAGTTTGCATAGTAGTTACAGTTATTACGTCCTGTGTATTTTGCGTGAATGAGGATTGGTGTTTAAACAGATATTGTGTTTTGCGGTAGTATCCCATACGGAACCGTTGCTGCTGACCTGCTTTAACGACTGCAGTGGGGCTCGACAGCCTTAGTCAAGCGGTTTGGCGCCTATGGTCGGGTTGTGGAGATTGTGAGAGATTATGGGTAGGTCACATGTGAACTACGAGGAAGGAGCAACCTCAGCAGCAGGATGTAAAGGTCAGTAAGCTGGGCTGAGTTGAGTGGGGGACGGAGGGGGGTGACTCTGGGACGCCAGAGTCACTGTCGAGCCCTCTTGAGGTGTTGTGGGCTAGTCTACGAAACACTGAGGACGGAAGGTGCCCACTTGAAGACCCTAGAGATGTCCCCTACTCAGCTCAATCCAGACGGTTGTCATGCTGATACTCTGGGGAGACCGCACTGGGGTTGCAGCCGTTGTGTGTGTTGATGCACCAAATACCCTGCAGCCATTAACCCTCTGAGGTCTCACTTTTTTTCTTATCAGTGCAAAAGAAACTCAAAATACTCTGTTGATTTTTATCTTATATATTAAGTGTTGTCCATCATTAGATCCTGATAAGTGTCTATTTTTGTGGATACTCACAATAAAAACAAAGTGTTGTGCTTTTCGCCAAATAAAGAAAAACAAACATGATGCGCGTTCTGCCTTCTCTCTGTCAGTTAAGTCCATTCTGAAACGCGTTCCGAAAATAAACTGTAATTCCGCGAATACTTCTCATACAGGCACGAGTGTTTTTCCATAATGAAGCTCGAACTCTTTTCTTTTAAATGAATTAATTTCTATAAAAAAACAAATATTCTCAGTTTATGTAATCTGTATGAAAAGAGAGAGATGTCAGTGTTTTTCTTTCCAGCTCATTATACCTGATTACGCGTTAATGTGCCACGCCCAAGGAGAGCGCGCGGTATTGAAACGCAAATGATCCAAGGCAAGCCATTCAAACATGCCAACGCCCACCAGGTGGATCATAAAACACATTGGCCCTCATTTATCATTCTTGCGTAGAAACGGGCGTATATGTTGGCGTAAGATTATGCTTACACTCCTCTCACCGCCTGATTTATGAAGCTGTGCGTACCTTTGAAATCCAGGTGTACGCAATACCTGCCCTTGATAAATGCCGCGGCTGAAAACGATCGTCATTAGAATAACACGCCCCTATATATTCAAGTATCCGCTTCCCCCACGCCCTCATTTTACGCCATGGACACACGGAAGACGGCAAAGAGGAGACACTTCTCTGGAGATCGAGACCATCACCATCATGAAAAATTATTATTAAATCAAACAACAATATTGTTGATGATAAATTCAAAGTTAATTGTATTTTTTTTTTCAAAACGCTATAATCCACCCATTTTTTTGTCTAAAAAAACAACAACAAGAGAACATGCAACATATAATCAGGGACTCATACTATAAATTAATATAAATTAAATAAGTGCAACTGCATGAAATAAATAAAAGCCAAACAAAATAAATAGTAAAATAAATTAAATAGTAAAAATAAAATAAATATTTCCAATGTCAAGTTCCAATATTGTCCACCACATAAAACAAATAATTTAAAAATAACACACAGATACAGTCCTTAAATACAACAATGTTAAAAATACATTCAAATCATTTAGTAACACATTTAGGCTTATAGTAATTCGTGCCGAACTTAGAAAAAAGTAATGATAACAATATTCAGGCCTACTATTAGGCTACGTGTTGTAGCCATTAACTAAGTGCATTTAGTTTCATATTTGTTAAAAAATAATAATGTTATTTTTTCCCCATCTATGTTTATTATGAAAAGTGAACATAGACTAAGATAGGATGCGCAATATATCGGGAGACATGCTCAGACATGATTTTGGCCACTTAATTAAGTTTTGTTTTGTAGAAAGCCTTTCTTTAAAGTGAATTTCGTTTTGTATAAATTGTATCTTAATTTTAATATTTTTTTCATCAACCAATTGCCTGGATTTAATAAATAAGAAGCAAATAGCAGACAATATAATCATGAGTCATGACATGGAGGCGCGGGCGCGGTCCCTTGCATTGCACGTGAACTGGAGCGCATCTCATTACAAATTAACCGAAACTCAGTATATGCCTCATAGACATGAGAAATATATCTATAAAGAAAGCTTGAAATGTCTTTAAACGAAACAATTATAAACGAAAAGAAATAGGCTACTCTCTCTATAGGTGCGTTCACTACGGAGATGATGATCATCAATTTCATCTTTGCAGACACAACACTAGTTTATTAATAGAAATAAAATACAAATTTATTTTTAAAAATGGCGTTTATCGCGTTTTGGAAAAGAGCTCCTCATATCTTTTAGTTTGTCAGTGCGTTTTGTGGTGTTAGGAATTTTTTTTCTGCGCATTTCCGCACTAACTCAAAACGTGCGTACATGTACACCACCTCCTGACCTGGCGTAGGATTTGAGCGTGCCGTACGCCAACGTCAATATTGATAAATATCAAAGTCACCGTGGTTTTGGGTGTACGCCAGGTGTACGCTGGAAATTTGGTGTACGCACTTTTGATAAATGAGGGCCATTGTGTTTAGTAAGTATCTTACTACAGCTGTGTACACAGTATTATTCCTCACAGCGTAGGGATACGCTATCTAATAACCCTGGAAAATGTACCAGAAGTGCTGGTAGTTTCATTTGGAGGAGCAACGGATCCAGCTGATGGAGTAAGTCATTTATTCTTAAGTGCTTTGTTCTAATCGCGATATTGAATAGTGTCTGACTGTAAACCGCAAAAAGACTGTTTAAATATTAATTGCGTGTCTGTGTGTAGGCTAAATGATGAATGAACGGCACAGGCGCACGCGCTTTCATTAATACAGTTATACAGCCGGTGTCTGTGCCGTTCATTCACACTTGTACCTACATTAGTAAACGTCATGAACACATCCAAACTATATTGCTATAGCCTACTAAGATGAGTAAAAATAGACTGAAATATGTTGAAATAAAATGTCTGTATAAGCAACAAACTGCAAATTCACATGTATATGCTAATATATCATACACAACATGTTACAGACTAAATATGAATGTTTAGACAAGATTTTGTGATTAGTTTTGGATAGATTATAAAGTTTTGACTGTAAAAAGACTACTGTCACATTAAATAGGTACGCTTTTGTTCACCAATTTCTGCTCATAGTTAAATATACTATAGAATGATGTGTTGTCAAAAATAAAGTAGGTACATTGAATTAACAACTAAGATGTTATTATAGTGTTTGTTCCAATATTCAAACTAATGAATCCTTACCTTTTTTAATACGTATGATAAAATGTATACTTTTTACAAAGAAATACACTTGAAATATTGTTAAAATTGTAATTGTTGTTGTAATTGTAATTGTTTGTAATTGGTTACAATATCTAATTGTAAAATATGTATATATAGATAATATCTTTTTTGTTTTGTGTGAAAGGGCTAATTAATATGCAGCTCATTATGTATGTGGCACATTATCCGGCCTTTTTCTTCTCAGGTGTGAACACGCCTCCACGCATATTGCCTTTCCAAACAAAAGGTGTCTTATAAAATTTAAATCAATGTATTGTTTTGTGTAAATGATTAGGCAGGATGATTTTCAGATCATTTTGAAGCAAAAATTCTAGGCAACAACACTCATTAGTCAAAAGTCTTGTGGACACATATTTAGTATGTGTTTTGTGGCCTTATTTCAGACACTTTAAGTTTTAGTTTTTTCAATAACCACGCATAAAAATTATTCTCTAAAAAATACAAACATGTACATACTGTCAGGATACAGGAACGGAGACAGAGGTAAGTGAATCACAACACTGCTTTATTCAAAGTGACACAAGTGCAAAGTTGGATAATTCAAAGTTCAGAAGTGGATTCGGTGCAGATTACTATGTGTGGGGAAGATCACAGATGAGTTAATCCTCTTCAGGTTAGTTGACGTCAAACAACCCCAATTTGGTAATACTTGTCTGTCTCTTTCAGATGCGACCACAGGAAAGTGACACTCAGGAGGAACACAGAAGGCTCGAGGGCATACAGGGTTTCCGGATACAAGGACTCAGGCGGGGACACTGGAGACAGCAGAACAAGGACACAGAGGTTAGTATACGTTACTTAACGGGTACAGGATACATCGAAGATTTCAGGAGACAATGGTTATGGTCTGTTCCTGTTGGAGGCTTGACAAAGACTAAAGTATCCGTGAGAGTTTTATAGAGCTGGGTGATGAGGTAATTGATTGTCACCAGGTGCAGGTGATAATTCAGGGGAAAGTGATTGCAGGTGCGCCAAAGAGGATTCTGGGGACTGTAGTGCAACAGATAAACGGTGAACTGTGACGGTACCCCCCCCCCCTCTCCGAAGGCGCGTCCTCGCGCCATATAACATCCAAAGGGGTGGGAGGGTGGGCGCCCTGGA
Organism: Siphateles boraxobius; assembly: GCF_051911475.1. Taxonomy (NCBI): domain Eukaryota; kingdom Metazoa; phylum Chordata; class Actinopteri; order Cypriniformes; family Leuciscidae; genus Siphateles; species Siphateles boraxobius. Next base: position 11,207,296 of record NW_027509141.1, on the reverse strand, counting down.
GGCTGACGAGGGCGTGGTTGCACAGGACAGGAAGCCTCCAGGGCGGAGCTGGCAGCTCGTGGGACCAGGGTGGAAACGGCTGCGGGTGTGGCCACGGCGGAGCAGGCTGTGGGTGTGGCCGTGACGGAACAGACTGTGGGCGTGGCCACGGCGGAGCAGGCTGTGGGCGTGTGGCCACGACGGAGCAGGCTGTGGGCGTGTGGCCACGACGGAGCAGGCTGTGGGCGTGTGGCCACGACGGAGCAGGCTGTGGGCGTGTGGCCACGACGGAGCAGGCTGTAGGCGTGACCAAGGCGGAGCTGTCGGACCCTCGGGCGTCCAGGGCGGAGCTGACCCTTCGGGTGGCCATGGCGGTGAGGACCCTTCGGGTGGCCATGGCGGTGAGGACCCTTCGGGTGGGCGCCCCCCCAAAATTTTAATGGGGAAATTGACAGGAAAGGGGGGATCCGGTGGCAAAGAGGGTCTTGGGCTGGGCAGGACTGGCGCAGGATCAGTGGGCTCTGGTTCAGGATCAGTGGGCTCTGGTGCAGGATCAGTGGGCTCTGGTGCAGGATCAGTGGGCTCTGGTGCAGGATCAGTGGGCTCTGGCGCAGGATCAACGGGCTCTGGCGCAGGACTGGATGGGACCAGCACATCATGGGACTCGGAACTGGACGGGGCCAGCACATCATGGGACTCGGAACTGGACGGGGCCAGCACATCATGGGACTCGGAACTGGACGGGGCCAGCACATCATGGGACTCGGAACTGGACGGGGCCAGCACATCATGGGACTCGGAACTGGATTCATGGGCTGTAGCTGATGTGTGTGTTGCCCACACACACAAAACCGCCATGGACACCACAATGAGCGCTGTGTCTTCCAGAGCAGACTCAAGTGCGGCGTGTTCAGTCTCCGGCGGGCAGGCGATTTGCTCCGGTTCTGGCGAACAGGCGACGGGCTCAGGCTCTCGCTCGGAGACTGGCTCTGGCTCGAAGACTGGCTCTGGCTATGGCTCGAAGACGGGCTCTGGCTCTCGCTCGAAGACTGGCTCTGGCTCTCGCTCGAAGACTGGCTCTGGCTCTCGCTCGAAGACTGGCTCTGGCTCTCGCTCGAAGACTGGCTCTGGCTCTGTGGGCGCAACGTGAAGATCTGGGCTGGGTTGGACCAGCGGCGAAGGAAACTCAGGGCTGGACGGGACCAGCGGCGAAGGAGGCTCTGGGCTGGACTTCGGGTACTGTGTTGTGCACGAAGTCCTCTTCCTCTTCCTCCGTTTCCGAGAGCAAGAGGGCACCGGACTGAACGGGATCAGCGGTGAAGGCTCTGTGGGATGAGACTTTGGCCGGATGGCCCATCTGGAACTACGCAGTGACATCAGCGGGAGATCGGCCAGGATGGAAATCGATCCTGGAAGTCCATGAACTGATCTGATGGCTGGGTTGATGGTTGCCGTGATGTGGCGTGCAGGCTTGGGATGACTAACGTGGAATGCAGGCTCGGCGGGGCTGACGTGGATTTTGGGCTGAATGTGGAGATCGTGCTGGATATCTCCCACGGTGAATGAGGACCCACACACCCACAGCGTGCGGTCCATGAATTTGATGAGAGGTAGGTTGATATCATCCAACAGCAGCATCTGGGCGAGTGGATCGTCTAACCTGCTCCAGAACTCCTGCTGAAGGAAGTCCTCTTCCCAGCTCCCATCCTGGAAAAGGTAAAGGTAAAATTTAACATATTCCTCCAGAGTACTACCGTTCTGGTCGAACATAGTGGATTCCGTGGGGTGTGTGGAAGCGCTGTCTTTAGGCAGTGTAGGATCCATAGCGGTATGGTCAAGCCTTCTGTCAGGATACAGGCACGGAGACAGAGGTAAGTGAATCACAACACTGCTTTATTCAAAGTGACACAAGTGCAAAGTTGGATAATTCAAAGTTCAGACGTGGATTCGGTGCAGATTACTATGTGTGGGGAAGATCACAGATGAGTTAATCCTCTTCAGGTTAGTTGACGTCAAACAACCCCAATTTGGTAATACTTGTCTGTCTCTTTCAGATGCGACCACAGGTAAGTGACACTCAGGAGGAACACAGAAGGCTCGAGGGCATACAGGGTTTCCGGATACAAGGACTCAGGCGGGGACACTGGAGACAGCAGAACAAGGACACAGAGGTTAGTATACGTTACTTAACGGGTACAGGATACATCGGAGATTTCAGGAGACAATGGTTATGGTCTGTTCCTGTTGGAGGCTTGACAAAGACTAAAGTATCCGTGAGAGTTTTATAGAGCTGGGTGATGAGGTAATTGATTGTAACCAGGTGCAGGTGATAATTCAGGGGAAAGTGATTGCAGGTGCGCCAAAGAGGATTCTGGGGACTGTAGTGCTACAGATAAACGGTGAACTGTGACACATACATGTTGCTCACATATTACGGTAGCCCCATTTGTGCTATATAGAGTGAATTTACACCTTTGCCATTAACATGTTTATAAATAACTGAAAAAAGCACAAATGTCAGAGCATGTCAGAACACCTCAAGGACCCCCAAAACCCCTTAGACCCCCGAGGGTTAACACCAGACAGAAGGAGATTCACATCACCGGATGGAATGAGGCGTAAATGGATGGAGAAGCATAGGTTACTTTAAAGCTACGTCTTAGTTGGTGCTTATCTTGGCGAAAGTCGAGTACAAATCAGCATGAAGTTTTAAGATCTACTCTCGTGTAATGGAAATCATAAAAAGTAGCTCTCAAATGAAAAAAAGGTTGGAGACCCCTGGGCTAGAGGAACTGGCTCTATCGCATCTTTCGCCACTAGAACTGCGATCTCCACACGCATGACAGGGGCACGTTCACTCAACACCGAAGTGTAACGAACACCAGTGAACTTGGGCAGACGCTGGGCGAACTGAATTGTGAAGTCATAGTCGTACGCTTGCCACCCTGTTTGGCAGTGCCTGAGACAGGCTGGGCGGTCTGCCTGCTACTGGCTCCACCCTGAGGCTTGGGTGGAGGCTGCTGCGGAGGCCCAGCTGGAGCGGAAGCCGCGGCAGGGATACACCCGCGACGAGCAGGCGGAGGAACTGCCACCGGCAGTGGGGTGGAGGCAGCAGAGGGCCGCCTGTGCAGGATGTGCCGGATGGCCTCCGTCTGGGCTTGTTGTGCGCAGTTCTCCACCGTGTCGCCAAACAGCCCAACCTGGGAAATTGGGGAGTCCAGCAACCGAACCTTGTCCGCATCCGCCATATAAACCAGGCTGAGCCAACGTGGGCACTTCTGGACCACCAAGGTGGACATCACTAGACTGATCACGCAAGGCACAATGCTTATGCCCCAGAGGGCCAAGTTGGTTGCGGTGCGGAGCTCACTCAAGAGCACACGGTCTAGGCTACCCTTGTGCATGTCCATGAGTGCCTTGGCCTGATAGAGCTGTAGCAACGCCATGGCATGCAAAGAGGAAGTGGCTTGCTTCCTCTTTGAGGCTTTGTAAGCTCTGCCCGTAAGAATGGACGAGAACTCAAAGGGCTGAGAGGGGAGATGAGGATCCCCCATCCAAGAAGCAGAGGCCGCTGGACACAGGTGTGCCGCGACAGACCGCTCCACTTGAGGGATACCCTCGTTACCCTTCACCGCTTCTCCTTCAAGGGTAGTGAGGGGGGAGGAGCTATCTAGGCAGTTTCTGGCAGTAAAAGGTGCCATCCACGACCTAGTAAGCTCTCCATGCACTTCGGGAAAGAAAGGTACTGGGGCGGCGGGCTGAGAACCACCTCGAGAAACCAACCATCCAACCGAGACTGAGTGGGACACGGTGGAAGATTCCACTCGAGCCCAACAGCCTCTGACATCTTGAAAAAGATGCAAACACACCCGTGTTGCTCTTTCAGGATATGAAAAACTCTCACCAGTGCCAGAGCACACAGGGGAATGATTACAGCAACACTGACAGGGATGGTGCAGCCTGTACCAGTGAAGCACTCACTTTCTTCGCCCTCAACTAGCCATCAGACAAACAAACACAAACACAGAATTGTGATGCTGTTAAAACAGCAGTTGAGAGCTCTGAAGGCTCGCGACTACCACTGCACTCGTGCTGTAGAACCACCAGCACTGGGAGAGATTTCCTGAAGAACCGCCAACACACTCGCTCGTTGTAATATAACAACACTTTTCAGAGATATCGACATGAAGACCGATCAGCTTGGAAGAGAAAGTCAACTGGTGCGTGTATCCACTTCCGTATTTATACCCGCACCGCGGGGCGGAGTGTGAGATTCAGATCTCTCATGCCAATGTGCATTGGCTCATTTTAACAGTACTCGAAGATGTAGGGATCTCTAAGCGTGATCCCAATCAGTTGACACGTCAACTACGTCGAACGTGAGCAACTGAAAGGGAACTAATGAAAATAAACTTATGTTGAGGGTTCCTAAGCATTTTGTAAAATTATGGAATTTTGATTTGAGTAATTTCCAGGTCGGCATAAGTATGGAAAAAAGAAGAAAAATTTAGAAGAAAAATAAGAATTTCTAAAAACAAATGTATCTGTTACATGTATTGTCTGTCTCCCATGTTTCATTGTTTTTGGTTTAGTCATGTGACCCAGTTCGCTTTCGAGGGAACTCAACACTGCGTCGAGAATCGACACTTTGGGGACGCTCCCTTAGCGTGCGCCTCTGAAGTAAGAATGAAACTAATCCAATCCTGATTTGTGTTGCGTCGTGACGTAACATGTGAAGGCATAACTGGATGCATAAAAGTGACGCTGACACACACACACATCAGCTTTAGCTCTTCAGCAAGCGCTCTCTGTGAAACTGTCTGTAACTTATTTGGTGTTGTTTGTCTGTGCAAAGCTCTGTATTATGGCGAGTGAACAATACACTAAGTGTGTGCACCCCTGCCCAAGATAATATATATATGCCACGGGTGGGGACACGCATCAGCTGTGTGTGTGTGTGTATTGTTTAAGGGCGCAGCACGCACTGTCAGCTCTCGAGAGGGCTGCCTGTGCACACTGTGAAGCACTTCCTATTAGAGTGCTGCGCTCCCGCTTGGCTATATTATTTCCTGATGATGGCCTCTCACAGACATCAAAGGTTACCACGTCTCAGTGGTACGCACTCAGATCGCGCCCTCTATCCAGATTGGCGCATCAGATCATTTTATGCCCCCAAGGGAAAATATTATCTATAAGAGCAATATATGTCCCTGGGGTTCTGAATCAGGGAGCGGACATCCTGTCGAGGCAGGGGCTGAGGCCCGGGGAATGGGGACTCCATCCAGAGGTGGTGGAGTTCATATGGCTGAGGTTTGGACCAGTGGAAGTGGATCTGTTTGCGTCTCGAGGGACGTCCATCCCACTGTCCACTTTGGTTCTCCCTCACTCATCCAGCCCCGCTGGGGTTGGATGCCATGGTACAGGCCTGGCCGAGGCTTCGCCTGTACGCTTTTCCCCCCGATCCCTCTGCTCCTGGGGGTCCTTGAGAGGGTCCGTCAGGAGGGCATCAGTCTTCTTCTGATAGCCCTGTTTTGGCCAGCCCGAGTATGGTTTTCAGACTTAATTTCACTCCTGATAGCTCCGCCATGGCAGAATCCTCTGAGGAGGGGTCTGTTGTCTCAGGCGGAGGGCACTATATTCCATCCTCATCCAGAGCTGTGGAAATCGTGGGTCTGGCCTCTGAGGGGGCTCAGTACCTAGATGCTGGTCTATCATCTGGGGTGGTTGAAACCATACTTATCTCTAGGGCTCCGTCTACTAGGAGATTATATGGCCTCAAGTGAAATATTTTTCTACTTGGTGTAGAGAACTTGAGTTAGACCCAGTTAACTGCCCAATGGCTTCAGTTCTGGAGTTTCTTCAAGATTGTTTCTCTGCGAAACTCTCCCCTTCCACACGTAGGGTGTACGTGGCTGCCATTGCGGCGTTCCATGCACCACTAAATGTTGGGCCTTTAGGGAGGCACCAACTTTTCATACTATTTATCCATGGTATTGGAGGATGAGACCGACAGTCAGGTCCAGGGTTCCTTCCTGGGACCTGGCGGTGGTTCTCGAAGTGCTATCCCTGGCTCCCTTCGAATACCTTCAGTCGGCTTAGCCTAGGACCTCACGTTCAAGATAGCCTTTCTCTTAGCTATTTCTTTAAAGAGACTGGTGGGTCTCGGATGCAGGATGGCCTTAACTCCGCCGGGGGCACACCCCAAGCAAGCTGGCGATAATGCCAGGGCTTGGAGATCTCCCAGTCTCTTTAAAGAAATAGCTAAGAGAAAGGCTATCTTGAACGTGATGTCCTAGGCGAAGCCGACTGGAGGTATTCGAAGGAAGCCAGGGATAGCCGGCTCCCTTCGGATACTCGGAACTCTGACTGGCAGAGCAAGGAGCCTCTCCTTTTCTGCCGACACATGAGGTGGAGGATGAAATACTTGCAGGACCATGGACCAGTCAGAGTTCCGAGTATTACCTTGAGAGGTCCTCTTCTTGGAGGAGGTCGGACCTACTGTAGTGTGTTTTGGATCACCTATTAGGGGCTCCCGGCTATACAAACCATAAGTAGGCCTACAAGGTGCGGATTTTCCCTTCACCTTTGGCCGTTAGGGCTCATTCTACTAGAGGCATGGCGTCCTCTAGGGCCCTCCTTTCGGGAGTTCCCATCAAGGAGATCTGTGAGGCAGCCGGTTGGGCTACCCCACACACTTTTGTTAGGTTCTATAGTCTGCACCTCCCTAGTACGCTTGGCGCACACGTGCTCTCGTCCTAGCTGAATGCCTGAATCAGTTTCACTCCGGGGCAGGCCTGTTTTCGGTGCATGGCCTAGTGGGCATTCGTTTCCCAAAGTGTCGATTCTCGACGCAGTGTTGAGTTCCCTCGAAAGGGAACGTCTCGGGTTATGACTATAACCCTTGTTCCCTGAGAAGGGAACGAGACACTGCGTCGTCCTGCCACGCCCCTCGAGGCCTTAGAGCGTCTTGCTTCATAGCGGAGCTGATGTGTGTGTGTGTCAGCGTCACTTTTATGCATCCGGTTATGCGGTCACGTTACGTCACGACGCAACACCAATCAGGATTGGATTAGTTTCATTCTTACTTCAGAGGCGCACGCTAAGGGAGCGTCCCCAAAGTGTCGATTCTCGACGCAGTGTCTCGTTCCCTTCTCAGGGAACAAGGGTTATAGTCATAACCCGAGACGTTTTCCCCTGTATGTCTAATTAGTCATCTCATTCACCTGTGTCCTGTTAATTATCTAATTTAGCTCCTTTTGTTTACTCTGTGTATTTAGACCATGTGTTCTCCCTCAGCCTTCGTCCGTTCTCGTTAATGTAAGGTTGTGTTAGTGTGAGTCTCCTGTTCTGATGTTCCTGTTTCCAAGTTTATTCAATTAAATACCATTATAATTGTTCTCCTTCATCTTCGTGCCACAGCAAGCCTTCAGCAAGCTCGGGTCACGCCCCAGATTCCACCACTACCAGGCCCCATACTCCTCCTCGCACCGCTCAGCCGAACACCTCTGCTTTTCCTGGCGCCGCACCTACTACAGCTATGCCTGCACCTCTCAACGAATGGCTTCCCCCTAGAGTGAGGTTGCCTCTGCTAGCGGAGCAAGTTCAGCCATCTCAGCAGTTTTATCCTGCTGACTTTAAATCTCCCCATCGTCTGTGGGCTGCAGCTCCTAGCATGAGGCTGCCTCCGCTAGTGATGCAGGCCCAGATAACATTTCCTTCTCTTCCCACTGCCTCTAACATTTTCACTACCAGTGGCCTACAGCTCCTTCAGCAGACCCTAAAGTGAGAATGCCTGTGTTATCAGCGCAGGCCCAGTCATCAGTCTCAAAATCTCTTTTATGTACTTTGCCTACAGCTCCAACCGTGGACACTATCGTGTGGCTGCCTTAATTTAACGGCGCAGGCCCAGATGGCCTATTTTACACCCCAGCTTACACCCCAGCTTCCCCATTTGCAAACCAAGCCCCAGTGGCTGACCCAAGCATGAGGTTGCCTCCAAAATAATTTTGGCCCCGGAGCTTCCCCATCCTAACTCTCTTCCTCAGGCTAGATTTTCACCCACTTAAACCTCATCTCAACGCATAACTTGACTCCATCCTCCAAGCCGTTTCCCCTATATCCATCCAATCATACCTGACAGCATAGAGAAGTTTTCAGTCATTCTATATCTCAGACAATTTGCCGTTTCCCGATTTTCCCCTGCTTTCCATCACATAATTTATTTAGTGTCTAAACCACATCAAAAACCTCCAGGCTGGTTTCATTAGAGGTAAACATCACACAGACCTCCCTCCTTATCTCAAGCTACCTGCCCTGGACGCCAGAAAACACATAACTCTGGACATTGTGACTAAGTTTATCTCCACCCTTCGCTTAGGCTATCAATCTACAAATGCCAGCGTAATGTTCATCTCAGTCTTTTTTGGTTTTCTCATGTGCTCCAAACTCACCATAACTTCCAATTACAACCCAAAAGTCAATCCTATAATTTTGGATCTATCGGTTTTAGACGACGAAACAATTTCTTATTTCATCAAGCAAAGACAGATCAAACCAAAAAAGGCCATTTCATCTTCGATCTCACGTCACTTATTCAGCCTGTCCATTGTCTCTTAACTTTCATTTACTTCAGAAACTCACAGGTTAAATCCACATCCAAGCCACTTTTTGTGGATGACTCCAACGTGTTTGCGCTCATACGCTTTTGGTTAAAAAAAACACCTCAAATTAATTCTCATTTAATCTGGCATTCTGACTGAAAATTTCTCAAGCCGTTCATTTCGTATAGGGGTAACAACCACAGTGGCCCAAAAAGGTCTCTCCGAACAGCAAATTCAAGTGCTCTATAAGGTCCAACTGCTTTCATATTAGGAAAGCCTAAGAAACGCTCAGAATTTTAACTCGCACCTTCATTTGACTGGCAGGGCTCGACATCCAATGCCGCAAGCTGCAGGCTTCCGTCGGATGTTGTGGGGGCTTTTCCGGTTGGGCGGTTGAAATCTCTCGTACCCCCGTTCTTCTATCTGCGGGGCTTACCCTTTCCAATGCTGTAAGCTGCAGCCATGTCGGATGCTGTATGGGCTTTTCTGGTGGGGTGGTTGAAATATTTCCCAGCTTGTCTATCATCGGGGCTCACCCCAGAATCATTTTCACCTTTTAAGGTGGAGTGGCTCGCTTATCCGATGCTGTAAGCTGCAGGCTCCCGTCAAATAATATGTAGGCTTTTCAATAGGGTGGTTGGAGTCTCCTGGGGTCTGCCCGTCCAATTCCGAGAGCTGCAGGCTTCCGTCAGAGGACATGCGAGGAATACAATTTCTGATGTACTTCAAGCGCTCACACTACTTAATACAAAAGGCAAATTCATTTGCAAGATCGTTTGTCACGTCCACATCGTGGTACACCAGTGGAGACACAGTGCAACGCTTTTTAACTGTACCCTCACGCAACTACACTTCTTCCACTGATGCTATTAATAATATTCACTTCATGCAATATTGAACTTGCAATATGTGCAGTTGCTGTTAATAATATGCACAATGTTACAGTATGAATTTGCCATGCGTGCTGCTGCTGTTAATGACATTCACGAATATTACGATCTGAATTCGCTAAGCATAGCCTACTGCTTCTGCACAAAGGAGCCTACCTAGTATTGCAGTAAGCCCCTATTAGCAAAATGTGATAAAATGCCAATTTCACTTTAACCATCCATGGTACATTTATTTCACCAGATGTGAGTGGCACAACAAAATCAATAGAACCAGTTAATACGTGAAGTTGTCCATGGATGCAGCGCGATATTGAATTGTACACAGCATTGTACAAGCTCTATGCAAACAAAGGTGAACCGACCTGACGAAGTGTGGCGTGCATACAGTATGATCAGCCCACACTGACTCGACGTATAAATGAAACCCTTAGAAAAAATAAAAGCGTTGGAAGTTTAAAGCAAATAAGGTTATCTCCGATTGAAAGTGTGCCCAATTCACTTTAACCGCGATGCTTTGACACTGTATTCTCAAATAAAATAGTCAACATTTGAGGTTGATCAAAACCTTTCATCAAAGTTATAAATTAATTTTGAACAATACCCGTTATTGTCTTAGGACAACTTTTATGAACTTTTTTGATCCACTTCAAATTTTTACTACTGTACATAAACTACTTGCTGCTGCTGTAGAAACGATAAAGTAAATGCTGCTGTTTAGCAATTACTCATATCTTGAGTGCAAGACAGTGTAACATGGTGCAAGGAACGTTAACAGTCTAGCTGTTGAGTTTCAGAGGAACTCTAAAAGTGCACAGCAAACAATTTACCACTGCAAGCCGCCCCTGAATAGAATTGTACATTGCATTATAACAGTATGATAAAAAAAATATATAAAAAAACCCGACCTAACAAAGTGTGGTTCCCTTTCGCAGGAACTTGCGATGTGTCGATGACGTTTTGGGAACATTTCCAGCTTGAATGCGTCTGAAGCATCTATGTCAATTACGTTGTCCAATGGATGAAATCAACGTCACGGGCGGGAGACGTCATGACCAAGAAGAGATAAGAGCGCATCCAGTGAAACCGGCATTAGCTTCTGTTGCTTCAGCAAGCGATCTGTGTCAAATTGTCTGTTATATTTACTGTTGTCTGTTATATATATATATATATATATATATATATATATATATATATATATATCTTTACACTATGGCAAAACAATTGCATAAACTCTGTGTTTCTCCCTGCTCGCGTTATTTAATGAGTGGGGACACACACAAGCTTTGTGTGATGTGTTTGGGGGTGGAGCATGCGGTATCAGCCTTCGAGGGGGCTGATTGCAGGCACTGTGAGAAGCTTTCGCTTCGGATGCTCCGCTCCTGCCTATCACTTTTCGAGGAAAGTGGCCCGGCTCGCAGTTCTCAGGGTGCAGGACCCGCCTCTGCTGAGGCAACACGGAGAAAGCTTTCCTGGGGATCGCAACTGGATCTCTTTACGGGGTTGGAGATGGGTCCGAGGGCCTTATCTCCTCCCTTTCCTGAGGGATTCATTGCTCTCTCTCTCCGGTATCGGAAGCCCGCGCCGAGGTTTCTTCTGCCCGGAGAGAGAGAACAATGCTTCAATGCTCTACCTCCGAGGAGACAGACGACACATTGGTGGCCTCTAATTTTTCCCTCAGGAAAATACGCTCTCTCTGAGGGCAGTGTATATTCCAGGGGGCCAGAATATTGGAGCAGACATCCTGTCGAGGCAGGGGCTGAGGCCAGGGGACTGGAGACTCCACCCCGAGGCGGTGGAGCAAATATGGGAGTTTTACTGCCAGGTAGAAGTGGATCTGTTTGCGTCTCAGCACACGACGCACTGTCCACTTTGGTTCTCCCTTAATCAACCAGCCCCCCTGGGGCTGAATGCTATGGTGCAGACGTGGCCGAGGCTACGTCTGTACGCATTTCCCCCTGTTGCTCTGCTCCCAGGAGTTCTGGAGTGAATCCGCCAGGATGGAATAAGCCTACTGCTAGTAGCACCACGCTGGCCCATACGAATTTGGTTTGCGTACCTAATTATTCTCCTCGACGGCCCTCCCTTGGAGATCCCGATCGGGAGAGACCTTCCATCTCAGGCAGGGGGCGCGATATTGCACCCCCTGGCAGGGGATTTGGAAACTGTGGGTTTGGCCTCTGAGGGGGCCCAACTCATAGAGAGTGGTCAACCGAGGTTGTTGAGACCATTCTAAGGTCCAGAGCTCCCTCTACGAGGAAACTATATTCACTGAAATGTAGTTTTTTCACTTTTTGGTGTCTCCAGCGTCAGGTGGATCCGGTTAACTGTTCGGTCAACACAGTTCCATGCTTAAGGTCTACGCTACGTGGCGGCCATTGCGGCTTTCCATACCCTGGTGGGTGGTGCATCTTTGGGTCGAGACCCCCTGATCACTCGTTTCCTTCGTGCCGGCTTGAGGCCGAGGCCTGCAATTCACACTAGGGTCCGGGCTTGGGACCTGACAATAGTACTAGAAGGCCTATCTGTGGCTCCCTTTGAGCCCTTAGATTCGGTCTCAGAGTAGTTTCTTACTTTTAAGACTATTTTTCTAGTAGCTATTTTGTCCCTCAAAAGAGTCTGAGACCTTCAGGCCCTTTCCGTTTCTCCCACCTGCCTTGAGTTTTCACTGGGGATTGTCAAAGCATTCTTATATGCTAAACATGGATATGTTCCTAAGGTATCTACCATTATTCCGAGGCCTCTTGTGCTGCAGGCTTTCTGTCCTCCTCCGTTTACTTCGTCGGACCTGGAAAAGCTGAACCTCTTGTGCCCAGTGCGAGCACTAGACACTTATGTTCATCGGACTTCTCCGTGGTGAAAATCTGACCAATTATTTGTCTGCTTTGGATCACCCAAGAAAGGTCTTCCTGCCTCTAAGCAGATGGTGAGCAAGTGGATAGTTGAGGCTATTTCTCTTGCTTATGAGTCCTCTGACCAGCCATGCCCGTTGATGGACAGAGCTCATTCCAATAGGAATTGTACCAGGTAGTTAATGCTGTTAATATCATCAGCTTGCGTTAAGGACCCATTAGCCTGCGCCATCTAGAGTTTCATGACAGAACTATGCATTTATACAAAGAAACTTACAAGCAATACAAATTTATATAATAACAAGCTTGTAACTTGAAAAACGTGACTTTTTGATATCCTGCCCACAGATCAATCTTTTCCCATGTCTGTTTCTTTTTCCTGAATAGTCAGCAAATTCAATGGAACGTTTTAATTAATCATTAAACAGCTGGAGAGTTAAAGGGGGCCACAGCATAATTTACAGAGTGATTTACACACAGATGCCAAATATGTTATGCCTCACAGCTGGACAGGATGCAAACACTATTCCATTTCAATTGGAAATGAAAATATGAGTCATAATGAATTAAAGAAGTTTATTTGGCAGTTCTGTTTGTCAACACATGGAATACTCAAACCCTACCACCCACCCACACACCCACACACACACACACACACACACACACACACACACACACACACACACACACACACACACACACACACACACACACACACACACAAAGCGGTAGTGGGACAGACTTCAGAGCTCTTGGGCAGTGACACGTCTAATACGTTTATCGTCAATTGCAGCCTTTAGGGACATTTACTCTTGAATTAATTAATCTATGCTAGGTCTCTGTAGATATACAATTTTTTTATGAAGAGTAATATTCCACATCATTAGACACATTTCATATCCAATAAATTCAGCATTAACCATGTTCACTGTATATGGTGTAATATCTTTTATTAAAACGTTTAAAAAAGTACACCACCAAAAGTGTTCCCAATGAGGATGATCCCATGTTTATAAGCAATTGCATCGTTCGGCATTGTGATGAAATTCGTATTGCAAGAGAAAATTCAGCCTCCCAGATATTCCCACTCAAACCAACAACAACTATAATAAAACCCCTTGGCCCTCAGTAGACAGTCAATTTTCATTACAGCAGACAAAGAGAAGTTTCTCTGAAAAATACAACTAATGATCGTGAGCCAAGTCTGAAGAATAGCCATCATACTGGTTGTTTGTGATATCAAGCGTCCTGTGGCATATGTTTCCCTTCACAAGAGTTTCATGCCAAAGCCACTTGCTAATTAAAGACGAAACAATTACTTTAATGGCTCTAATGGCTTGCGAATTAGATTGCATTGTGTTGAAACACTACGAATCAGATACTTTAAATTGATTGTGTGGCAGTCCGGGGGCGAGAGCTGTGGAAACGGAATGAGGCTGATGGTCTCGAGTCCTACGGAGGAGCTCCGGAAGGATAAAAGGAGGAGTGACGTTTGTTTTATGATGTTTTTATGCGGAAGTCGTCCACGAGGGGCTGCCATTTTACTTTCATTCTTTAATTTCATTAATTTCAGCCGGTTCTCATCTTCTTCTTTGAACATGAACTCTATAGCATATAAAACATCCCGTTACAAAAAAAAAAAAAAATATATATATATATATATATATATATATATATATAAATACAGTATATATTGTGGGTGTGGTTCAGCGAGGTCTGCAACCAGAGAGAGAGAGGAGATGAGCGGTAAGTTTGTGGGTCAATTACCAAATTACATACACCTGTGTCTCGTTGCAATAATTGGTGTGAAGGGAGTGGATAAAAGCCACCTGGAAATGAGAATCAAGGAGAGATAGAAGCTGTTCCGGAGCTTGCTAATCCGGGAGGTTCAGACGGCCGGGACTCCCCCTGGCCCGGCCACACCCACTCACTTGTCCTTGAATAAGATCAATATGGAGGGCGACCAATATTGACACACCATCAGCTCCTGTTTCTCCACTCTCTTCACATCAATCTCTTGAACCACTTCCTGCCACTAGAGCGGTGGGGAGGCCTGGGCCGGCCTTTTAGCGTTGCGGGGACCCGGGGCACTTTATAGACAGGTTTCCAGTTATGGAGGTGGGGACGCTTAACCCGGTTCCGGACGCCGTTCCTGCATTCGATCAAGCCGGGTTGTACCAAATACCTGTGAGTAAAAAGGGGGGTACCTATCAGGCTTTGGTGGATTCAGGCTGTAACCAAACCTCCATTCATCATTCACCATTCAACCTGAGGCATTGGATAAAAGCCGCATGGTTTAGGTGAGGTGTGTGCATGGGGATGTGGTGAGAAACCTCCTAATGTCTGTAGCTATACAATTTCGGGGTCTAAAATATAAGGTAGAGGTGGCAGTTAGATTCTTTTGGCCGGGCATTCACGAGAATGTGCGCAGATGATGCGCGGCTTGTCGTGAATGTCAGCTGGTAAATCCACCGGCCTCTCCAAAAGCGTTGGCCTAATGGTCCCCCAAAGGCACCAAGGAGAAACAGGCACCATATAATGAGTTGTATAATAAGGTGTAAAATTATCCTCTCGAGACTGACTTCTAGTGTATACTACTCCAATACCCCCTTAGAGGGAGTGAGCCTCCCAGTTCTACCAGAAAGACTCAGGAGATAAATTGAATAACAAGTGTATATTTATTAACAGCCCAGCAAGCATAAATTTATAAGTTCTTTGGAGTAGGCCCCGTCCTTAGCGAGCAATGCAAGGGTAGCCGAATCTGCATGTCCTGCCTGAAGATGAAGTCAGGGGCGCAGCCGAACAGTCACAACTTACCTGGATTGTGGAGTTTACAACCTGTGGACTTACCTTTCCAGAAACAACTTCAAACTTTTGGATTACACTTTTCTTGGATTGTATATACACTGGTGGACACTCAAATTGGGACTTAACACACTAGGATTCTTGGACTGATTTAGGGTATGGTGATTTGGAATGTATACTTTTAACAGACAGAGTTTTTCTGGTTTAATTGTGTTGTTTTAAAGTATCATGTGAACATGGTAAATACACCATTCTTATTTAATAGTATCTCTATTTATGTCTCATCCTTTTAAGCACTAAACAATCTCACTTATAATTTTAATACATCTGCGTTTGGACCCTCAACATTCGTGTCCCAGAGAAGTTTATGACACAAACAAGTAAACATGGTCTGAATGAAAGGCTGACTATAGTATATTAATACAGGCATCTAACTTCTCAAAGTCAGATGAGAATCTATCATTTATTTCCTCAAAATGAAATGCCGCAAAAGACCAACCAGACAAGTAAACACGGTCTTGATGAAAGGCTGAATGTAGTATATTAATACAGGCATCTAACTTCTAAAAGTCAGATGAGAACTTATCATTGAATTCCTCAAAATAAAATGGTGCCAAAGACCAACCAAACACTTAAGCACGGTCTGGATGACCGTAGTTTTAATATACAAATATAGAATAATTTGTTGCAAACACACATAGATCCGTTGCACATAGTTGGAGGAATGCGAAATGGAATCGCCTGTCTGCTCAGTTCCCTCCATAATTATATATAAATAAATATATTGCGGACCCTTTCACGAGTTCACGCTTACATGTAAATAAATAGAGTAAAGTTAATGCATATTTGGCATGCTATCCAAGGGGAGGGCTCAGTGCTCAGAATTTGGCCCTAACCCATAGAACTCCCAGAGATGGGGTGGTGGAGGGATGCTGGAAAACTGTCATAGAACAAACGTAAGTCTGCTGTGTATATACATCTTGTCTCGTTAATTGAGTTGATTAACTGAATGTGCTCCTCCTGTGTTGTTTAGGTTAATTTTATGAACGTGCTCCTCTCGATCTTTGTTAATAATACATAATGTCATGAGTTCACACTAACATACAATTAAATAGAGTAAAGGTTATGCATATTTGGCTTGCTGTCCGAGGGGATGACTCCGAGCTCTGAATTTGGCTCGAACCCAGAGCACTCCCCCAAAAAGCAAATTTACAAAGGACAGCCGCCAGACAGCAGCAGTTCACAGCACCAGGTGGACGGGCCCTACTGCCCGACAAACAAGGAGCAGCATAATTTGCGGGTGAGCACTACAGGCCGATGAACGAGGAAACGTAGCTCGACTCGCCTATCCGGGAAGGCCCACCTAGCTTCTGATGGGAGCAGCTCATGGCATCGGACGGGTGGACCTTACTGGCTGACGAGGTGCCGACCGGGAGGGCCTGCACAGCTCACAATTCTGGGCTGGTGGGCCCTCCCGGCCGGTGGATGGGATGCAGTGTTATTCAAAACAACTGACCAGGGGAGTCCCCGTAGCCTTCGATGGGAGCACCTCACAGCGTCGGGTGAGTAGGCCCTACTGGTGTTGGAATTTGAACACCCGGCTGGGAGAGCTCTCGGAGTGTCCAACGGGAGTTCAATACTCACAGCATTGGACAGGTAAGTCTCGCCGGCAGTCGGATGGAGAAGGCAAGGTTGTTCAACTAGAAGGCTCTCGCAGCGTTGGACAGGTAAGCCTCGCTGGATGGATTGACGCATGGTTGCTCAACCGGGAGGCTATCATAACATCCGTCGGGAATTCATCGGATGGGTATCCCTCGCCAGTAGTTGAAAGAATTATAGAGAAGTGTAGTCGCTCGGCCGGGAGGCCCTTGCAGCACCCGACGGGAGTTCAGTACTCACGGATAAGCCTCGCTGGTCAACAAATGGTGAAAAGCATAGTTGTTTGACCTGGATGGCTCTCGCAGCATCCAACGTTTTATTTTTATATTTTTGCTAGTTAGCAGATAAGGGATTGGTGGGCTTTGATGTGGAACTGATTGGTCCTGTTGTAGCTTTTGAAAGCGTCTGAAAACCATCGCCTGAGAGCTTGGATCTACTGCTGGAAGAGGCCTTTAAGGCCTGCTGTGGTTGCTGGCCCAATAGGAAAAGAATGATATGAGAATTTTTTTTATGGGGATGCCCAATTGTAGGTGAACAAATTTTAGGTGTTTTTGGAACTAGAAGTGTGTAACGTTTTTTTTTTTTTTTTGACTAATCTATGAATAGAGGTTCAAAAGGGGTTTTACCCTGAGAGCTTAGGTAGGCAAAAAGAGATTGGTACGGTTGGATTGGTTACGAGAGGTTGAAAATATGAAATTAAAGTTGTATTTTTTAGCTTGGTCTGTCTTACTTTGTTTAATCAAACATGAGATTTGTACGGGGGGTATAAATACATTTCGTTAGAATGTCTAGTTATATTGGTTGTCTGGTATTGGGGGTTACATTGGAATTATTTGATCCCTTTAATCAGGAGGCAGGTTTGCGAATTATTTATCTCAGAGAAGGGATAATGGCCTTTATTGATGCACCAAACCGTTGCTTCATTGTCACAATACACTAGAATACTGCTGGTGGTCCATTCTTCCCCCATGGCCGAACGATAGGAGGATGTCAGGGAGAAAGCTTGAATTCTCGCTGGTGGAGGCGAGGGTAGGCCTTGGCATCTTGGTGAGCGAGCGGCTGCTCTAGCAGGCCGGTGCCCACGTGATGAAGCCTGGGGCTCGGTGGCGGTGTCAGGAAAAGAAGGAGTGATCCTGGGGTCGGCAGATTGGTGCGGAGGATCCGGAGCGGTGATGGACTCATCGTCAGACAGGATGAGTTGAATTTGAGACATCTTGTCTCGTTAAATGAGATGATTAACTGACTGTGCTCCTCCTGTGTTGATTAAGTAAATTATCTGAACATGCTCCTCCTGAACTTTGTTAATAAAACATAATTTATTGCATAAGACTTTCTTCCCTCGAGAATAAAGTCCACAGGAGAGGAGCTAAAACTCCCGATCGCGCACACTTCTCTCTGTAAACGTCATGAATTTATGAATGAACATAGCCATCCCCTTCGAGAGCAGACTGTGCACGCGCCGCTCCTAAGCAACAACACACAGATTGCGTGTCACCTCCCTTATGTAGTGTCAGGCAGAGAGACACACAGACCTAAGCTGCTTATTCGTTCTAAACGGAACAGACAACCCCAAATAAGTCTGACATTTTTCACACAGATTACTAGCTGAAAACAGAAAGCTGATAATGTTGTGTTGCCAGCTTCCTTTTATAGCTTCTGCCTTATGTCGGCACACGTCATGAGGTGATGCAGCACCAATCAAGATTGGACTAGTTGCACACGTGCCTCGGACGCAATCACGCTGAAGGTGCTCTCCAAAGCGTCAGCTGGGACACAGTGTGAGTTCCCTCGAAAGTCAACAATGACACAAGGACTGATGGCACAGATGTGAATTGAAATACTTACTTTTGAGAGATGAACTAAGGAATTTGAGCATGTTACAGGCTTTTGAAGGTAATCCATTGAGTGGTGCTGTTTGAATTAATTGTATTTAGAAATGCACTTGTGCAAATCTTAAGGATGATTCAAGAAAAGTACCAAAGTGATTGAGAAAAACTGTAAAAAGGGAAGAGCACCATCAAAACGAGGAGGATGAGAGGAAAACTGAATCTTATAACCTTTCTTTATAGAATTCAGGAACCAATGAGATACATTGGACAGTAGTTGCCACACTGTTAAAGGATTTGAAATAAGAATTAATTTTCTTGATACTCGAAAAAATTGGGACTTCAGGAGCCTGATCGTGGAGGTACGCAGCACATCACCAGTGATGAAGATCATCAAGCTTCCGACGTACTGACGAGGATATGAAAGAATAATCTTCAGTAGATTATTTGCTCTAAATGAATGGTTGATGTCATGGTGTAATGAACAGAAACTGCTCTTTTTAAATAATTGTAATCTTTTCTGGGTGTGACCCAGGCTCTTACATGCTGATGGCCTGCACCCCAGCAGAATTGAAGCAAATCTTCTGTCGGACAACATTTCCAAGATGCTACACACCGTATGAATATTAAATCAAACCTCAAATCACAGTCTTTGATTTACCCTCTAATTAATAGAAGTGTTTAGTACATTCTATAGAGACTGTGTCTATTTCCCAAATAGTGATGTCAAACAATAGATGTACTATAGGATCTAGAAAAAATCTGATTATGATTAAATCAGAAAATTCCAAAAATTAGAGAACAGAAAACAATTTCTTAAGTTTGGGCTTCTAAACATGATATTGCTCACATCTAAGGCGGTTATTGTAAATTAAATGATCATAGATAATAGTTGTGCTTTGCCTTATTGAAACGTGGCCTAAACCAAATGATCATTGAGTCAGTCTTAATGTCAGTCTTAACCGGTCTTAATGAGTCTTCTACAACAGGCTATAGTCCAAAGCACTAACCCCATCTGATTGGTCATGGTGGTGGTGTTAATGTTGCTCAGAATACAGGACACAGGTTTAATTAATTTGAAGTGCTTGTGCTAAATGTTACACTCAAATATAAGGGGGAAAAAATCCCTACTATCTCTTGCTTTGGAAACCGTGTATAGACCTCCAGGGTCTATTGAATCCTTAAGGAGTTTGCAGATTTTCTCTGAGATCTATTGGTCATTGTCGATAAAGCATTGATTGTAGGAGATTTTAAACACAATATCTAGAACGCAAATGGAAACAAACTCATTTATAGGTTTTAAGAATTACATGGAAAGACAGCACTTCCCACTATAAAAAGTCTCTAAAAGCAGCCAGACAGCTGCTTTTGTAGCTTTTGAGACAGACAGCAGCAGTTATTTATAGGCTGCTGTCATCTATGCACGGATCTATACAACTTTTGGAAAATGTTTGAAAACGCTAGTGTGGACAGAGATCATTTTGATATGAAAACACCATTTTCAAATGTATCCGGATTAATGTAGACGTAGCCTTAGTTTAATTGTGCAGGCTGACACAGAAATGACACACTTCAACCTTTAAGCAACTAAATCAATGAAAACAGACATACTGTGGCATATAAAGTCATTTTTAAGAAAAATCCAGTGACAACCACCAGCAGAGAGAGCAGCGAAAGGGGAAGAATCTTAAATTGCAGGTTCTGTCTATCAGCTGTTGTGTTGTAAACTCAGAGGACTGGCAGAAGAATCCCCGCTTATGCGGCTCCTACCTGGGCTACTAATTTCAGCTGATAGGTGACAGTGTCTCACTCCGGTCCATAACCAGCACACACCTGCACTCTAAACCTGCTATCTGTATTGACGGTGTGCTATTGTTGTGGCATAGAGCAGCCTTGGTTTATAAAGCAGACTATTAGTAAGAAAAAGGTTTAAACAATCCACAAAAGAACTCTGAAAGAACTGAAAATAACTGAAAAACAATGGAAGGGTGAAGAACAGACATGGAGAGGATGTTAAGAGACAAGCTCACCCCACAGCGCACAGTCATGCTCTGCAAACCTGAAATCAGCGCCTATGTCCGTCCTTTAAACCAGCGGCACGCCAAACGTTGCTATCAGCTTTTCCACCGCTACTGTCAATCAGTGTCATTCTGGATCAACAATGCAGAACCCCTCCATACCTCCAACCCTTCCCTGGGCAGAATTCCCCACAAACTCTCTACACATTTATTTATTTCTTTAATAGTGAGATCAATAAAACTATTCTTTTCTGCAGCAACATCAGGTTCCCATATCAGAAAGAGTTGCCTGCCAGAGAAAGACCCTGAGTAACACATGTGGGTGAAAAAAAAGAGTGAAACAGAGAAAAGTAGAAAGAGAACCAGAAAAAAGCAAATTAAAAGAAAGGCCTAAGTTATTACAATTTGGTGCGCATTATAGAGATATATTTGCCTTTGGAATACCACTATTTGTCACACAGGGAAGTTGTGGAAGTTTTCACATACTGATGTTTGGTCGGGATCCCTTAGGTTCTGGGGACTAGAAAGTGGGACTAGATCCCGGGATCTTTTTAGCGCACAAAGTACCCCTTTAACTTAATTTCACTATTGTACAGTTTTTGCAATAAATACTTTTGACTGTACTTTTATTTGCCTGTTAACAAACAACTGAAACCAATGGAGTACCCTGCAAGTGACACCAAGGGGTATTTGATGTGTTGGGAGTGAGAATGTGTTGCTGTGGAAATGTCTATATCTCAGTAACTATAAGGTTCTGAGGCAAAGTCCAGTTGGTTTCAAACACCTAGTTTGAAGAACTCTTAAATTAATATCAGTTCCCTTTCAGTCGATAACGTCGGACGTAGTCGACGCGACTGAAATGGGATCACGCTAGGGAGCCTATCGTCTTCGAGTATTATTGAACGAGCCAATACACATTGGCGTGCGAGATTTGCATCTCACACTCCGCCCCGCAGCGCGGGTATAAATACGGAAGTGGATGCACGCACCATTTGCCTTTCGCTTCGGAGCCGAGCTTCATGTCTGGATCTGAAGAGTGTTGTTGTACAACGAGCGAGTGTGTCGGCGCTTCTTTGGGAAGTCTCTCCTGGTGTCGGTGGTTACAGCGCGAGTGCAGCGGTGATCGCGAGCTTCAAGCTCTCAACTGCTGTTTTCACAGCAACCAAATTTCTGTTTGTGTTTGTTTGTCTGACGGTCGGTTGAGGGCGAGAAAGTGAGTGCTTCACTGGCACAGGGTGCACCATTCCTGTGTCAGTGTTGCCGCGGTCATTCCCCTGTGTGCTCCGGCACTGGTGAGAGGTTTTCACTTCCTAAAAGAGCAACACGGGTGCGTTTGCGTCTTTTTCAAGATGTCATTCCGCCCGTGCGTTTCTGGGTGCGGTCGTTCCCTGTCTCTCTCTGATGGTCACAATTGTTGTATCACGTGTTTGGGCTTACAGCACGCTGAGGCAGCTTTTGTGGACAGCTCATGTTTTCACTGTGGGAACATGACTGTCGCAGTGTTGAGGGCGAGACTCGCCTTCGTCCGCGGAGAGCGAGTCCCCATTGCCATGCCCCACCCCCGGGTGCTGCATGGGATGGGTGACCGGAGGGTAGTGTTGGATGTCCCGCCCGGTAACCATTCCCTGTGGGCTCCTCACCCCTCCCTTCCACTGCTACCATTGGAGCCTCCGGTGTTATCTGCTGGTCCATCTGTAATGGGTGGGCCAGCGGTTCCACTCGGGGCTCCCCTGGGGGACAGGATGTCGATTGCAGCATCGGAGGGTGAGCTGATGTCTGGAGATGACGACTCGGCTGCGTTGTCTCCCTCCGGGAGTTCAATGTTGCCCGAGCCGGATCCAGAATTATCAGCTATGCTGAAACGGGCCGCCGAGGCTGTCGGGCTCGAGTGGAACCCTCCACCGTGTCCTGTTCAGTCTCGGTTGGATGATTGGTATCTCGGGGCGGGCCGTGCTGGTTCTCAGCCCGCCGCCCCAGTGCCCTTCTTTCCCGAAGTGCATGGAGAGCTTACTTGGTCGTGGACGGCACCTTTTACTGCTGAAAACGACTTGAGTAGTTCTTCCTCCCTCACTACCCTTGTCGGAGGAGCGGTGAAGGGTTATGAGGCTGTCCCTCCAGTGGAGCGGTCTGTTGCGACTCTTTTATGTCCAACGGCCGCTGCATCCTGGGTGGGGGATCCTTGTTTCCCCTCGCGGGCCTGTGAGTTCGCGTCAGGATTGGCGGTCAGAGCTTACAGAGCTTGCGGGCAAGCCGCTTCCTCTTTGCATGCCTTGGCGTTGTTGCAGGTCTACCAGGCCAAAGCACTCATGGACATGCACGAGGGTAGTTTGGACCGGGCGCTCGTGAGTGAGCTCCGCACCGCCACTGACCTCGCCCTCCGGGGTACGGGTGTCGCGGCGTGTGCGGTCGGTCTAGCGATGTCCACTTTGGTGGTCCAGGAACGCCATCGTTGGCTCAGCCTGGTTGAGATGGCGGATGCGGACAAGGTTCGGTTCCTGGACTCCCCAATTTCCCAGGTTGGGTTGTTCGGCGACGTGGCGGAGAGCTGCGCCCAACAGTTCTCTGCCACCCAGGTTCGGACGGAGGCTCCCCGACACACCCTATCCCGGCGGCCCGCTGTTGCCTCCACCCTGCCGCCGGAGATAGTCCCTCCGCCCGTTCGTCGCCGAGGGCGCCCCCCTGCCGCTGCCTCCGGTTCCGCGGGGTCTCCGCAACAGCCTTCACCCAGGCCCCAGCGTAGAACCAGCAGCAGGCAGGCCGCCCGGTCTGTCTCAGTCACCGCCCAGCCAGGGGGCGAGTGTCAGAAACGTTCCTGAGACAGGCCACCCAGGGATGGGGGGACTAGCTCTTCAGATGGTTACCGTTCCACCATTGGTTCTCCGGAGTCCAGTGGTACCCCAATTGTCAGAAGAGCGAATTTCTCCGTCCCTGGGTCCCAAGAGGGCGAGGCTGGCGGCTTGCGACCCTGTGGAACAGCCTTGCTCCCCCCAGCCCCCTCTTGTTCGCCAGCCCGCAACACGAGGCGGTCGAGGACCCGGTCATCCGCCTTCTCTTCCGTCCTCTGTTGCCCCGTGGAGACAGGTAAGTGCAGCACGGCTCACTCAGACCCCGCTTCGGGCCGCCCACGGGCCTTCCGAGCCGGGTCCCTGCCCTCCACCGCGCTGCCCCACCCCGGGTATGCCTGTGTTACCCTTGGTCCCCCTGGTTCGGTTCGTCGAGGCCTGGAAAGTGCTCTCCAACCCGTCCGGCTGGCTCCTCCGTACCATCAGGCTCGGCTACACGATTCAGTTCCGCCGGAGTCCGCCCAGGTACAGTGGCATTCGCCACACTTCAGTGTCGAGCGAATCTGCTCCTGTCATGCGCGCGGAGATCGCGGTCCTGCTGGCGAAGGACGCGATAGAGCCGGTGTCGGTAGCCGATATGAAGGCCGGCTTTTACAGCCCGTACTTCATTATACCCAAGAAAGGGGGTGGGTTACGACCAATCCTGGACCTGCGAGTCCTGAATCGGGCCCTTCACAAGCTCCCGTTCAGAATGCTGACGCAGAAACGCATCTTCCAATGTGTCCGTCCCCAGGATTGGTTTGCAGCGATCGACCTGAAGGACGCGTACTTTCATGTCTCCATCCTGCCGCGACACAGGCCATTCCTGCGTTTCGCGTTCGAGGGTCAGGCGTATCAGTACAAAGTCTTACCCTTCGGGCTGGCCCTGTCACCCCGTGTCTTTACGAAAGTTACGGAGGCAGCCCTCGCTCCCATGAGAGAGCAGGGCGTTCGCGTTCTCAACTATCTCGACGACTGGCTGATACTAGCGCAGTCTCGGGAGCTGTTATGCGAACACAGGGATTTGCTGCTCCAGCACATCAGCCAGCTGGGTCTTCAGGTCAACTGGGAGAAGAGCAAACTCGCCCCTGTGCAGAGGATCTCTTTTCTCGGTTTGGAGCTGGACTCGGTCCAACACACGGCGCGCCTCACAGAGGATCGCGCCCGGTCGGTGCTGAACTGCCTGAATTTTATCAAGAGCAGAACAGTGGTTTTTCTGAAACAGTTTCAGAGGCTCCTGGGGCATATGGCAGCCGCAGCCGCAGTTACGCCGCTCGGCCTGCTTCATATGAGACCACTCCAGCACTGGCTTCGCGACCGAGTCCCGAGGTGGGCGTGGCGGAGAGGCACGCTCCCTGTGAGAATCACCGCGGCCTGCCTCCAAACCTTCAGCCCGTGGTCGGACCTTTCGTTTCTCCGGGCCGGTGTGTCCCTAGAACAAGTGTCCAGGCATGCTGTGGTCTTCACAGACGCCTCCAACACTGGCTGGGGGGCCACGTACAACGGGCATGCAGTAGCTGGCACCTGGACGGGGTCCCACCTGCATTGGCACATCAACTGCCTCGAGTTGTTAGCAGTACTCCTTGCTTTGAGACGCCTCAGGACGACGCTGCTCGGCAGGCACGTACTGGTCCGGACGGACAGCACTGCGGCCGTTGCGTACATCAACCACCAAGGTGGTCTACGTTCCCGCCGCATGTCACAACTCGCCCGCCACCTCCTCCTATGGGGTCAGAAGCATCTGAGGTCGCTTCGTGCCGTTCACATCCCTGGCCTGCTCAATCGTGCCGCCGACGAGCTCTCACGACAGATTGTGGCCTCGGGAGAATGGCGGCTCCATCCCCAGGCGGTCCAGCTAATATGGGACCACTTCGGGGCCGCACAGATAGATCTGTTTGCCTCTCCGGACTCGTCCCATTGCCAGTTGTTTTATTCCCTCGAAACGGATGCACTGGCTCACAGCTGGCCCCGGGGCCTCCGCAAGTATGCGTTTCCCCCAGTGAGCCTTATTGCACAACTACTGTGCAAAGTCAGGGAGGAAGAGGAGCAGGTTTTGCTAGTTGCCCCATATTGGCCCAACCGAACCTGGTTCCCCGAACTTTTTCTCCTCTCGACAGCTCCTCCCTGGCCTATTCCTCTGAGAGAGGACCTACTCTCTCAGGGACGGGGCACCATATGGCACCCGCGTCCAGACTATTGGAGACTCCATGTGTGGTCCCTGGACGGGACGCGGAGGTTTTAGGTAGTCTACCACAGGCAGTCGTAGATACCATCACGTCAGCGAGAGCCCCCTCTACGAGGCTTGCTTACTCCCTGAAGTGGAAACTGTTCGTTGAGTGGTGTGCTTCTCAAGGAGAAGACCCCCGAAGGTGTTCGGTCATTTCCGTGCTTTCTTTCCTGCAAGGGGCTTTGGAGCGTCGGCTGTCCCCCTCCACCCTCAAAGTGTATGTCGCCGCTATTGCCGCACATCACGATGCAGTAGACGGGAAATCCCTGGGGAAGCATGACTTGATCGTCAGGTTCCTGAGGGGAGCGAGGAGGTTGAATCCGCCTCGCCTCCCCTCTATACCCTCTTGGGACTTATCTCTGGTGCTAACCGCACTGCAGAGACCGCCCTTCGAGCCTTTGCAGGTAGCAGAGTTAAAAATTCTGTCCCAAAAGACAGTTCTCCTACTTGCTTTGGCCTCCATCAAGAGGGTAGGGGACCTGCACGCATTTTCGGTCAGCGAATCGTGCCTGGAATTCGGGCCGGCTAACTCTCACGTTATCCTGAGACCCCGGCCTGGATATGTGCCCAAGGTTCCTACCACCCCCTTTCGGGACCAGGTGGTGAACCTGCAAGCGCTGCCCCCGGAGGAGGCAGACCCAGCCCTGGCTTTTCTCTGCCCCGTTCGCGCCCTGCGCTTGTACGTGGACAGAACGCAAAGCTTTAGGACCTCAGAGCAGCTCTTCGTCTGTTATGGAGGACAGCGGAAGGGAAAGGCTGTCTCCAAGCAGAGGTTGGCCCACTGGATAGTGGATGCCATCATCTTGGCGTATGAGTCCCAAGGTGAACCCTGTCCCCCCGGACTGCGAGCTCACTCCACAAGGAGTGTTGCCGCTTCTTGGGCGTTGGCGCAGGGTGCCTCGCTGACAGATGTCTGTAGAGCTGCGGGCTGGGCGACACCTAATACGTTTGCTAGATTCTATAGCCTACGTGTCGAGCCGGTTGCTTCCCGTGTGCTCTCTTCTCATAGAAGCCAGTAACACCGTGAGCCCCGGTTCAGTGTCGGCTTGCTGCGCCATTCCCCTCTTACGGACCGGATACGTGCGCCATTTCGCTCCGGTGGAATTCCCTTGTCCGGAACCTGTTGAGCTCCTCCGTACCCCCCCCAACGTCGGACGTGGCGGAACGTCGGGTGTTAGGCCTACCACTCGTATGCAGTGTGGAACCTGTGTTAGGCTGGGTCCATATGTTGCGGTCCCTACGGCGACCCCATATGTGTATTCTTCCACGATACGGCTCCCCAAGGTGAGCCCGTGTCTTTCCCTTGGCAGAGTCCTGCCGTCACTGTAAATTGGTGTGTCTCCCCCCTCTCTAGGCTGGAGCCACCCCAGTGACATTCCATATGTTATACTGCCCGGCTCTCCGCCCAGTTCATATGTGTATTTCCCCCCCCCTTTCGGGTTGGTTGGGCTCCGCAGCGTCCCTTCCTTCCAATGTTGGGCACGCTTTCCCAGTGTTACCAAGTCTGGCTGAGTGGGTCTTGTGGAACAGCAGCGACTTCCTGGCCTAAGCCCTGTCCTTTTCCGCTAGAACGTCGGGAGGATCAGAAGGCTTTTGTCTAGGCACTGGAAGGTGGCAGCGTTAGTGGCGTGTTCAATGGTTGATCCCATTTCAGTCGCGTCGACTACGTCCGACGTTATCGACTGAAAGGGAACGTCCTGGTTGCGTATGCAACCCACCGTTCCCTGAAGGATGGAACGGAGGACGTAGTCCCCTTGCCACTACCGCTGGACCACCGCTGACTCCGAGTTACGCTCGGCTCCTCAGCGAAAAGCAAATGGTGCGTGCATCCACTTCCGTATTTATACCCGCGCTGCGGGGCGGAGTGTGAGATGCAAATCTCGCACGCCAATGTGTATTGGCTCGTTCAATAATACTCGAAGACGATAGGCTCCCTAGCGTGATCCCATTTCAGTCGCGTCGACTACGTCCTCCGTTCCCTCCTTCAGGGAACGGTGGGTTGCATACGCAACCAGGACGTTCTGTCCTCCAAAATAAAATTCCAGTACCATATTTTTGTAATAGCTGGATGACTACAAATGTCAACAAAATAAAAACAACATACATAAATTCAGGCAAGAGTCTACAATATAATAAACATTATTTGTTGGCTAGAATAATGATTTGATATTTCTGTATGTTGCTTCTTAAACTTTTGCTGTTTTAGAATAGTTTTATTATTATATCATTATTTGTTTTGCTAAAAAGCATGTAATAGGCTGCTTAGATGCTACCACTGTGACAACTCACCTGACTGAGTGCGACAAAAATGGGTGTTCAGAAACCTGTATTTTTTCCCCCCTGGTCAATAACAGTGTATCAAATGATTGACTGTCTTTTTGTTTAAAATATATGTTTTATACACTTGGACTGAGATGGACTTCAAACACAAATGGACTTCACCTGCGATTGGGTCTCTGTGATTCCTGCTGATGCGTGGAGGTGGTGTGTTTCGCTCTGCTGCTTGCTATGGTCCTTCATCCGGCCTACCTGATTCCACCTGCCTGCCTACCTAATGGTGTTTGTCGCATGGTTGCTGCGGACAAAGCGTCTTTGATGGGAGGATTTTGTGGCATTGTGGCCATCATCGTCAGGTGTTCCTTGTTCTCTATTTGGGATCCAGGTGTTTGTACTTTTTGCAAATACAAAACAAACACAATTACATTGTTCCAAACAATTATTAATTATTATTGGTTTTAGTTTTTATTATACTATGCAAGTATATTTATAGCCACATAATATAAAGTGGGACTAAAATTGTACTTGTAGTCAAGGCTTTACGTTTTTTTTTTGTTTGTTTTTTTACAGAAGATATAATTTAAGAATTAATTTAATTTCGATTGTCAGAGCCATCAACAATAAAAATGTATCTAACAGTTTTTAAAAATAAAAAAAAATCTCCATCAGGCTCTCAAGGATGCACAATTTCTTTTTATTGTCATTATTTACAGATAAATAAATAAAGGAAATGAAAACACAGAACACCATTTAGATCTTTTGACATATCCAAGATAGCTAAATATGGGTACATGTATAATGTTTGTGCTTGTGTGCAACAGTGCATCTAACTTTATATACAGATTCTACTCTTCCGGGGGGGGGGTTATTTTATTTTTCTTTGTTGCAATAAGATGGACATATATATATATATATATATATATATATATATATATATATATATATATATATATATATATATATATATTTAATATGTAGTGTTATTTATTATTATTATTATGTTTATGACTTTTTAAAGATTTCTATCTTTGAACAGAAAGAGCAGCCTGTCAGGTAAAGATCCCAATTGACACATGGCTCAGAGAGAGAAAGGGAGGCAGACACAGCTGAAATGCAGGAGGACAGAGAAATGGGACCCAGCAAAAGAAAGATGGGACAGAAAGACAGAAAACGAGAGAGACAGAAAGTTGCTGCACACTGCATTGTCTAACCTCTCTCCCAGCGCATGTAGCAGCAGTGACACCATGTCATTATAGAACACCGCAGGCATCTGCTCCCAGAGAGAGAGAGACGGAGGCCAGCATGACAAACACAGACTCGTGCAACTGTTTACTGTAAGTTTAATGATCATAACCATGACTGGCAGTCATAATAATAACTAGGGGATCACTTATGATCTGTGACGCCTCTCATTACTGTGGCTGGCAGGGTGAAGTTTGAACACGCAGGCGATATAAACACTTTTAAGCATGATCCCTGATCAACATCAAGAAAGTTTGGTCCAAGTCATTAATGCGCATGACATATTTCATTGCAGTGCCTTGTAATATTCTGTATTTAAAATGCATGTAGTTTACATATGTTTACTATATGTGGAGTAATACTTAAGCAATACAGGTACGTTAAATATATGATTTTTGTTTTACTATTATGGCTTCTGTTAAGTAGCTCTTTAAAAAAAATGTTTTACTGAAATTGTTCAAAGAGTTTTATAAAATGAATAGCTTGAAATTATTTTTGAATAATGAAACGTCAATATATGTAGGCCTACACATGTAAAAATGTTTCTTTTCCTGAAAGAAATACCAGTTCCAAGGAATACAACTGAGGTTTTTATATTGCTAAATAAAAGCATGAAAATGTCATGATTACGTCATTGCTTTTGCTTAGATTGTGAACATTACTGTTGTACTTCTTGCTACAGATTTTAATGAAAATGTCTGGTTTTGGTGTAGTGGATTTTCTTGATGTAAAAATGGTGGTTTAATGCATTACGTGTAAGCTGTATGTCAAGTCAAATTCACTGTATCTACTAATCTATTTTTTATAAATGCAACAAAACATCTCTGAAGAGGATACTTCAATGTCTGTTAATTAAGTGATACAATAGTTTCAATCACAGATAGCTTCACTGATAAGTTATACCAACTATTTCTCTTTATGCCCCAAAATGAGCAATCCAAAGGCAACAGTGGCAATGAAGAAAAACTCCATCAGTGTCATGGACATGCCAGGCTCCCTCGTCACACACACTCAGTGCTCCCTCTCTCCTGATTATTGATCACCGGCACCTGTCCCTCATCACCGCAGTACTCAGGCATATAACAGGCATATAAGCACACCTCTCAGGCCATGTCCACACGGACACGGGTATTTTTATAACCGGAGTTTTTCCTACAGCGTTTTTAAAAAAAATCCCGTCCACACATGCTCGGTCTCCGTCTACATGAAAACGTAAAAACACGCAATCAAGCGCGGTCAAGAGCATGCCACGCCAGCAGGCGGTGATATAAACCTTAACCCTAAAGCCACGTTGGCCAATCAGAAGCGCAAATCTGATGTCAAACACAGCTGATAACGGCGCACACTCTGACGTCGCAAGGCAAAACCCCCGGTTTCACTGTCTACACGACAACACTGTAACCGGCGTTTCTGAAAATCCTCACCCTGGCAGGGGTTTTCAAAAATGTTCGGTTTCAGTGCGTTTTCGTGTGGACGAACGGCCGAACCGCGTAAAAAAAGTCACGGTTATAAAAATACCCGTGTCCGTGTGGACAGGGCCTCAGTCACGATTTGTCTGGCCTTGAATGTGAATACAGGCTCCTTACCTGGGTGTCGCTTGTAAACCAAGATTTGATATGATCTCAGTTATTTGTCCTAGACAGAAATGAGGTTACTTTAACATCAAATGGAGACTTTTGCTTGAGTCTCCTGCTTCCTACACTTGTCTCATGGCACAAAAACTCTAACAATTTCACATTTGTCTCCTTATAAGTTTTAGAAGAGATCTCAATTCCATCACACACTGTGCTCAGACTTTTCTCCTAAACTAAACACTCCAATGGTCTCACATTTTTCTCCTCTAAAGTTTCAGAAGAGATCTCAGTAACATCACACACTGTTTTCAGACTTATGCCATTAATGTGCCTTTTAGCAAAGAAGGCTCCTGGGTTACTTTCCCTGTAGCAATTTTCCTTACGTTGTTGAGATCTCATCTAAACTTTTCAAGAAACAAGTGTGAGACCATTGGAGAGTTTAGTTTAGCACAGTGTATGATGTTACCGAGATCTCTTCTGAATCTTTTAAGGAGACAAATCGGACAGTGTTAAGATGTTTTGTGTCTCAGGATACAAGTATGAGAATCAGGAGATTCAAGCAAAAGTCTCCATTTGATGTTAATGTAACCTCATTTATGTCTAGCAGTAACATTTGAGATGTTAAATGTTTTATTTTTCTTCCCTCTGAGTAGCTTCTATGTCATTCATCCACACCATTCCAACCAAGCACAATGCATGTACTGTCACAATGATTTAGCAGAGGACATCATGACCTGTTTTTACATGGAAGCAAAATGGGTTATACATGACAAACATTGCAATGTTAAACAAAGAAAAAAAAAGGTTATGTAACAACCATGAAGCACTGGAACACTGGTATAAACATTGCAATGTCAAACAAAGAAAAATAAGGTTATGTAACAACCATGAAGCAGTGGAGCACTGGTATTACATTTGTTAAAAACAAAGTATTTATCTGAAACAAAATTGATATTGAAATAATATTAAAGGTCACCAGTTAAGTCACATGCACTACATTTCCCTTTCAGATCACCTGCAAGCAGTCAGTAATCATCACCAGCTGTCACCCATCACCTCATCGCCTGAGCACCAGTGAAAAGGACTCCTCAAACGCACACCTGTCCCTGTTTCGGTCTCCAGTTCCTCATCCTCCTCCAATCTCTGTGATCTCTTCATGTAAAGGAAAAAGTAAAGTTCATTTATCTATCAGTAACTTTCTAACGTGTGTGGCAACTCACCTTCTTTCATTACCTTTTCAGTTTGTACAAATAAAGCATTTGGATTATTTTGAAATATACCCGTCTTTCCAGTGTGTGATTCCCTGACATAATCACATTACATGTGTCGTATTTTAACATCTTTTTACATCTCATCTCAATTGAGTAAATCTCTTATTTCATTCCAATATAATAAATAAATATTTAGTTCATATTGTAGGCGAGCCGGGACGGTTGAAACACTTTTCAGATAAACGTCGTTTTCTAAGATAAGGTTACAGATAGATTTTTTTTTGTGTGTGTGATCAACAACTCACATATGTGTTCTCTTAGTATCATGTGTTATTCGGTAGAAACATAGAATGATTTAAGTAAAAAATTACTTTGAATGGGAGTTGGGTTTTGTTTCAATCGTCCCTCCACAGCGGGACGATTTAAACACAGGGGTGGGACGGATGAAACATAACAGTTTAAACGGTAACTTTTCATCTAATTCTTGTTTTTATGAACAATACCTGACAAGTAACTTATGTACATATTGTTACAAACATATTTTGTCATTTATTTTCATTTTAAGGTTCATATTAACATTTTTGTTCTGTCGCCCAATAAACAATCGGCGATAAGCCTTTGTGCATTTTGCTTAATCTTTCTAATAGGCTATTTTGAAGAAGACAGACAAATCCGTTTACAATTAATTCTTACATTTATTCCTTGAGTCATATTGAGTGTTTTAGTCATATTGAGTGTTTTCCAATGACCAGGTTTAACTGGCACGAGTCGCTGTTTCAACCGTCCCGACAGCGCCTCCAGCCATTTAAACCTGTTTTGTCCATAACCTAAAAAACTCTGATATTATACACTTAAGGGTGTGATGCAGTACTAATACACCTGCCATATTATTATTACAATGGCACATGAAACAATAAATACAACTTGTCAGTCAAAAAAAAGTACCGCACAAAAGATTTCACTAACCACACTCAAAAACAGCTTTCCGGCTCTAACTTTAAAACGGCAAGACATAAAGAAGAAATGTTTTCGCGGGTCTGATAGGCATTGCGTGCTGTACGTGCTGACGAAATTTGACGTACATAACGTGAGTGGTTTTCAAGGAAATCTCAATGTTTCATCCGTCCCGCGTTTCAATCGTCCCGGCTCTCCCCTACATTAATTCTAGTAGAACACCACTTTTTTCATATATTTGTAAAAGCATGCGTGCATTTAAAAAATCTATAATACAGCATTAGGCATTTTTAAAAACAATAAATATATATAAAATACTACTTTTATAACAAAATCCTCCATAATTCAAAAGTGCCTCAACGTACCCTTCAAAATACATGCTGGTCAGATATAGTTAAACTGTAAATAAGCTGTATTATTATACTCATCTAAGAAAATTAACAAGGACAGCCATCATTATTCACACTCTATATATGCTCACTATTCTACAACAGTCTATAGTGATAAAAAAGCACATACAGGTAATGTAAAAACATCCAAAACATCACAAAAATTAATTAAATGTGTAATATAATTCAATGTAATCCATTCAGCAGCAAGGACCTTCTCAACATTGTTAGTGTTATCAGCACGATTGTAATATTTGAGGTTAACTAACTAGATGCACACTGGAATTATTTACAAAGGTTTGAATATGTAGTTTGAGATGAATGAATTCCACAAAAATAATATCAATAATGTGTTTGTTATGAACTGCTCAGAGACAAGAAGCTTGAGGATCCAAATGCAGTTTATTAAAGTTAATCCAAATCGTAATCAGAATCCAGGCAACGGTCATACACAGGCAGGCAATCCAAACAAACAGACAAATCCAGAGGGTGAGGCAGGAATGGGAAAACCAGGACACGGGCAGAGATCAAAAACCAGGAACAAAGAAAACAAGGGAAACGCTCAGAAATGCAGTGGGATAACGTACAAGACTTCACAGGGAATGATGAGGTGAACCAGGCTTATATGGGGTGAACTAAACAATATAATGAGACACAGGTGAATGTGATAATCAGAGATGAGTCCAGGCAGTGAATTATGGGAAATGTAGTTGTGAGTGAACAATGATAGTCTGATGTGGAGTGCCCTTAGCTGGCTCTCAAGGGCACTCCAGCTGATAACCGTTACATAGCCCCCCCTCAAAGGAGCAGCTTCCAGATGCTCCTAAAATTCTCCAGGAGGGAGGTGGAGCGGAGGCGGACCCGGGGGTGGGATGGAGGGCCAGGCCCGTGGAGCGGAAGAGGGCCTGGAGACTGCGGCAGGACGGAAGGCCAGGGTGGAGCAGGATGTGCAGGCGACCAGGGTGGAGCTGGCTGTGCAGACGACCAGGGTGGAGCAGGCAGTTCGGGCGGCCAGGGCGAAGCAGACGACCCATCAGGCGGCCAGGGCGAAGCAGACGACCCATCGGGCGGCCAGGGCGAAGCAGACGACCCATCGGGCGGCCAGGGCGGTGAAGAGCCCTCGGGCGGCCACGGCACAGGAACAGAACCCGGCTCGGGAACAGACACTGGCTCAGGAACAGGCAACACACACACTGGCTCTGGCTCGGGAACAGACAACACACACACTGGGGGCTCCGGAACAGACAACACCCACACTGGCTCCGGAACAGATAACACACACACTGGCTCGGGAACAGGAACAGACTCTGGCTCGGAGGCGGCCATCTTGTCCGTAGACACTGGTTCGGAAGCGGCCATCTTGTCCGTAGACACTGGCTCGGAGGTAGTGATGTGAACAGTTTCTGGATCAGCAGAAGTGATGTGAACAGTCTCTGGTTCGGCCATCTTGTCCGTAGACACTGGCTCGGAGGAAGTGACGTGAACAGTCTCTGGATCAGCAGAAGTGATGTGAACAGTCTCTGGTTCGGCCATCTTGTCCGTAGACACTGGCTCGGAGGCGGCCATCTTGTCCGTAGACACTGGCTCGGGGGAAGTGATGTGAACAGTCTCTGGATCGGCAGACGTGACTTGTACAGTCTCTGGATCGGCAGACGTGACTTGAACAGTCTCTGGATCGGCAGACGTGACTTGAACAGTCTCTGGATCGGCAGACGTGACTTGAACAGTCTCTGGATCGGCAGACGTGACTTGAACAGTCTCTGGATCGGCAGACGTGACTTGAACAGTCTCTGGATCGGCAGACGTGACTTGAACAGTCTCTGTGCTGGACGGGGCCAGCGGCGAGGGCTCTGTGCTGGACAGGGCCAGCGGCGAGGGCTCTGTGCTGGACGGGGCCAGGGGCGAGGTTTTTGGGCTGGACGGGGCCAGCGGCGAAGGCTCTGGGCTGGACGGGACCAGCGGCGAGGGCTCTGGGCTGGATGGGACCAGCGGCGAAGAGGACTGAGCGCTGGGCAGGACCAGCGGCGAAGAAGACTGAGCGCTGGGCAGGACCAGTGGCGAAGAAGACTGAGCGTTGGCCAGGACCAGCGGCGAAGAGGGCCTTGAGCTGGGCAGGACCAGCGGCGAAGAGGGCCTCGGCTCTGGCTTGACGTGGTTGACGTGAAGCTCTGGCTGGACGGTCTCTGGCTGGACGGTCTCTGGCTGGACGGTCTCTGGCTGGACGGTCTCTGGCTGGACGGTCTCTGGCTGGACGGTCTCTGGCTGGACGGTCTCTGGCTGGACGGTCTCTGGCTGGACGGTCTCTGGCTGGACGGTCTCTGGCTGGACTATGGCCTTCCCGGCAGCACGCGCTGATATCAGCAGGGAATCGGCTATGCTGGAAATCAGTCCAGGACGTCCATATACCGATCCGGTGGCTGGTTTGATGGTAGGCGTGGTGGAGATGGCTGGAAGTTCTGGCATGTTGTGAAGGGCAGAGCTTAACCGAATGGCAATGTCAAGATATTGAGCTAGAGTGTAGTGAGGGGTATTGTCAGGCATGAGGTAGTTAAGAAGCTCATTAAGTCCATGGCGAAAAATGTCCTTTAAGACAGAATCTTTAAAGTTCACCCCATGGCTAAGCTCACAAAACTCATTGATAAAATCCTCAATGGAACGGTTACCTTGGCGAAGGTGGAAGAGACAAACTGCTGGATCCATGTTGGTGAAGTCTTCTGTTATGAACTGCTCAGAGACAAGAAGCTTGAGGATCCAAATGCAGTTTATTAAAGTTAATCCAAATCGTAATCAGAATCCAGGCAACGGTCATACACAGGCAGGCAATCCAAACAAACAGACAAATCCAGAGGGTGAGGCAGGAATGGGAAAACCAGGACACGGGCAGAGATCAAAAACCAGGAACAAAGAAAACAAGGGAAACGCTCAGAAATGCAGTGGGATAACGTACAAGACTTCACAGGGAATGATGAGGTGAACCAGGCTTATATGGGGTGAACTAAACAATATAATGAGACACAGGTGAATGTGATAATCAGAGATGAGTCCAGGCAGTGAATTATGGGAAATGTAGTTGTGAGTGAACAATGATAGTCTGATGTGGAGTGCCCTTAGCTGGCTCTCAAGGGCACTCCAGCTGATAACCGTTACAGTGTTGGCTTGCTAACATTGTAATGTGTGTGTTGTAATTTGGCAACAGAAACTACAGTTAAGCTTATTAACTGTAGAATAATTATTTATTTTGCTGATGATAGTAATGATGGTTATTATTATTGCCAAATGTAACTATTCTTGTATATTTATATATATATTTTTTATCACATTACTGCTTTGCATTTTGTTATACCAGTTGTGAAATCACTGACACACCTGCTTCTCATGGCTTATTGCTGTAATAGTAAATTACTCGCAATTCATTTAGTTAATCTTAAATGTGAAAAAGTCTAATAACGCTGTATCTGTCAATAAGTATTTTTGTTATTATTATTATTATTATTATTTAAATCCTTCTCCGAGGTTTACCTAAAACTTGATTTTAAACTTTATTTATTAATTTATTTACTTTTTCAAAGATTTTTCAACCTTTGATTGCCAAGTTTAATTAATTTGTGGTATAACCTTGGCATCTCTTTCTTAAGTCTTTATTCAGCAGCTGAATGCCACACACACAAACAATTAAAAGATAACTTTGGCATTTTTTTTCTTTTACTTTATTGAACGCCCAACAATAGAATTGAGAAAGAGAGAATTTTAAAAGCAGCTCGCACTGATTAGCGTATTGAGCCTGAAAAGTGAGATTTTGATCATCAAACTATTATATGTGGGAGTAAATTTTGACTGGCAAACACTTTTCCCTTTACACAATTTTTTGAAACGACCCGATATGCTGACGTCCTACACAGTTCTGACTTCACAGAGTCTAAGCTCATATGACAATCATGCAAAACAACTCCAACAAATTCTATTATGTATACATAGAGATAGAACAATACACTTTATTTTAAAGCAATTCCAATTTCTACCACCCTTCAAATCAGCTAAGATCAACTATATGCCAGGTAACTTAATGCCAACATGGATTTATTCCAGTCATGCATGACAAAAAGCACCTTACACAAAGAATGTCCATAAAGCTCTCCCAATTTCCTGCATGTTGTATAATAAATAACCCCTGAATGAAAATACCAAGAGAAATACAACTTTGATCTGCTACCATTCGGCTGAGGGCTATGTAGGATTTGCTAGTTTCTTCAAGCCGACTGATGCAGCCGCGATTGTATCGGTGGGAGTAGGAGACTCCACTCGGGAAAAGACAAAGAGAATGTATTGCCCATGCTGACTAGGGAGTGTGGGGGAGGACTAGGCATGTGTTCTAGTTAATGACATGTCACCAACCGGGATGAAAGGTCAAAACTTAACACAGTTCACAGGAAAGAATACTACATTACTTGTGTTGTTGCCATACTCTAAGGGCTTCCTGCAGAATGCGAGAATGTGTCACGCTGTGGTTTGCACTGAGTAGATTAACTGATGTCTGCTGCTGGGAGCCACATTGCTCCGAAAAATGATGAGCTTGCTGAATCTGTTTATAAAACTGCTTCCTATCATCTTTTTGGTTCTTTTTTTGTGTTTGCCAAATGTGCTGAAGATGAAACAAACTTTAGTTTTGGTAAAACAAGAAGGACACATCTGGTTAGAAACTCTCGTCATGTGTCATCCGTGTTGCCTGGGAAACAGATCACAATCTTAATGCCAGAAACATACTAGACACAAATGCTGTAGGTCCCTCTGTACATACGTAACATGCCTTTACTGTTACTGTGGCTCTAACAAACTTCACTGCTCAATAAGGCAGAGTTACCTTCAAGTGTTTGTCCTACCATATGTGTTGTTATGCAGGTAGCTGTAAAGGTAAAACTAACTTTACCTAATCCTGCTCTTCAAGAATTTCTTCAAAATGTTGCTCCACTATGATAGTAGCTGACTTGAAACTGAACAAAACAGCTTAATGCCTGTCATAATAACTCTCGGAACGCAAGGTTGCATTATGAATTGCAGTCTGACATGAAGCTTAATTCACACTTAAATACACAAATAAATTCACAACAATCTCAACTTTACCAAGTAAAAAAAAAAAATGGCTTGAAACTTCAATTGGACTCCAAAATTAAAATTTATGAACAACAAATGAAAGTCAATGCTCATTAAAAAATGTTTATAAAACTGAACGTCCTGGTTGCATATGCAACCCACCGTTCCCTGAAGGAGGGAACGGAGGACGTAGTCGACGGTCGACTGAATTGGGATATCGCTAGAGAGCCTGTCTTCTTCGAGTACTATTGAACGAGCCAATGTAATTGGCGTGCGTGATTCGCATCACACACTCCGCCCCCGCGGCGCGGGTATAAATACGGAAGTGGATGCACGCACTAGTTGCTTTTCGCTGAGGAGCCGAGAGTAACCCGGGGTCAGCGGTGGTCCAGCGGTAGTGGCAAGGGGACTACGTCCTCCGTTCCCTCCTTCAGGGAACGGTGGGTTGCATACGCAACCAGGACGTTCCCTTTCAGTCGAGAACGTCAGACGTAGTCGACGGTCGACTGAATTGGGATCACCCATTGAACACGCCACTAACGCTGCCACCTTCCAGTGCCTAAACCAAAGCCTCCTGATGCCCCCGCAAACTTAAGGCGGGGAAGGACAGGGCTTAGGCCAGGGAAGTCACTGCTGTTCCTACAGGACCACTGGGAAAGCGTTCCCCGTACGTTGGAAGGAAGGGACGCTGCGGAAGCCACATCCAACCCAGAGGGAGGTAATGTGGAGAATACACATATGAACTGGGCGGAAACCGGGCAGTCTAACATATGGAATGTCACTGGGGTGGCTCCAGCCTAAGACGGGGGGAGACACACCGGACAGTGACGGCAGAGAGACTCTGCCGAGGGAAGACACGGGCTCACCGCAGGGAGCCGTATCGTGGAAGAATACACATATGGGGTCACTGAAGGGACCGCAACATATGGACCCAGCCTAACACAGGTTCCACACTGCTTACGAGTGGTAGGCCTAACACCAGACGTTCCGCACGTCCGACGTCGGAGGGGTGTGGAGGAACTCAACAGGGTTCAATTTTAAGGGAACTCAACTGGAGTAGAAAGGCGCACGTATCCAGTCCATAGGAGGGGAATGGCGCAGCAAGCCGACACTTGAACCGGGCTCACGGTGAAACTGGCTTCATGAGAAGGGAGCCCACGTGAGGCAGCGGTTCAACTAGGTGTCGTCCAGCCCCCAACTCTAGAATCTGTTTTAGCAAAGCATATCGTCAACGCCCAGGCGGAGCACTTTACACTCATCATGGAGGAGCTCAACACCTAAGTGGACATGTTGCATCTCGGATCTTTGCCGAAATGAAGGCAAGCACTAAGTGCAACTTTGCATGGAAACAGCCTTCCCTCTCTGCTGAATTCCAACAGATATTTGAAGAGCTGGTCTGAGGTCTATGACTTGCATTCTGTACACGTCCAAGCGAACGGACAGAGAAGCCAGGGCTGGATCTGCCTCCTCCAGGGCAGCGCTTGCAGGCTCACCACCTGCTCCTATTACGGGAGAGGTAGGAACCTTGGGCACAATCCGAGCCGGGGTCTCAGCTTGTGAGAGTTAGCCGGCCCAGACTCCAGGCACAATACGTTGACCGAAAGCGAGCAAGTCCCTACCCTCTAGTAGAGACCACGCGAGCAGGAGAACTGATATAACAGAATTTTTAACTCACTGCCTGCAGTGGCTCAGGGGCGGTCTCTGCAGTGCAGTCGCACCAGGGACAAGGCCCAAGAGGATAAAGAGGGACACAAGGATTTACAAGACCTTGCTCCTCAGGAACCTGACGATCAGAACGTGCTTCTGCATACTTCTGCAACACGATGAGCGTCGTTTAAACACCGAGGCAACATCATTTTGAGGGTGAAGGAAAACAGCCTACTGCAACCCATTTTGCAGGAAAGAGAGCACTGAAGTGATCGAAAGCTTTCAGGATCTCCTCTGGAGAGAAGACACACTCAACGACTAGGTTCCACTTCTAAAGGCGTAAGCACGCTACCCAATTCTAGGGGGTGCTCGCAGAAGTGATGGTAACTATCACATGTTCTTGTGATAGCCACCTGAACCTCCGCGTTCAGATGTAAGACCGCCCGGAATCCGCGGGGGAAGAACGCGTGTGCCATCGTGCCCCGTCCCCGAAGAGTTTTCAGGGGAAGTCAGGAAGTCTTGCTGTTGATGGGAACCAGGTCTAGTTGGGCCAATAAGGGGCAACTATGAAGACCTGTTCCTCTCCTGACTTGGAACGTAGGTGCAAGCGACGGGCGTAAAAGACAGGAGCATTGCTCAACACAACATGTGAAGATCACTGGGCTTCAGGAGCATTTTCTGCTCAGCACTTGGGTGTGACAAGTTCACTGAGCTTCAGGAGCATTCCTGCTCAACTCCTGAGTGTGATAAACTCACCGAGCTTCAGGAGCATTTCTGCTCAACACTTGAGTGCGAAGAACTTCACTGAGCGACAGGAGCATTTCTGCTCAGCACTTGAGTGTGACAAGTTCACTGAGCTTCAGGAGCATTACTGCTCAACACCTGAGTGTGATAAACTCACTGAGCTGCAGGAGCATTTCTGCTCAACACTTGAGTGCGAAGAACTTCACTGAGCACCAGGAGCATTTCTGCTCAGCACTGCGTGTGACGAATTCACTGAGCTACCTGTGATGAACTCACAGAGCTACAGGAGCATTGCTGCTCAACACCTGAGTGCGATGAACTCCACTGAGTTTCAGGAGCAATTCTGCTCAACATGAAGAGTGATGATTTCACTGACTTGAGCAGGCGCAAGGCGACCATGAGTCGCAGTCACTTTTAGAAGGCTCACTGGGGTTAAACGCATTTCTGCGGGCCCCTGGGGCAGCTGAGACCCAGTGTTTGTCCAAGGGTAGTCCGCTCGGTTTACCCAAACACTGGCGGAAAAATAAAACCCGGGGGCAACTGAGCGGCCCCGGAATGGTCATGACCCAGCCGGACCCAGGGGATGGAGTCTCCACTTGCCCTGGCTATAACTGTCGTGAGGCTCGATGGCGGCACGATTGAGTAAGCGGGAGGAGTGGAACAAGGCGCCCTCAGAAGCGTCTGACTCCAAGGAGGAGGTGACGGGTGAGTTTGTGACATGCAGGGGAAGCTTGCGCAACGGTCGCAATGTCTAACAACTCGAGGCACGAATGCCCGTGTAGTCGGGGGTCGCCCAGGCCCCCGTTAAAACACGCCCTTTGTACATGGCCCCTCTGTTGAAGAGGGTTTGGCAGCAGACCGGGATGAACTATAGTCACACAGGGTGAGCTGCTCTGCCACGGTCACCTCGGGACTCGATCGTGAAGCTAGCGCTGAAGCGGTCACATATGGAGGAAGCCAAAGGCTGCGACTACCATATACCCCAGGAGCCTCTGAAAGTTCTTTCAGTGGGACCCTTTCTCACTTCAACACCAGCTGAACACATTCTCATTGGAGAGACATGTTGGACCGAGTACCTCTCCAAAACTAAAAAAGAGATACTCAGCCCGTGGGCGAGATTACTCTCTTCCAGTTGACCTGAAGACCCAACGGGCTCTGGAGCACTCGAGGGGAAGGACACTGTACTGATACTCCACCCTTAGACGCAACACACAGGATGGCCTGCGGTGCGGGAGGTAGAGATCTGAAGCACATGTCTTTCAGGTCAAAGCTGCAGACCAATCTTGGGCCAAGATGGTCACGACCCACCACCTAGTAGCACGAAGAACGAGTTTACAACTGGCTGCCTGCTGGCGACGAAGGGGGAGCTGAGGGGTGTAAGGCTATACAGGGTCACACCCGCCAGACTGGCCCTCTTGGGACCCAGGAACAGATGAAATTGCTCTCTCTTTGAAGTGTGGGTACCGCTTGCTCCGCTTTTTTTTTTTTTTTTTTAGGGAGCCAGCGGCGGAACAGACACACACACAAACAAAAGGCTCCACCCGGCCCTCACCCGGGGGGAGGGAGTGATCGTGCCACTCCAAGAGCATCTCCTCCATTCCTGGGCGGCCCGCTCCGGAATGCTTTCGCTGTCGCTTGCCACCTGGCTTGGCAGCGCCTGGAGCGGACTGGGCGTCTCTACTGCGGCCGGCTCCATGCTAAGGCCTGGGTCGAGGCTGCTGCTGCGGGCCAGCAGGAGCGGCAGCCGGGGAACGCCCACGGCGACGAGCAGGCGGAGGAGCTGCCACCGGCGGCGGGTGGAGGCAGCAGCTGGCCACCGGGGCAGGATGTGCAGGATGACCTCCGTCTGCGCTTGAGCGGCAGAGAACTGTTGGATGCAGTTCTCCACCGCGTCGCCGACCAGCCCAACCTGGGAAATTGAGGAGACCAGGAACCGAACCTTGTCCGCATCCGCCATACCAACCAGGCTGAGCCAACGAAGGCGCTACTGGACCACGAAGGTGGACATCGCCAGACCGATCACGCACGCTACGACACCCGCACCCCGGAGGGTGAGGTCGGATGCAGTGCGGTGCTCACCTATGAGCGCACGGTCTGGATTACCCTCGTGCATGCCATGGGTGCCCAAGCCTGCAGCAACGCCATGGCATGCAAGAGGAAGTGGCTTGTCCACAGGCTTTGTAAGCCCTGCCCGTCGGAACGGACAAAACCTCACAGGCCCTAGGGGGGAGACGAGGATCCCCCCAAAAGGCAGCGGCCGCCGGACACAGGTGCACCTGTGTCGACAGACCGCTCCAATGGAGGGACACCTCGCAACCCTTCACCGTTCCTCCATCAAGGGTACTGAGGGGGAAAAGCTATTCAGGCAGTTTCTGGCAGAGAAAGATGCTGTTCACCACCTGATAAGCTCTCCATGCATTTCGGGAAAGAAAGGCACTGGGGCGGCGAGC
Organism: Siphateles boraxobius; assembly: GCF_051911475.1. Lineage (NCBI taxonomy): Eukaryota > Metazoa > Chordata > Actinopteri > Cypriniformes > Leuciscidae > Siphateles > Siphateles boraxobius. The sequence goes on along the minus strand of NW_027509141.1, from coordinate 11,164,045 downwards.
TGAGAACCACCGCGGCCCGCCCCAAGATACCAAACTCCAGATTCCAACCGAGACTGAACGGGACACGGTGGAGGTTCCACTCGAGCCCGGCAGCCTCGGTGGCCCGTTTCAGCATAGCTGATAATTCTGGATCCGGCTCGGGCAACATTGAACTCCCGGAGGGAGACAATGCAGCCGAGTCATCATCTCTAGAAGTCAGCTCACCCTCCGATGCTGCAATCGGCGTCCTGTCCTCCAGGGGAGCCCCGAGTGAAATCGCTGGCCCACCCATTACAGATGGGCCAGCAGACAACACAGGAGGCTCCAGTGGTTGCAGTGGAAGGGAGGAGTGAGGAGCCCACAGGGAATGGTTACCGGGCGGGACATCCAACACTATCCTCCGGTCACCCATCCCACACAGCACCCGAGGGTGGGGCATGGTAATGGGGACTCGCTCTCCGCAAACGAAGGCGAGTCTCGCCCTCAACACTGCGACAGTCATGTTCCCACAGTGAAAACATGAGCTGTCCACAAAAGCTGTCTCAGCGTGCTGTAAGCCCAAACATGTGACACAACAGTTGTGACCATCAGAGAGAGACAGGGAACGACCGCACCCAGAAACGCACGGGCGGAATGACATCTTGAAAAAGACGCAAACGCACCCGTGTTGCTCTTTCAGAAAATAGGACCGTCACCAGTGCCGGAGCACACAGGGGAATGACCGCGGCAACACTGAACAGAGAACTGAAACAGTGAAGCACTCACTTTTCCGCCCTCTAACCAGCCATCAACACACACAAACATTTAGAAATTTGTTGCTGTTAAAACAGCAGTTGAGAGCTCAAAGCTCGCGATCACCGCTGCACTCGCGCTGTAGAACACCAGCACTGGGAGAGTCTTCCTGAAGAACACCGACACACTCGCTCGTTGTAGACAACAGCACTCTCAGAGACATCAAACGATCGGCTCCGAAGCGAAAGGCAACTAGTGCGTGCATCCACTTCCGTATTTATACCCGCGCCGCGGGGGCGGAGTGTGTGATGCAAATCACGCACGCCAATCACATTGGCTCGTTCAATAGTACTCGAAGAAGACAGGCTCTCTAGCGATATCCCAATTCAGTCGACCGTCGACTACGTCTGACGTTCTCGACTGAAAGGGAACTGCATCTTATAAAAAGCTAAAAGGCTTGTCTTTGAAAAATTTGACTTGAACTCCAATTAAAAAAAAAAAAACTTGAGTCTTGTCAGAAACTTAAAATTAAGCTTGTTGTGTTTGTATTCACATACTTCCAAAGCATGTTGTTGAATTTTTTTTGTCATCTGTCCTGATTTTTCGTTTTTTCAGTTGTTAAGTCTGGTGACAAATTATATAATTAGCTCTAGTGATTTTTAAGCAATAACAAGCAGATTTGTTGTGTGTTGGCTCATTTCTTAGAAGACCAGAGTGTCTGTCTGCAGGTGTATTTGTGAGATGAAGTGATATGTTTGCGCATTGTGTACAGCATCTGTTTGTTTCCCCTCACCATTCAGGCAATCTAAACATTGCAATACACGTCCACTGCCCAACACCATGCTCATGCATTCTATGTGGAGACTGTCAGACCACAGTTTAGAGACTAGATGTCACTTCTGTAGAAGATAAACGGATGTTCTGCTGCTCCTGAGGACACTTCCTGAACCATTATTCTCTCTTGCCTTCAGGGCCACTGCCTCACATGGCTCTCCATCTTTGAAATTTAATTGCTCAGTCTTCCCAGACTTCTGGTTAAACTTAACATTGTCCTCCAGGTAAATCAGAGATTGGCTGAGATGAAGTGGACTCTCTCCCTTACTCTGAGCCCAACTGATGTATATAAAGCCCCAACTTCTGAAACCAACCAACCTCTACAGTGTCCTGCATAGCTCGTTCCTTCATCTTACTTATAAGATCATTTGTAACCCCTGCACTCATTGTTACTAAAGACAGCATAAGGATGGGAAGCTAGTCATTGATGGAAATGTATGGGAGACGTATTCAACAACCGTCATTAAGAGCAGTTGCTCCTTCATTTCAAATATGATCCAAAAACAGAATTTGCATATATTACCATCTCTTTACAACAGTCCGTACTCTAGGACACATATGCATATTAGTGGACCAACCTGAAAATACATTTTTTAAAGCATGATTTGAACTAAAGAGCCACAAGCTTGGCAACTGATTTTAAGATTTTAGCCCTTTTCTATTTACTTGTATGATAGGACATTTTTCCAAATAATTATTATAGATTATAGTCAAAATGCCTGCCAAGAGGACAGACATTATTACATAAAGCACTTTGCCATAACTTCCTTTTCCTCAATAATATATCTTATAATACTAACATTAATATGCAGCATTTAGTCAAAAAGTTGGACACACCTCATTCGTTTTAATTATGAAATGTGGAAAATTATATTGATAACGCAACTAGATGTATGGGGTTGTGTGGTGACAAAATGAACAATCTCAACCTATCAAAACTAGAAGCACACAATTATGTATATGTCTGCTATTTTCAAGCATTACGGTTAAGAGAATATCCCCTATTAGATAATCTGTGTGGATTAATGAATAACACTGTCATTATACTTTTGTAAATATGTTAAAATACTTATAAAATAGCATATGTGCTTTCTAAAAATCAATTTCATATAGAATGTGGCCATTGACTGCATTCACTGATAGCCAAATGAAAATAGAAAAAGGTGTGGGAAATATCCATGGTTCCTTTGGTTGACAGCTGATCTGTCCATCTACTGTCTATTGTTGTAAACGTCAGTTCGTAAAGGAGCTGCTACATCAGACATCAGGTCTCCAGGGAGCTCTGGAGTGTGTGATTTCACACTCCACTCTTGAGCAGATGAGAGGGACCTGTGGAAGTTCACTCAGGAGAGACAAGATTCACATACAATCCTCACACGCCTTCAGTTTTATATGAGTTGCACTCATATGATGCACTCTCTCAATCCGTGGTTGAAAATTCATGTCGGAATGTTTGTCTAATGTGCAAAACTGAGAAGACATATAACTTCAGCAATGCTTTTTGATATTTTGCCATGACTTAAGTGGAAATATTATTTTTATCCTACAGTTTAACAGTATACAAAAGTTTATAATCCTCACATGCCTTCAGTGTTCTATGAGTTCATCTCAATTTATATATTATGTATAGTTTTACAAATCAAATTACCATATGCAAAAGTTTTCATGTTTTGCATAACTAAACATACCATCACTAATAATTGTGCAGAATTTCAAGAAAAGCTAGTTGCATTTGTGTACTGAGCACTGAACATGGACTAGTACATGACCTTAATAACCAAAGCTTGTAAACATAATATCATTTATAGATCATCTCAACCCTGAATTGCAATTTTTAGTCCACTGGTCTTCTTCATTTATCATCCATGTGATAATACTGCCTTTTATGAAAACACTTTTGCTTAGCTTTCCTGAAGGGTGAAATCATTTGTAAGCTCTAGTTTGCGTTTTGAAGAGCACATTAATCATTAGGGACAGTTGGACTATATGTAAATTAATGGCATAGTGGTGCTAAAACTTTGACAAATTGCAGTTTCCTCTTTTCCTTCAACAAAAGGAAAGCCCTCTGTTATTTTAATGACCCTAAAAAATCCAGAAGCTCATAGTTACATGTCCACCCTTTAGCATAGCAGGTCCTCCCTTAGGAACATCATTAGGAGAATCAGTCAATACAGCCCATTTGGAAAGTAGTACGGTGGAGCGCATGATAGAAAGAGAGAGAGAGAGAGAGAGAGAGAGAGAGAGAGAGAGAGAGAGAGAGAGAGAGAGAGAGAGGTTTAACAAGCACTTTATTATTCTTTGAACCTTACATCACGTTACATTACTGGCAGTTATTAAAAAATAATAATAAAAAAAATTAAAATAAATTACTTTATAATTAAAAATTCACAATGAGCTGATCATTTTGTACTATACATAGTACCTCATTAAAACACCATACATCACAAAAGAAAACCACATTATTTGTAAGTCTGTAATAAGCGGATTCGATTTTCAGTCTTCCCTCTACCAACCCTCTAAACATCATTTCAGGATCTATTGTAGCAAGTTGTAGACCTTTATTCTTTCTTGTTTTCCAGATTGCAAGTTTAGCTGTTCCCATTAAATAATTTAATAAACATATTTTCCTCCTCATTGAAAAACTATACTTCATTCCCCCAATAAACACTTTATCGGAAAAATCCTCATTAAAACTTCTAAACCAAGTCTTAAGCAAAACAAAAAGCTCTTGTAATCTATTACACCCTAGAAACAAATGTTCTAGATCCTCCTGCTCCCCACAAAATCTACATTCCCCAACTACAGCCGGATTCAGGTGTGCCACATGTCGGTCCGTAGCTATGGCCCCGTGAATGATCCGCCACTGTAGATCAGCACTGCGCTTCTCTACAGGGGGTTTATACAGGGTCCGCCACCTGTCCCGCACGAGAAAGTCTGGTTGTAACAGTTCTGGCCATCTAGAAGCTTTTTGCCTCTTCAATGAATCTCGATGTGTGACTTTAATTGTAGTACAGTATATTGCTTTCTTAGACACCTTTTTAAAATGGTCTAGCTGAGGAGTCTTGAAAGATAAAATCGAATCTGCAACTTCACCTTCATCTTCTTCATTTATGACAGGTGAAATTTTTAATTCTGGAAAATCTTGACCAGTCCTCATGTCCTGTGTTTGTCTCAGTCCTATCCAAGTCCTGCAGCTGCTTGGAAGTGCATTCCAGATTTCTTCTTTCAATTTTGAAACAAGACGCAAGGACTTTAACCCCGTCATCTCTTGGAGTGCCTCAATGGATTTCCAACCCCTCTCATCCAGGAGATGTCCAAGTTTCTGAACACCATTCCTCAGCAAACATCTCCTCACGCTCATGGAGGACAACAGTCTAGTCTGGACCATTGGGTTGAAAAACAACGGTTCCTCTGGAGTCCAATGTCCTTGGTCACTCATATCTCGCTCCACTCTAAAAACAGTTCTCCATGTCTGCAGCATAGACTTATAAAAAGGTGGAAGCTCTGACAGGCTTACTTCCTCAAGTTTCATTAAAAACAAATGTCTATCAAATCCAAGTCCTCCTGCCCGCTTCAAAAACGCACTTGCAGTTTTGGCCCACCCCACATCCGTTTTGTAGAGAAGTCTCTGCACCGCTTGAATCCTAAAGGCCCGGATCCGACTCCTCACATCCACCAAGCCTTGACCGCCCTCTTGAACTGGTAAGTAAAGTGCAGCTGCACGGATCCAGTGCTGTCCACTCCAGAAAAAATTAACAAATGTCCTTTGTATCATAGAAATAAGTTCTTCAGGAGGCTCCATAGTTATAGTCCTGTGCCACAACATCGACGCAGCGAGATTATTGACAACCAAAACTCTCCCCCTATAGGACAATTGAGGCAATAGCCATTTCCATTTTGACAATTTAGCAGACACCTTCTCCAGCAGACCCTCCCAATTTTTCTTTTGAAATTGGTCATTCCCCAAAAAAACTCCTAGTGTTTTCAATCCGTCCTGTCTCCACTGTAACCCACCCGGGAGTTGAGGAAACCCAATACCTTCCCACCTACCAATAATATACCCTTCACTTTTAGACCAATTAACTCTAGCAGAAGAGGCCTTTTCATATATTTCAATAGTTTGATTTAAGGTTGTAATATCCTTTTGACTTGTGATAAAAACACTAATGTCATCTGCATACGCAGATAAAAATAATTTAAAATTATCATTTGAGTTAGGAATTACAAATCCTTCAAGATTCCTCCTCAATCTGCACAACAAAGGTTCAATAACCAAACTGTATAATTGCCCGGAAAGTGGACATCCTTGTCTAATGCCTCTCGACACAGATATTGGTTCACTTAGCCCACCACCTACTTTCACCATAACAGAAACATTACAATACAACAACCGAATATAGGATATAAAACTGTCACCAAACCCAAAATACTTTAACACATTAAAAAGATATTGATGGTCAACCCGATCAAAAGCTTTCTCTTGATCTAATGAGAGAATTCCAAGATCAACATGATAAAAATGATTGATATTAATTATATCCCGTAATAAAAAAAGATTATCGATTATAGATCTTTCAGCTATACAATACGTTTGATCATTATGAACCAACAAATCTAAACAATGTTTAAGTCTATTTGATAAACATTTGGAAAATATTTTGTAATCAGAACATAATAAAGATACTGGTCTCCAATTTTTGAGAAGTCCCAAGTCCCCTTTCTTTGGAAGCAGCGACAAGACTGCTCTACGACAACTTATGGGAAGGGTTTCACTTCTAATGCAGTCCAGCAACACTTCATAAAAATCTTGTCCAATTATTTCCCAGAACTGTTGATAAAAGTCTATAGGTAGTCCATCAATTCCAGGAGAACGGCCAATATGCAACTGACGCATTGCTTCTGTAAGTTCTTTAAAAGTGATCAAATTGTCCAGAGCCTTTTTCTGTTCATCCCTAAGCTGAGGTAATTCCTTAAGCAAATCATGAACACTTTCAGTATCACAGCTGTCAGCACTGTATAATTGTTTATAAAAATCTCTTGATAACTTTCTCATTTCAAATGGATTTGATGTTACTGATCCATCCAGACGGCGAAGATGACACATCTGTTTTTGATTAGTATATTTTTTTTCAAGATTAAAAAAGAAAGCACTTGGAGCATCCATGTCTTTGATAGTGCAAAATCTTGCCCGTATCAGTGCTCCTTTGGCCTGCTCTTGTAGAAAATAATTCAGTTCTTGTTTTTTCTTTTTCAAACCATCACAATGTACACCTTCATTATTAGTTACAAGATTTTTCTCCAACAACTCAATGTCCTTTTGTAGAGTTTTTACTGTTGTTTTGACAAACGTTGATGTATGAAAAGCATAATTCTGACAAAATAATCTTATATTCGCCTTTCCCACATCCCACCATTGACAAAGATTCTCAAACAAAAGCTTCTTCAACTTCCATTCACTCCAAAACACTTTAAAACTCTCACAGAAAAAAGCATCATGTAATAATTTAACATTCAAATGCCAGTAATAATTAGATCTTAATGTCTTCTTTACATTTAAGACCAACGTGATCATATGGTGGTCTGAAAACCCGCTTGGAAAAATACAAGCATCAATTACTCTATTATTCCACATTTCTGTCATATAAAACCTATCCAATCTTGCACCCCAACATCTATTGTCACACACTTTCAACCACGTATACTGCTTCACACCAATATTTCTTGTTCTCCATACATCTGTTAATTGAAACTCATGCATAACTTTTAACAGTGTGCTACTTGATTGACTATGAGGCTCTTCCCCATTTCTATCCACTATAAAATCTGTTGTGCAATTCCAGTCCCCTCCAATTACAAGACACACACTATCATCATACTTCTGGATGGCATTTCTTAATTTCAAAAAAATATCTTGTCGTTCAGGACCACTATTGGGGGCATAGACATTAACAAACACAAACATATTTCCCTCATACTCAATTTCTATTAGCAATACTCTACCTTCAACAATCTGTTGCACATTTAAAATGTTAACATTCATGTTTGCAGAAAATAAAATAGCCACTCCTGCACTATTAAATGTCCCATGGCTCAAAACAAACTTGCCTTCCCACCACATACCCCATTCAATTTCATTATCCTTATTCGTATGTGTTTCTTGTAAAAAAGAGACATTAACCTTTTTAATTTTAAGAAATTCTGAAACCAGTGCTAATTTACCCCTGTCCCTTCCCCCATTAATATTTAGAGAACCCACCCTCAAACTATCCATGTAAGAAAAGAAATATAGAGTGGGGAGAGACAGAAAAAAACAGCAAAGTGTAAAAGCCACCACGTGAGATTTATTCATCTTGATGTCTTTGAGAAACAAATTTATCTTTTCGCAGTTTTGTTACCATCTTCTTCAGTCTATATCTTTTCTTCTTATCCAAAGACTCATAGCTAACCGTTCTATGCAACAACAACACTGTCGCAATAAATTTCTCGGAATCCGGAAAAAAATCTGTCACATCAACAGTCTTACCAAATGTCGACTCTAGGAAATCATTTATCTCTTGTAAAGTGTACACCTCTCCTACTATCTGTGAGCCCATATTCTCCAGGCTTTCATAGATATAAATATAAAAAAGTTAATATCATATTGTAAAAATATATTATACCAAATATTACATATTTTATAATTCAGTAATGATTATTCAACAACCTCTTTGGTTTTTCCCTTATTTAACCCTCCAGTCCCATTACTAAGACTCAAGTACCCCTTCGTCAACACCAAACCATGATTGTATTCATTCAACTACTGGAGAGCATTAAGCAGTATCGTTAAATTATCAAAATGTTAATTATTACAGTTATTCACATTTCAGTTAAACAATCTACATTGTCAAAATTGATTTAGCATTTTGCAGTTTGCATGTTGCTTTCTTTAAAAAAATTAAAGCATAAATATATCATCTGGCATTTATTTAAACTGAATTTAATTTGAGATCTGTGCAATAGGCTGAGACATTTGATGGGAAAAAAATAAGGAAACAGAGTTATATGAGTATGTTGTGTTAATATCTAAATTTATCATTTTTTTAATTAGCTTTTTTTAAAATTGTAAATCCATAAAACTCTAATGGTTTTAACAAAAAAAGTGATAAAAAAAGGCCAAAATATTTCCGTGTTTACATCCTGGAGTCTGCTTAATTATCCCCCTGGGGTACATGCACCCATTGTTTGGAATCACTGATCTAGAGCACTAAACATTTTGTACTAAAGGGCTGACAAAAACTTCTCTTTGAATCTGTGAATATTAGCTGGGCTGGGCATAAAATCAATACCTAAAGGCATTGGAGCTAAACCTTGTGAGTGGATCTAAATGGCCCTGCACACCCTGTGCTCAAATGCAATCATATGCACACCTCAAACACATACAATGGTGGCCAATTTAGTTCTGTCTACAGGATATTTGACCAGATATTCATATCATTGTAAGGTGTGGTTTTGATAAACTGCAGGTAGGTTTTTTATGGCAAATTTTTTATTAACATGGCATTAGTAGAACATCCCTTAGTAGAATGTCTACTTTTACTGATTCCAATTAATTATGTTGTGATGCAAGGAGATGAACCCAAATGCAGACAGTGTACAATGAACACACGGTTTATTGGAACAAAAACAGGAAAACAAAACCCATGAGGGGGCAAAACAGACAAGACTAAGAGAGACTAAACTTAGACTAAGACTTGACTGATTACTTGACGAAAAACAACCAGTAGAACTTTCTCTAGACAATACACTCGACAGGATACTCACAAGGAATGATACAGGTAAGGTAACACACAGGTAAGAATAACAATGAACCGACCAAGGAAAGCAAACACAAGGGGATGGTATAGGGAGACACTAATGACAAGAACAGGTGAAGCTGACTAGACAATAATGAGAAGACGAGGATAACAAGGTGGCGGGGTATGTAACGAGACAATACAAGCACATGACCCAAACAAAAGGACATGTGCTTGCACACAAAACATGGGTCTGTCATGATCCTGCCTCAAGACTAGAGAAAATCAAGGACACGAGGGCAGAATCATGACAGAACCCCACCTTAAGGAGCGGCTTCCAGATGGAGGAACAACAGAGTTCATGGGGGATAGTACAGCGTGGTTGGGTGGACTGGGGGTCTTGGGTTTTCAGGACGAGGGCTGAGGATGAGGAATCCGGGAAGACTTGGATGCGGACACATGAGTAAAAGTCTTGTGTGAAACACTCCGGGGCTGAGAAGTGGCGGTGGTGACCGGGGGAACAGCAGGTAACGGAATAGGATACATGACAGGGGGTGTAGTAGGCGGCCGAGGAGTGGAGAGTGGAAATGAGCTCTCAGAATCAGACCCGGAATCAACGCTTCCCCAAGCGGAATCGACACTCCTCATCTCTGATTCTGTAGTGGCGTTGACTGTAGCTGACTCTGGATCACCGCTCTCTGCGGCTGGCTTGGGATCTGCGCTCTCTGCGGCTGGCGTGGGTGCTACGCTCTCTGCGGCTGGCGTGGGTGCTGCGCCCTCTGCGGCTGGCGTGGGTGCTGCGCCCTCTGCGGCTGGCGTGGCTCCTGCGCCCTCTGCGGCTGGCGTGGCTCCTGCGCCCTTTGCGGCTGGCGTGGCTCCTGCGCCCTCTGCGGCTGCCGTGGCTCCTGCGCCCTCTGCGGCTGCCGTGGCTCCTGCGCCCTCTGCGGCTGCCGTGGCTCCTGCGCCCTCTGCGGCTGCCGTGGCTCCTGCGCCCTCTGCGGCTGCCGTGGCTCCTGCGCCCTCTGCGGCTGCCGTGGCTCCTGCGCCCTCTGCGGCTGCCGTGGCTCCTGCGCCCTCTGCGGCTGCCGTGGCTCCTGCGCCCTCTGCGGCTGCCGTGGCTGCTGCCCCCTCTGCGGCTGCCGTGGGTGCTGCGCCCTCTGCGGCTGCCGTGGGTGCTGCGCTCTCGGCGGCAACCTTGGGAGCTAGGGACGAGACAGGACAGACAGGGACTTCAAGGATCTTGACAACACGGGACAAGTACTCTGACAGGGTTCTTGCAGCAATGACGACCGGCATCTCTTGATTAGCTGAAACTGAGCGCAAAACAGCCTCAGCAGCTGAATCGGCCGCTTCCTTCTCTGCAGCACTCATGACTGCAAGCTCAGGAACAGCCCTTACTGCTGCAGACTCTGGAGCCGCGCCCTCAGCAGCCAATTCAGGAACAGTACCTTCGGTTGCAACGGGACCAGAGACAGCGCTTTCAGTTGCAGCGGGCTCAGGGACAGCGCCATCCGTACTAGACTCTGGGACAGCGCTATCCGTAGTAGGCTCTGGGACAGTGCTTTCAGACACAGGGGATGACAAAGTACAAGAGACTCCCCTCCTCTTCTTTCTAGGTCGCGGAGCAGAAGCCTCTGCCAGGTTCGCAGCCGGTTGGGGAAGTTCAACAGAATCCGTTCCAGGTAGCGAAAGAGCAGCCTCTGGAAGGATTGACTCCGTAGCGGAGGACTCTGAAGCGGACTCCCACGAGGGACGTCTTCCCCGTTTACCGCAGAGACTAATGGGCGGAGATGACGCCTCAGGAGTCGAAGCGGCATGAGCCTGGTCCCCAGGCGTGACCACAGCTAATACACGACCCTCCGGGATCACGGACAGCTTGGCAGATGAGCTCGTGGGTGCCTGTGACTCTCCCCGAGATAAGCAATCCACCATATCAGTGAACGAATGGCAAACCAGCTTCTCCCGTTCAGCCAGGGGTGGAGGAGAGTTGAGACCCACAATGAGGGAGCGGTTTAGGAGGACATCAGGCAGGAAAAACCTCCTCTCGTTCACGACCCGGGCATACTCCCTCATTGATAGCTCTCCCTGGGAGGGAATCGGGAGTTTACCCTCGTCGAGTCAGCAATGGTCCTGTGCCACCAATCAATAAGGTCATCTGGGTTATTCTTCACATAGGAGGACATTCTGTCTGCTGGGTTCGACTTTGGTCGGTTCAATCTGTTATGATGATGCAAGGAGATTAACCCAAATGCAGACAGCGTACAATGAACAAGGTTTATTGGAACAAAAACAGGAAAACAAAACCCACGAGGGGGCAAAACAGACAAGACTAGGAGAGACTAAACTTAGACTTGACGAAAAACAAACAGTAGAACTTTCTCTAGACAATACACTCAACAGGATACTCACAAGGAATGATAAAGGTAAGGTAACACGCAGGTAAGAATCACAATGAACCAACCAAGGACAGCAAACACAAGGGGATGATATAGGGAGACACTAATGACAAGAACAGGTGAAGCTGACTAGACAATAATGACAAGACGAGGATAACAAGGGGGCGGGGTATGTAATGAGACACCACAAGCACATGGCCCAAACAAAAGGCCATGTGCTTGCACACAAAACATGGGTCTGTCATGATCCTGCCTCAAGACTAGAGAAAATCAAGGACACGAGGGCAGAATCATGACAAATAAGGGTGTTTATTATAACTTCACACTTTTCAGCTTGTTGCAGTCATTGTATAATAATTTGGTAACCTGAATTATATATATATATGTCAAAACAAGACTAATTTGTAACTAACGCATAGCTAATGCCACCAGCATCTACTGAATAATGTCTAAGGTGTTGCTTAAAGAGGACTTCTGCGCCACAACATTTTTGTAGGTGTTGGGGCTGTGTTTGTGTTGCTTGTTTGTTGCCTAGTAACCAGCTGATCACTCAATCAGTCATTCAGCTGCAGGTAGTCAACTGTAGCTAGTCAGCTGCCTATATCTAGCTGGAGTGAGATATGCTTGGTGTCGGTTTGACACTCTTGTTTTGTTCTCTCACCTAGTTCCTGTGTCAGCGTTTCCTAGTGGGGTTATTTCCTCCATCTCGTCTGTAGAGATGGCCAAATGAAGCGTGCCGAAGCATTATTGCTTTCTGATACAATTGTGTCGAAAATGGTTCATTACTCGAAGCTTCAATCAGATAGAAATTGCAGCACCATCTCCTGGTGAAGTAAATGTAATGCAACAAAGATGACAACCATAAAATGCAAGTAGGCTTATATGTTAACGCCCCGTTTATTACGTGTTTACCGAGGCGATCAAAGCTGAAACAGTGTTAGTGCTGTGAAACTCATATATAGGTGAATTTTACAGATACTGATGAATTTCATGTGTTCACCTTCATAATAAAACATTAAGCATGATGTGTGTGTGTGTAATTATTTCTTTAGACAAGGACAGAAGATCAGACCAGCTTAAAGAAAAAGTTGGTAACCATCACAGAAATTCTAATGGTTTCTATTAAAATGCAAATAGGAACCATTGGCTTTTACCATTTAAACCACTACAGAATTCTTTTTTGTAGTGTGTTTGGGAAATATTCCATTAGGATTTAATGCCCCCATCAATAGAACCCAACACATATCAGTAGAGACCCACAGAGACCACTATAATTCCCATTACAACCAATACAATTCCCATGAAAACCATTGTATCCAAGAGAATTTCTGTAATGGTTTATGTGTTTTTTTTAGCAGGGCAGTATCATGTGTGAAAGCTTTATCTTGTTTAGCTGTGGGAAGCAGAACTCTAAACTTGTTAACTGGTGGGACTGGTATTTTTTGTATGTTGCAAAGGATGTGCTTGTGTAACTGGTTGTACTTATATAATGTAGCAATACTCGGTTACTAACGTAACCTCGGTTCTCTCTAGAGAGGGAACGAGTATTGCGTAAGTTTAGCTTACGCTACGGGAAAGATTCATCTTCTCGAGATACTGAAGCCAAAAAATTATCCTTAATTTTGTATTCCTTGTCAACGCAGTGCAGCAGCTAGCAGACCTAGAGCAGGCCATCTCGCGTGCTCATTGGCTGCTCTGCGGGCAACTGCTGCAGCCTACCAGTGAGCCCGGCGTGACGTCACGCCCAATGAAGGGCGCCCGCGCCTTCATAGCGGCACAGCCCGCCAGAATGGCCGTGGCTTAGCGTATAACACTAGGGGCTGTAGGCTGACTTCCCTGGTTTTCGTTGACTGAAGCGAAGTCGCTCGTGGCGCGAGCACGGCCGGTTACGCAATACTCGTTCCCTCTCTAGAGAGAACCGAGGTTACGTTAGTAACCGAGTATCGTTCTCTTACGAGAGGTTCTCTCGTATTGCGTAAGCTTAGCTTACGCTACGGGAACACTTTGTCAACGCCGTGCGTGCCAAGCATCCACATGAGAGCCCGAGCTTTCAGGGGAACCCCATAAGTGGAAAAAATAAGGTGGCCAGCCACGCGGGCCATCACTTGTACATAAGCACACACAGGGAATACAGAGCAGCGCGCCGGTCTGTATAGGCACATGGCACATACCCTACTTAGTGCAGCTCAACCAGGAGAGCTGAGTCATGTGAGAGTGATCTGAGCAGGAGATCTGGGCAGAATACACCTCTCCTTCAGACTGACAACAGTTTAGCCTGCAAGGCAGGAACTTCTAGGTTATAAAACCTGACAAAGGTAGACGGGGAGCTCCAGCCCGCCGCTACACATATGTCATGGATAGAAATTCCACTGGACCATGCCCACGAAGAGGCCACGCCTCTCGTGGAATGAGCCCTGATGCCCAGAGGGCATTGCAGACCTTTTGACGCGTAAGCGACCGCTATAGCGTCTACTATCCATCTGGACAGGCTCTGTTTCGAGGAGGCGAGACCCTTGGTGCGCCCACCAAACGAAACAAAAAGCTGTTCCGAACGCCTGAAGGAGGTGGAGCGCGTAATGTAAAACCTCAGCGCTCTGACAGGGCAGAGGCGATTCACATCACCTTCGCTGTCAGATGCTGGGAGAGCTGACAACGAAATAACTTGCGCTCTGAATGGAGTGCCCATCACTTCAGGGACATAGCCATGTCTAGGTCTGAGGATGACTTTAGAGTCATTCGGTCCGAACTCAAGACACGACGCGCTGACAGGCCCCCTACACGTTTTACTGACGACAGTGCAGTCAGAAAGACGGTTTTCAGTGATAGATATTTCAACCCCACGGAGTCTAGTGGTTCAAATGGAAAAGCTTTCAGGGCCTCGAGGACCAATGAAAGATCCCACATGGGAACCGACGGGGGGCGCGGCGGATTCATCCTTCTAGCTCCTCTAAAGAAGCGGATGACCAACTCGTGTCTTCCCAATGACTGGCCGTGCGTCGATTCTGCGAACGCTGCCACGGCCGCCACGTATACATTGAGCGTGGATGGGGACCTTCCCTTATCCAACAACTCTTGTAGGAAGGTGAGCAGATGCGCCACCACGCATGTCCGTGGGTCCAGACCTCTGTCGGTGCACCATCCAGAGAACACCGACCATTTAGACGCGTAGAGCCTTCTCGTGGAAGGGGCTCTAGACTGCGTGATCGTGTTCATCACTCCTTCTGGCAGGGCAACGAGTACCCGTTGATCAACCATGCATGCAGAGACCAGCGCTCTCGATGGGGATGCCAGATCGTGCCGCGAGCCTGAGAGAGGAGATCTGCCCTCACCGGATTCGGCCACGGAGCTGTATGTGACAGCCGTGCTAGTTCCGGGAACCAAATCTGATTCTCCAAACGCGGGGCTATGAGGAGCACCGAGTGGCGCGTTTCCCTGATTCTCTTGATCACCTGTGGCAACAGAGAGACCGGAGGGAAAGCATATAGCGGGAGGCTGGGCCAAACCTGGGCCAGCGCGTCCTCGTCCTTCGAGAAGAACGTCGGGCATTGAGCGTTGTCTTTTGACGCAAATAGGTCGACTTCCGCTCTGCCGTATAGGCGCCACAGTTTCTGGACCGTTTGGGGGTGCAGGGACCATTCCCCTGGGGGAACATTGTCCCTGGACAGTTTGTCTGGGCCGTCGTTCAAATGGCCAGGCACATGCGCCGCCCTCAGCAAGCGCAGGTGCATCTGAGACCAAATAAGGAGGCGTTCCGTCAGATTGCAGAGATTTCTGGATCTGACACCGCCCTGACGGTTTACATAGGATACCACAGACATGTTGTCCGAGCGGACAAGAACATGCTGGTCCTGTATGAATGGGAGGAAGCACTTCAGCGCGTTCTCGACCGCTATCATTTCCAGACAGTTTATGTGAAAACCCTTCTCCTGGTCTGACCACTGGCCAAAGACCGGTCTGCCCTCGAACAGCGCGCCCCAACCCGAGTTGGACGCGTCTGTCGAGATGACTTTACGATAAGAGATGGTTCCCATCATTACTCCCTGCTGGTACCAGTCGGCCACTAACCAGGGCTGCAGAGCTGCTATGCAGGCCTGAGTCACTCTGACTTTCTGGCCGCCAGACACCCAGGCTCGGCGGGACACGCAAGCATTCAACCAGCGTTGGAGCGGGCGCATGCGCAGTAGACCCAGCTGGAGCACCGCTGCAGCTGATGCCATACAGCCCAACATCCTTTGAAATGTTTTCAAAGGGAGAAAGCTGCCCTTCTGGAAAGATGCGGCTAGGTGGCGAACACGGCGCGCGCTGTGTCGATAAACGAGCCATCATGGTCACAGAGTCCAGTGCTATTCCTAAAAAGGAAATTGACTGGCTGGGCAGTAATGAGCTCTTGGTCCAGTTGACCGTGAGACCCAAGCTTTCCAGATGACTGAGAAGCACTGTTCTCTGACATAGCAGTTCTGTCTCTGACTGTGCCAATATCACCCAATCGTCCAGATAGTTCATTATTCGCAGCCCCTGACTTCTCAGGGGGCGAGCGCCGCGTCCATGCACTTTGTATATGTACGGGGTGCCAGGGACAGGCCGAACGGCAGGACGGTGTAATGATATACCTGACCGTCGAAGGCGAATCTCAAAAATTGCCTGTGACGGGGTACTATCTGAATCTGAAAATAGGCATCCTTCAGATCTAGAGAAATAAACCAGTCCCTCGGGCGAACGTGCGCGAGGATTTTCCTGGTCGTAAGCATTTTGAACGGTCTTTTCGCAAGCACTTAGTTCAAATGTCTCAGATCTAGGATAGGTCTGAAGGTTCCGTCCTTCTTGGGTACGAGAAAATATCGGCTGTTAAAGCCTGACTCGCTCAGAGAAGGCGGTACCTTTTCCATAGCCCCTTTGCACAGCAGATTTGCTATTTCTGCTTGAAGTAGGTGTGCTACTTCCGCATTCACTATCGTCGCGGTCCGGGCTTGAAAGCGCGGGGGACGGCGAATGAATTGAAGTGTATAGCCCTGCTTTATTGTGCTCAACACCCATTCTGAAATCCCTGGGATAGTTTCCCACGCAGCTATGTGAGCCGCTAGGGGGCGAATGGCCTCCGGGTTCAGACCGCAGCCATTTGCGGGCTTGTGAAACTGAACCGGAGCCGAAAGCGCGGTGCGCGCGCTCTCGGTTCTGGGCAATGGGTGCTTGCTGAAAAGCCGATACCGGCTGATTTATGTGAGATGTCCCAATCATAAGGGATGGGGAACATTCTTTTGTCATTTTTTGACGCGTGAGCAGCGCTCCGGGCGGAAAAGCTTCCTGTAAGCGTGAGCGCGTGTGCGCGGGCACGAGACTTACAAGTGTATTTGATGCCCCGATCATAATGGATGGGGAGCGTTTAATTAATGCCCTGCGTTTTGTGATAACACTTAAACGCGCGGGCGGAGCCCGGGGGGAGGTTAGTGTTAGCAAGCGTGAACGCACTCTGGCGGGCACGAGACTTACATTCATAACCTGCTTTCTTGATCGTGTAACAGAGCGGGCAGATAGTGGGCACAGACCTGTGGACACATTTCTTACATTCAACACTCGAGCGGCTTTTCTGCGTTTTATGAGAGTGTGCTCTGCGAGGTTCGGAGTGCTTATGTGTAGGGGTGAACGCTGGGGCGTGGGCACTTTCACTACACTTACAACACCGACGGTATGAGCCGGACCAGACATTAAATACTCTTTTTGAGATTTTTCTGGGTTTGTGTGCAGGCGAGAGGGTCAACAAACCGGCTCGTTGGCTGCTAATTGAACCGCTGCAGTAGCCTGTTTGAAGGGGACTGACAGGGAATAAACTTTGACGGTGGTCCGGCCGCAGCGGGACACGCACGTCTTTTCGGAGGCGATGTGTCTGTTAGTAAGCGTGAGCGCTCGTGAGCGGGCACGGAACTTACATTCTTAATCTGACATTATACTCACTTGAGATTTCTCTGGGTCGCCGCGAGAACAGCGGATGTGTGCAGGCGAGCGGGTTGCATTACGGGCTCGTTGGCTGCCAAATACACCGCTGCAGTAGCCTTATCTAAGGGGACTGACAGGGCGAGACATTTCGACGGCGGCGCGCAAGCCCGTCCGGGTCATGCAGAGAGCTCGAGAGGGCTCTGCATGACGCGAGGGCGGGGTAGCTCTCTTGTAACGTAAAGAGAGCTAGCCGCGTGCTTGGTGGTCGAGCAGAACTGGAACAGTGTTTGTACGAGGGCGCGCGCACGAGTAGTGGGCACGGGACCTACATGTAACACAGATGATGCACGTCCGGATCATGCAGAGAGCTCGAGAGGGCTCTGCATGACGCGCGAACGGGGACACGAGGGCGGGGTAGCTCTCTTGTAACGTAAAGAGAGCTAGCCGCGTGCTCGTACGTGTCCCTCGGCCTCATTCTCAGATGCGACGGCCGTGAGGCTCGTGAGCGGCAGCTGCGCTTCGGTGAGGAGAGGCGGGGGGTGTTGAAGGCTTCGAGTCGAGCCTGCAGGGTCGACAGCGGAAGCGATTCACAGAGCTCGCAGCCCCGGAAGTGCGAGGCGTCTTAAAAAAGACACTCGCTGCTCTTTTAGAATAGGTTTTAGAATAGGTTTTAGCAAGGTAAAGGATACGTCGCCGGATAGCGTAGCTCGCACGGATGGCTGAAGGTGGCGAAGACAGCCGGCTTCCTCAGCGCTGTCCTAAGCTGGCTGTCCGCTGTTCGACGGCGGCGGTGGCTTCTCTCAGATCCAGCGATGTGAAGAGCTCGCTGAAGAGACGAAAATCAGGGAAGTCAGCCTACAGCCCCTAGTGTTATACGCTAAGCCACGCCCATTCTGGCGGGCTGTGACGCTATGAAGGCGCGGGCGCCCTTCATTGGGCGTGACGTCACGCCGGGCTCACTGGTAGGCTGCAGCAGTTGCCCGCAGGGCAGCCAATGAGCACGCGAGATGGCCTTCTCTAGGTCTGCTAGCTGCTGCACTGCGTTGACAAGGAATACAAAATTAAGGATAATTTTTTGGCTTCAGTATCTTGAGAAGATGAATCCTTCCCGTAGCGTAAGCTAAACTTACGCAATACGAGATAACCTCTCGTAAGAGAACAGAGGGTTTTTGAAGTTTCTGTCTTTGATGCATGTTTTTATGTAACAATGTTCATATGTTCCCTAATTAATAATAAAAAATAAAAAATACATTTGGGTGTGCTTTGGGTACATCATGCAGAAGGCTTAGACAAAGTGTTCATTAAATTGTATGGTTTTTATTCAAAAATATTATTTCCCTTTCAAGGGAACTCGAGCTGCGTCAAGCTGTGGGAACGCCCCTGCGTTGTGCGTCATGAAGCACGTATGGAATCAGTCCAATGGAGAGACGGAACGTCATAGGCGGGTGACGTCATCGACCAGGAAACTATAAAGCACCCCCAAAACACAAGCGCGACAGCTTCTATGCCTTCAGTAAGCGCTATATGTGGATCTGTCTCAAGTGTTTTTGTCTGTCACTAAGCAGGAGTTGCACTATTTCAAAAAACTATATATATATATATATATATATATATATATATATATATATATATATATATATATATGTTATATTGAGAGACAATGGCGAGCGAACAACAATTTAAGAAGTGTGTTCCTCCCTGCTCGCGCTATTTAACGGGCGGGGATACACACAGCTTATGTGTTGTTTGTTTGGGAGTGCAGGATGCCCATTCAGCTCTCGAGGGGGCTGATTGTGAGCATTGCGAGCGTTTGCCTCTTAGAACGCTCCGCTCCCGCCGATCACTCTTTGAGGAGAGTGGTTCGGTTCGCGATCCCCGCGGATCAGGTCCCGCTTATGCCGAGGCTGAGCGGCGACGTCATTCGTGGGGATCGCAGATGGATCTAACAGCGAGGCTTGAGACGGGCTCTGCTCTATCTCAGCCCTTACCTGTTAGATCCAGTGCCTCAGTCTCGGGTTCGGAAGCACGCTCTGCGGTTTCTTCCCCCCGAACTGAGGCCCCAGTACTGCAACTATCCAGTTCTGAGAATCTGGATGTTGTTAGTCTGGATGAGGGAGATGTCGATGATTCGCCATCTCGCTCTCCCGAAAGTGAGGAGCTTATGGAGGTGCTCACTCGTGCTGTTTCTAAGTTAAGCATCAAGTGGCCAGCTGTTAAGCAGGAGTCTAGAGAAAAATCTAAATTAGATGAAAGATTTTTGCCTTCCCGTTCTCAACCTCCACGCCGGTGCTTGCCCTTCTTCCCTGATCTCCACACAGAGGTTTCGAGATCGTGGAAAAAGCCGGTCTCTTATCGTGTTTTTAGCCCTCAAACCTCCACTTATTCAAACATTGTGGGGGCAAAATCTCATGGTTATGGGGCGATGCCCAAAGCAGAAGAGGCGCTTGCTAGTTATCTTTCTGCTGAAGCTGCATCTTCTTTTAAAGCACCACTTTTACCCTCTAAGTCTCTTAGAAGTACATCAGCTTTAGTGGGTAAGGCGTATGCGGCGGCCGGTCAAGCCTCGCATGCCTGCACACGATGTCCATCTTGCAGGCATACCAGGCTGACTTATTAAAGGATGTGAGTGACACTCAAGAGGTCAGCACTTACGTAGTTCGCGAACTGCGTCAGGCTGCAGATTTATCTCTGCGCGCCACCAAGGAGTCGGCCAAGCTAATGGGCCGTACTATGGCAGCCCTGGTGGCCGCAGAGAGGCATCTATGGTTAAATCTCTCTGGCATGAAAGAAAAAGACAAAGCTTTTCTTTTGGACGCTCCGCTCTCTCCTCATGGTCTTTTTGGTGATTCTGTCAATACTGTCATAGATAGATTTCAGGAAGAGAAGAAACAGTCGGCAGCGTTTCAGAAATTTATGCCTCTTAAAATTCATGTCCTCGGTACTGCTGGGCGGGAGCAGTCCAGGCCGTCAGTCAGCTCCTCACATAGGGCGTAACAGAAGCAGAGTGTCGGGTCTCGCGCTCCCCCTTCCAAACAGTGGGACCAGACGCGGCACTCTCAGCCGAAGTCTTCTGGCAAAACTGATCTGAGGACAGTTATTATGGCCAAGAAGGCTTCGGCAAAGACGAAGTCCTGACGCCAGTGGTGAGGGTGGTCCCTGCCGTGGGAGAGAGGTGTTCACCGCATTACACGGTGCCCGCTCTTCTTCGGTGCCCTCAGGGGCCCGTTCTGCCAACCCCGCCTTCATGCCGGGGCACAGACGGTCCCAGCGAGCGCTTTCCCGAGGGACGCTCGCCCCCTCTGAGGAGGGTCTCAGAGCAGTTAAGCCAGTCGTTCCCTGCCGGTGCGCCGTTACAGGGCGCTGTGTTTGCTGCTCAAGCTACACCAGAGGCCAGTCTCGAGAGACTGGTACCCTTAGTAGTATTTCTGGCAGAGTGGAAAAGCCTTCCAAAAATATCTCAGTGGGTTCTGCACACAGTAAAAAAGGGATATGCTATCCAATTCAGGTGTCGTCCACCAAAATTCAGAGGGGTTCTGCCCACAGTGGTGGGCCCCGAGCAGGCTCTGGTAATGGAACAAGAGGTGAAAGCGCTCCTTCAAAAGGAGGCTATAGAACGGGTTCCTCCTCCCAGTTTGGAGTCAGGTTTTTACAGCCGATATTTCTTCGTTCCAAAGAAGGATGGGGGGTTGCGTCCAATTTTAGATCTGCGCCTGTTGAATCGCTCGGTAGGGAACCAAAAATTCAAGATGCTCACTATCAAGCAGATCGTGTCACAAATTGGATCCGAGGACTGGTTTGTCACGATAGATCTGAAGGACGAGTACTTCCATATTTCCATCCTTCCACAACACAGGAAGTTCCTGAGGTTCGCCTTCGGGGGCGAGGCGTACCAGTACAAGGTTCTTCCATTTGGCCTAGCTTTATCTCCCTGCACTTTCACGAAATGCATGGATCCCCTTTTTTTAGTGCCCCTGAGGTTTCAGGGCATTTGTATCCTCAATTACATTGACGATTGGTTGATTTTAGCTCAGACAGAGCAGATGGTGGTTCAGCATCGAGATGTCGTTCTCGCAAATATAAGAAAGTTGGGGTTGAGGCTGAACGCAAAGAAAAGTGTATTATCTCCTTCTCAGAAGACCACTTTTCTGGGCGTCGTTTGGGATTCGGTCTCGATGCGGGCGCGACTTTCTCCGACCCGCATCGCTTCGATTCTTTCAGCTATGAAACAAGTAAAGCTAAGCCAGCTACTCACTGTAAAACAGTTTCAGAGACTGTTGGGTCTGATGGCAGCAGCGTCCAACGTTATACCTTGCGGCCTGTTGCACATGAGACCACTGAAGTGGTGGCTCCGGATCAAGGGATTCTCCCCGAGGGGAAATCCCCTCCGCACGATCAAAGTCACGCGGCGCTGCCTTTGTGCTCTGGTCATGTGGAAAGAAACCTGGTTCCTATCCAAAGGGCCTGTGTTGGGGGCTCTTTGTCGTCGCTTAACGCTAACGACGGATGCTTCCCTAACAGGGTGGGGGGCAGTCATAAGTGGTCGTCCAGCCCAAGGTCTGTGGCAGGTCCATCATCTATCATGGCATATAAATTGTCTAGAGATGTTGGCGGTTTTCCAAGCTTTGAAACACTTCCTAGCAGACCTCAGAGGTCATCATGTGCTAGTTCAGTCAGACAACATGTCGGTGGTCTCGTATATAAATCATCAGGGGGGCCTGCGGTCGCGTCCACTTTACAAGTTGGCCCGTCAGATCCTCCTGTGGTCCCAGGGGAAGTTACGGTCTCTGAGAGCTATGTATCTTCCTGGTTATTTGAATGTGGTAGCAGACTCCCCGTTGAGGCAGGGGCCGAGGCCGGGGGAATGGAGGCTCCACCCCGAGGTGGTGGAGCTCCTTTGGTCGCGCCGAGGTGGACCTATTCGCTTCCAAGGAGACAACGCACTGTCATCTGTGGTTCTCCATCAGTCAGCCAGCCCCTCTGGGGTTGGACGCTCTGGTACAGCCGTGGCCGAGGTCACGTCTGTATGCTTTTCCCCCGGTTGCGCTGCTACCAGGAGTTCTGGAGAGGGTTCGCCGGGACGGGGTCAGCCTACTTCTGGTAGCCCCATTCTGGCCGGCCCGAGTATGGTTCGCGGACCTAATATCTTTTCTGGACGGCTCTCCCTTGGAGATTCCGATCAGGAGGGATCTACTCTCTCAGGAGGGCGGTACGATATTTCACCCCCGCCCAGAGTTGTGGAAACTGTGGGCTTGGCCTCTGAGGGGGCCCAGCTCATAGAATCTGGTTTCTCAACTGAGGTTGTTGAGACCATCCTTCACTCCAGAGGTCCGTCCACGAGGAAGTTATATGCCCTGAAGTGGAAACTTTTCACTTCTTGGTGTGCAGAACACCGGCAGGACCCAGTTAACGGCCCAGTGGGTGCAGTGCTGGAGTGTCTGCTGGATCGTTTCTCTGCAGGGTTATCCCCCTCCACACTAAAGGTGTATGTGGCGGCACTAGCTGCTTACCATGTCCCTTTCAGTGGAGTTTCTCTTGGGAGACACCCACTTATAACTCGCTTCCTTCGTGGCACTTTGAGGCTGAGGCCTGCAGTTCGTATGAGGGTGCCGACTTGGGATTTGGCCATTGTACTAGAGGGACTTTCTTTGGCCCCCTTTGAACCTATTGAGGAAGTTTCTGAGAAATTTCTCACTTATAAAACTCTTTTTCTGCTTGCAATCTCCTCACTTAAGAGAATCGGAGATTTGCAGGCTCTGTCGGTTGCACCCTCGTGCCTGGAGTTTTCGCCTGTTGTTGTTAAGGCTTTTCTATACCCTAGACCAGGTTATGTCCCTAAGGTCCCTACTAATGCTGTTAGACCTATAGTGCTGCAGGCTTTCTATCCTCCTCCTTTTGTGTCATCAGATCAGGAGAAACTTAACCTTCTCTGCCCGCTTAGGGCGTTAGACGCTTACGTCCACAGAGCTGCCCTTTGGAGGAAATCAGAACAGTTATTTGTGTGCTTTGGGCCACCCAGGAAAGGGTGTCCCGCGTCTAAACAGAGACTGAGCAAGTGGGTGGTTGAGGCCATCTCACTTGCTTATGAGTCGGCTGGTCAGCCTTCACCTTTGGCTGTACGAGCCCACTCTAATAGGAGTATGGCTGCTTCTAAGGCATTGTTGTCAGGAGTATCGGTAAGTGATGTTTGTGATGCGGCTGGGTGGTCCTCACCGCATACATTTGTTAAGTTCTATGAATTGGACTTAAGTTCCACTACTGGGGCGCAGGTGCTCTCGTCCTCTGTGCGCTAGTTCCCACATGACGGTCATTTGCTCCTATGGCGGCGTGGGTATTGGCGTTCCCACAGCTTGACGCAGCTCGAGTTCCCTTGAAAGGGAACGTCTCGATTACGTATGTAACCCTAGTTCCCTGATAGGGAACGAGACGCTGCGTCGTTCTGCCATACTCCCAGCATGCCCGTTAGCGCTTCCTTCAGGCCTATCAGAAGCTGTCGCGCTTGTGTTTTGGGGGTGCTTTATAGTTTCCTGGTCGATGACGTCATCCGCCTATGACGTTCCGTCTCTCCATTGGACTGATTCCATACGTGCTTCATGACGCACAACGCAGGGGCGTTCCCACAGCTTGACGCAGCATCTCGTTCCCTATCAGGGAACTAGGGTTACATATGTAACCGAGACGTTTCTCCACAGTCTTTGGTGATAGGCGATTTCCTTTTTTTTGTATAATAACGCCAATCCAAACACCGACTACTACAACTCACGGTGTTGCCATGGTTTGGCTTCACTTTATATTTTTATAAGAAATACAGCCGCCAGGTTTCAAACCTGTCAACACTGGATTGGGGTGTCAAAGCAGTCAGGTGGTTCACTACAGCAGTGAACCAGTGTGTTTGCTTCAGACGTCATTTTCACGTGACTAGTGACGTAATGATACAAGCTCCGAAGCAGTGGTTCATTGCAAGGACCGTTCGAGTTTGAAGCAAGCTTCGGAGCGTCGGTGTCAGACGTAACATCACTACTTGTCTGTGCTTCCAAGCACCAGATCGTCTTGAGTTCTCTTAAACCAGCCATCGGTCTGAGTTCCACGCTGTGTTGATTCCTGTCACTTCTTCACTCTCCTTGGATTGTGGCATTGAGATCGCCGCCTTCTAACTGTGGCGTTTTGAGTATTGTCCCCTTATCTGCCTGTCGCAATAAACTGTTTACTTGCAATTGGATCTACGACTCTCATTCTGCCAATCACCATATGTTTGGTCTAAAACTCAACAGCCGGAAAAATGGAGCGCAACTGGAAGAAAACAAAACTACACGTGTTTCCAATTTCTTTGAGAGAGAGCACAATTGCATATAAAAAAAGCCTTAAAAACTGCTGGATCTGTTTATTTTTCGACTCTCTTAGAAGAAAACAAACACAGTCTTAGATATTTATTTGCTTTATGAACTTCTTTACTTACAATATTGATAATATTAGAGAGAAAATTATAACTATGCAACCATCTACTTCAGAATCGCATCAGGCAGTGCATTGTAATGTCCCTGAGGACAAATTCCATTCATTCGTTGCAATAGGAGATCCTCTTCTTAATATCATTAATTAATCTTTGTCACTAGGATATGTATCGAAAACCTTTAAGCTGGCTATGATTAAACCTCTTATTTAAATACACAACTTGATCCTAAAGAATTAGTCAATTACAGGCCGATCTCAAATCTACAGTGCCCTTTTTGTCAAAGATACTAGAAAAAGCAGTATCTTCACAACTATGTTCCTTTTTAGAAAGAAATGGTATCTGCGAGGATTTCCAGTCTGAATTTAGACCGTACCATAGTACTGAGACTGCTTTCATTAGAGTTACAAATGATTTACTCTTATCCGATCGTGGTTGTATCTCTCTATTAGTGTTCCCTATCAGTCACTCTTCACGTATGTCGTGACTGATATAGGAATCTCGCTAGAGAGGCCAATCTACTTCGAGTGAAACGAAACGAGCCAATGCACATTGGCATGAAATCATTTGCATCAGCTGTTCAGCCACGCAGCGCGGGTATATAATAAGCAGCAGGTGCGATTGCACTTCAGCTTATGCTTCGGAGCAGAGCATTTCAATGCTGTTTAATCTACTGAGTGATCAAACAATGAGCAAGCTCTTCAGGAGGATCTCTTGTGTCTGGCGATACAGCATGACAGTGGGGTCGACTTTCTTTCTTTCTCTCTTCTATCTCTTTTGTTTTTGTGTTATTGAGCAACAATAACAGTGCATCAAGAGCGCTGAATAGCCGTTCTTACGGCTGGTAAGACAGCTGTGAAGAGAGACAGCGGACTACAGGTTGCACATTTTTCTGTCTGTGTCCGCTGCGACCATTACCCTGTGTGATTCAGCACTTTGAGGGACCGAGAAGTCAGGAACAAGGAACACAAGCTTTGTACTGAAAATGGGTCTTTATTTGAACCCCCCAAAAAAATCAACTTTACAAACTCATAAACTTCTTACAACAAAAACCAAATAAACAAACAGAAAATAAAAGAAATAATCAGTCAGACAAAAAAATAACAACCAAACAAACTAAAAAACTGACATCTTTAAATGAACAAAGCAACAGCTTATAAAGGAAAGGATGGGCCCATTACAAATTAAGAGGGAAAACTATTCAGCTACACATTCAACATATAACCTTAAGTAAATCAAAATCGAATCAAACAGAGATATTTATTAAATAGAGAGAAAGCAAAATGTAATTAAATACCATAAATGTACAACTAAACAAATTAATTAATAAAGACATCACTTTTCTTCCTCCCCCGAGCAACTCCCAGCGAATGGTATGTCCGAGCAGAACCAATAATGCTTAATGTTTTATCGATCAAAAGTAGTTAGCCAGTGACTCCGATCTTCAACCAGATCCAACTCCAATCCAGTTCCAGATAATATTCTGATTGTTCCAAACCAATCTGACTTCTGACCTATAATGCTGCCTGAATCATAATCATACACTGTTCATTCATTGGCCACAGGAGAACTGAACCCCCGACTGATCCTGAGTTCTCCCAAGGTTTTTTTCTCCATTCTGCAACCTGATGGAGTTTTGGTTCCCTGCCACTGTCACCTTTTTCCACCTTTGTTGCCATCGACTCGGCTTGCTTAGTTGGGGACATTACATTTAACATTTAATTTAATATTCAACAATAATATTGATCTGCCTGTATTGACACTATTATACAAGAACTGAACTGAGCTGGACGATGACATCACGGTTTACTCCAGAGCAGCTATATATATATATATATATATATATATATATATATATATATATATATATATACATGAGCAGCTATATATATATGAACTAAATCAATAACTGTTTTAAAACACAAATTAAACATCCCTGAACTTACTTAAGCTGGACTTTGACGCTATTTTCTTCTGGAAACAAACTTTTTTGCATTATTTTCCAGTTATCTTTGTAAAGCTGCTTCGAAACAATCTGGATTGTATAAAGCGCTATATAAATAAATGTGACTTGACTTGACTCCATATAAATGTTATGTTATTCATGAGGCAAAATAAGTTACAATGTAGGATAGACTGAAATTCACAGCATTTCATAAACTTCTGCTAACGTATTTGAAGGCTGCTATTGGATTGAGGATAAACGTCAAATGTTATGTTTAGAGTTTACAACCTACTAGCTACGTTCTGCCTTAAGAACAAATGGTGCAACCGAATAAAGTTACAAACTAACTAGTAACTTCAATGACATATTTATTTTATTATGTTTTTTCAAATGCTACCTTTTATGCAGTGTGCATCTGTAAAAGGTCTGCAAAGTGCACAACAAATAAAGTTATTGTCTCCTAAAAGAAAGAATCGATTCTGAACTGCTGAAACGAGTCATCAGCAATTCCAGTTTTAAATCTTGTTACAGAGGCCTACGTAACAATATAACAAATTTGCATAATGCCAGCGTTTGATCTTCATTGTATGCCTGCGTAGAACAGCTACTTTGACCCGCATTCAAGCACTGTAGTTGTAGCTGAGACTGGAACAGTTTGGCTCGTGTTGTCGACATCTCGAGAAGACGCTGTTTTCAGCTCTTCAAATCCTCTTTGCATGCACTTCAAAAGGATGAGGATTCACGCTGGAATTGATATGGCCATATCAACACCATCATTACTATTCGTGTGACTGTGTATACAATCATTGAGGAAGCCTTCGGAGCTGAAATTCAGATATGGTAAAAGACGTTTAGTTTCCAACATGTGCTGTAAGGGTTGCTTTGATTTTGCCTAGCCAGATATAATCTTGGATCAAAATCTATTGTTTATCCTGAAACAACATTCCTGTCCAAAAACTTAGTCCTAAAGCTATCCCTACCCCTAAACCTAACCCTACACTGTAAAACAAAAAAACAAAAAATCCGATAAATGTGCAGTAATAAAAAAAATGCAGCTATTGTTGCCAGAAATGTATCGTAAATAACACGGTAGCAACATTTTAAGTTTTACAGACTTACCTTAAATTTACAGTAAAAAAAAAAAAAACGTATTTCATTAACTGATATAATGTTACTTTACCAACCTCCTAACTTGAAATCTGTTTTGTACCTTTGTAATACACTGACAATTTAACTTTCTGTTAACCAATTAACATTTTTTTTTATCATAGCATTTTTACAGTCTTTTACCATTAAAATCTCGATAATCCTTTACAGTGTACCCAAAGTTATCCCTAAAATCAGAGGGAAACAAGAGATAAATGACACTGATGTAGAAGCACCTTAACCCTGGTTGTAAGCCTAAACTTGATATTAACTGTAAACTTGTCCCTCAGATCATATCGGTTGTTTGGAATGTTGTTCCAGGTTCAACAAGGATGATGATCCAGGTACATGTTCTACTTGGGGAAACGTAAACCCGCTGTAGACAAATCATAACAAACCAATCAGAGAAATAGATTCAAGGAAAGGAGGGGTTCAGAAAGACTGAATTTTTGAATGAAGCGCTTTCAGACTCTTTGTGAAATGAGGTGATATGCAATGTATATAATGATAAAATGTTTGACCTTAGATGCAGGAAAATGTATTGTAGGAGACATAATAGCACAATAGGGGCACTTTAAATCCATATAATGCTGACTTTAGCAAAAATGCCTATGCTAACAAAGATGACATCCAATTTCTCCTTGCTGTGTACAAACTTTAAGGTCTAAATTAATTGGTAAGCTTCAGAATACACTGAACCTTTTTTCACCTCTCATGAGTTTGCAAGTATGTCAACAACTTTGCTGCAGTCAAGTTTTGTCTTGCTGTCAGAGAATAAGTTGTCTAACGTGCCATTGGTCAGAAGCCAAATTTATTGGTGGTCAAGCAAATGAAGATTGAGTATACATACCTGGCTACAATCTATTGTCGGACTCCCTGGGAAATTTTTACAAGCTCAATTCAATATATGGTGAAACATAGCAATATATCCTTTGCCAATTAGCAGAGTGAGTCAGGTTTTATTTCATAGGTGAATTTTGGTCTAAAGTAAATCTTAATCTCAAATTAATCCTGCACATAATCTGCACCATTTTAATTCGTTAAACACCCAATTTAAGACCATTTTGGCTCTTCCAACCACCATAGAGGGGGAACCCATCCTGGCTGCTTACTTTTCGAGGCCCCAGCTTCAGCGTCTGTTTTACATATGAGTTGAGCGTATACTGTCAATTGGCTCTAGTGAGCTGTCCAGCTTTAAGGATGTGAGACAGAGCCAATGAAAACAGCTTATCTTTCAGTGGCTCCTTTCCAAAATGCAATTTGGTGTGTAATCTATGGAAATCTGTATGTGGTAGACAGACGATTATGCTTAATGTGCGTGCAGAAAATATTGTGAGAAAGACTGCATTCAGCCAAAAACAAACTGTTTTCAAGAATTCCATGGTAACCTAACTCTGTAACTGAAGAAATATTACAAAAGCAGTCGCTAAATATAATGGACCAAACGCAATAGCAATATTTGAGTCTTTTCAGGCATGTTTAAAGCCACTTATCTGAAAATCAATCATCAAACCTGAGATTCAACAAACATAATTGTACACCTGAAAAATCTCACCTACTGAGTTTCAGAGGCTGTGGCCAGAATGGTATACTTCCATACTAATTTTATTTGACCTGTTAATACTAACACACACTATTCTATTATATTTATGTTCTATATGTTTATAAAAAAATAAATAAAATAAAAACTTTCTCTGTGTACTGTGCCCAGACCAAATAGGACTTTTTTTTACCTTTTTACAAACAGTTAAAAGATAGAGGCCAAAAACTAGCTCAATGGAAAAATGTATTGCTCAGTGGTTGCTTTTCCTTAGCTCATGATAAATATCTCTTATCTTAGGATCAATAGAATTTCAGATGTTTCTTCTAAAATTCCTTAGGAGAAATAAAAAATATATACAAATGAGACATGATAAATTCTTGAGAGACAAAGAGTCAAAACTGAGAACGTACTGGAAGAAACATAGTTGTGATTCTCAAATATCGGTCATTTTACTATCAACAGTGTCTCAGATAAATGAGACTAAAGGAGTCCAAAATGAGAATAGGCTGTGAGAAACATGGTTTCCCTTTCGTAGTCACTACGAGTTCCTTTGTGACAACGAATGGGGTTTCGCTTACAAAGCCTATCAACTTCGAGTATTACAAAACAAGCCATTTGCAAAGAAATCCCATGGGTCTGCGGAATTTGCATGGCATATCGCAGTTGCAGTCGTGACTCAATGACCTCATTAGAGCGAGAGTCCCCTCATCCACACCCCAATCTATTTTCTCTACACGAGGAAATACTTTGTCTGGTGGCCATGGTGACAAGAAGCCGCTGACGTGGAAAAAAAGCGGCGATTTCTCGTCGGTCCACACACACCTCTCTCACATTGCAACCTGTGCTGTTTCCGGATGAGATCGCTGACCAGAGGACGTTCAGAGGACGTCGGCTGGCCCAGCATCTCATTCGGCTCCCCGGCAGATGAAATCATGAAATCATCACCAGCAAAATAAAGTGTTAGCAGATATTAACCAGACAGTCTGCTAATACTCTAATGACGGTTAGTTGACATGTAGCTGCAAAGTTACTTATAGTTAGTAGAATGTCTAAAGTGGACTATCCAAATAAAGTGTTACCAATCATGTCTATTGCTGCATCACAAGGTGTGCTGGAGTCCTCTGGAGATGAGGATTTGGCTGTGCTGCTGCCCTCGGGTGTGCCAGCATTGCCGAGTCTGATCCAGTGTTGACAGCCATGCTTTCCCGGCACGATTGGTTTTGGAGGCGGCATGTGCTGACACCAGCACCCGCCCTCAATTCCTTTCTTCCCGGACGTGCATGAAGAGGTCATGAGATCGTGGGATTATCCTTTGACATTTCGTGACTGCTCAGCGGTCTCTTCCGCCTTATCTGCCCTCGCAGAGTCAAGGGTACACTAGGGTTCCCCCGGTGGAGTGTTCTGTGGGTACACATCTGTGTCCCTACAGCGCCTCCACCTGGCGTGGTGACCCTAAGCAACCCTCCAATACCTGTAGGTTTTTTGTCTACTCCGGAGGCAAAATCCTATAGAGCTGTGGGGCATGCTGCCGCCTCACTGCATGCTATTGCCATCCTTCAGGGTGCTCAATGATATGAACGAGGGTAGAGCTGATTCAGGGCTCATCCAAGAGCTGCATGCCGTCACTGACCTCACTCTATGAGCGACAAAGGTGACCGCACGCTCTCTGGGTCAGGTGATGTCCACATGTGTAGTCAGACATCTCTGGCTTAACCTGGTTGATATGCGCGAGGCTGAGCGAACCCGCTTCCTCAACTCTCCCATATCCCATGCTGGCCTCTTCAGCGGCGCAGTCGAGGACTCTGCCCAACAGTTCTAGGCCGCCCAGAAGCTGACTGAGGCTATAAAACATATTACGGACAATACCGCGACAGTAGCGTACATCAACCGACAATGTGGTCTAGGCTCCCTCCGTATGTCGCAACGTGCCCCCGCCTCCTCTTATGGAGTCAGAAGCATCTGAGGTCACTTCGAGCCATTTATATTCCGGGAACCCTGAACAGCACAGGCGACGAGCTCTCACGGTTTCAGCTCCTTCCTGGAGAATGGCGACTCCATCCCCAGTCGGTTCAGCTGATTCGGGATCAGTTGGGGGATGCACAGGTAGACCTGTTCGCCTCCCACGACTCGTCCCATTGCGAACTGTATTACTCCCTGACCAAGGGCACGCTCGGCACAGACACACTGGCGCACAACTGGCCGCTGGGCCTCTGCAATTATGCGTTTCCCCCAGTGAGCCTTCTTGCACAGACCCTGTGCAAGATCAGGGAGGACGAGGAGCAGGTCATTTTGGTTGTGCCTCACTGGCCCACCCGGACCTGGTTCTCCGAACTTGTACTCCTCGCGACAGCACCTCCCTGGCCAGTTCCCTTCTTGGTCCTTCTTGGTCCTTCTTGAAGGACCTTCTTTCTTAGGGACGGGGCACTCTATGGCAACCTCATCCCGATTTTTGGCACCTCCACGTGTGGCTACTGGACGGGACGAGGCAGGTTTGAGTACCCTACCACCAGTAGTGGTGGCTACCTTCACTTCCGCTAGAGCATTGTGAATGAGACATGCCTATGCATTGAAGTGGAACCTCTTCGTCAACTGGTTCTCTCATGAGAAGACCCCAGGAAATGCCCGATCAGTGTCGTGCTTTCCTTCCTGCAAGATGGGTTGGAGCGAAGGCTGTCTCCCTCCACCCTGAAAGTGTATGTCGCCGCTATCGCCGCACATCACAACACATCTCGAAGGTGAGTCCGTGGGAAAGCACGACCTGATCATCAGGTTCCTGAGAGGAGCCACTCCACCCGGAGTGTGGCTTCCTCTTGGGCTCTAGCTCATGGCACCTCGCTAACAGACATCTGCAGAGCAGTTACGCCATTGGCTCGTTTTGTAATACTCGAAGTTAATAAGCTTTCTAAGCGAAACCCCATTCGTCGTCACGACAGAACGTCTCCGTTCCCTACTCAGAGAACGGGGGTTATAGACGTAACCGAGACGATATTTATTGTCTTGCAGAGGTTGCTTTTTTTATTAATATTATTATTATTTTATGCTATCTTGGTTTTTCACCTTTAATGGACAGGTCAGTTGGAGGACAAACAGGAAACAATAGAAGAGGCGAGAAGGGAACAGGAGCAGGAAAGTACCTTTAGCTGGGACCCGAACTGAGGTTCTGCTTTGCCTTGATGTTGATGTGCTGCCCATAAGGCTATGGCTCTGACAGAGGTTTCTCTAAGCTCAGGATACTAAGTGGTGATTCTCTTATATTATCTTATTCTCTTGACTTAGCATACACATAGCACATTATAAACTTCTATAATTCAATGTTAGGCTGCATAGATTAGGTCAGCCTAGATTAGAACCAGGAACACTCCCCATAAATCCTGATGTTCTTGTTACATCATAAGAAGAATGGTGTCTACGCTAATATTAGTCTCTCTGTTTATCCTGAGGTTTACCGCAGTCTGCCGTATCCATGCCGTATCCAGATCTGATGAAGGACCTGCGCCTAGACACGACGACAACGCAGTTCGGAAGTATCAACTAGTCTCTCCCCTGTGAAGGCCTCCTTCCCTTCCCTTTACCTCTGTAGAGATAAAACATTGTCAAAATAGTTCCGATTCTCATGGCTACTCGGAAGCGATAAATAATTATGTATACAAGTAATTTGTTTAGGTCAATTTGTAAAGAAAGACTACATTTCTGCGCACATATATTCAAACGCGCATACCTATTGAATAAACACAAACTACGCCATCAGCGTTTTCACAGGTTTGCGTTTTTAAAGCTTGAGCAGAGATAAAAAAATAAAAAATAAAAAAATATATGTAAATAAATATATATATATATATATATATATATAAATATATATATTTTTTTTTCAAGGCTTGCACCTTGGAACCTATTTCAAGGTTTGTGTTCTCGAGCCACCAGGCACTGAATGAGCGGGCCGGAGCGCGTTAAGGGTTTTCAATTAGAAAGGTGTCGTGTAAGCAGCCCCTAAGTTAATAACTAATGATCTCTGCAAGGGAAGTGAATCGATCAAAACTAACTTTAGCTGGACAATAACTTTATTCTAGAGCTGCTGTAAAGCCAACACAATCTCTGTTACTTTAATTTCCTATTATCACTGCAAAGCTGCTTTGAAATAGGGCGGGGCTGGCTGCCAGGATGGAGCTGGCAGTTCAGGGGACCAGGGCGGAGCAGGCTCTGCAGGCGGCCAGGGCGGAACTGGCTGTGCAGGTGCCCATGGTGGAGAAGGCCCTTCCGGCGGCCATGGTGGAGACGATCCTTCGGGCGGCCATGGCGGAGATGACCCTTTGGGCGGCCATGGCGCAGAGGATTTTTCAGGTGGCCGTGGGCCTTTGGGCGGCCATGGCGGAGAGGACCCTTCGGGCGGCCATGGCCGAGAGGACCCTTCTGGGGGCCATGGCAGAGAGGACCCTTCGGGCGGCCATGGCGGAGAGGACCCTTCGGGCGACCATGGCGGAGAGGACCCTTCGGGTTGCCATGGCGAAGAGGACCCTTCGGGCGGCCATGGCGGAGAGGATTTTTCAGGCAGCAACGGCAAGGACGTAAAGCCCCCCCCCCCCCCCTCCAAAAAATTTTCTTTGGGAGAGTGACCGACTCGGGAACAGGCTCTGGGACAGGCTCGGGGACAGGTTCTGGGACTGGGACAGGCTATGGGATAGGCTTAGGGACAAGCTCAGGGACAGAAGGCTCAGGCTCGGGAAGCATGACGTTAACAGACTCTGGCTCGGCGGGCACAACGTGAACAATCTCTGGCTCGGCGGGCATGACGTAAACAGTCTCTGGCTTGGCAGGCAGGACGTGAACAGTCTCTGGCTTGGCAGGCATGACGTGAACAGTCTCTGGCTTGGCAGGCATGACGTGAACAGTCTCTGGCTCGGCAGGACTGACGTGAACAGTCTCTGGCTCGGCAGGACTGACGTGAAGAGCAGGCTCGTCAGGACTGACGGGGAGCGCAGGCTCGGGAGGGCTGACGGGGAGCGCAGGGCTCGGCCGGGCTGACAGGGAGCTCAGGCTCGGCAGGGCTGATGTGAAGAAACTCAGGCTCGGCGGGAATGGCATGAAGAAACTCAGGCTCGGCGGGGCTGACGTGGAGATCGGGTTCGGCAAGGTCGACCACCAGAATTTCAGGCTCTGTGAAGAAGTCTATTAGATTTACTTCCGTTGGGCCTTGGAGGAGGATCAGAAAGGAGGGTTCATGAGGTGTGATCTCGGTGGGACGAGATCCAGGACGGGTAGTTTCAGCGGGACGAGACTCAGGGTCAGGGATGAATACAGGAGACGTGTTGAAGGAGATGGCTGTCGATGGCGGTTGAGTGGAGATGTCTTCTTCAGCCTCACCCACGGTGAAGGCTAATCCACTTAACAACAGCACATGATCCAGGTACTGAGTGTAAAGACTCTGGTCTTACCGCTGAAGCGGGCTGGTGCAGGGGATTGTCTAATCCAAGCCTGAACACTTCTGATAGTTCATCATCAGTCCATTTGACCAGGTGTGAAAGCTCTAAAAATCTTCTTAGGTAATCCTCGATCGGACAGCCACCCTGGAAACAGGTTAGTAGTTGATCGTTCGAGGTTAGTAGGGTGCGGGAAATACCCAAATTTATTTTCTAGGTCCATCCTTCTGTCACGGTGTGTGGTGGATGAATCACAAGGAAGACAAGGATGAACAGGTAACAGGGTTTTTAATAAAGAAACTCAAGAACCACATAACACCTTATACAAAAACGTATAATACAGAGAAAAGACCAGGACTGAGGGAGAACACAGGGTCTATATACAAGGGCAAACAAAGGAACATAATGAAGACACAGGTGAGTGAAATGAAGATGACAAGACAGAGGTGCAATAACTGAGGATTAATGAAGAGCGGGTAAACTGGGAAACAGGACCGAACCAAAATACACTGAGAGGGGGGAGACACAGGAAAACAGATTTAGGGATAAAACATAACCCTGACACATATAGGCTTAAACTTTGAATTTATGGATTGTCTTTTACTTTAGTGCCTTTCAAATACTTGACTTGGTGCACAATTTGTAAAGTTGTTAAGGTCTCTTCTAAACTTTAAAATAAATAAAGAAAAGTCTGAGCCTATCTGTGATGGTGGTGTTGATATATTGTCTGTCACTTTGGAGGAAACAAATATGAGACCCTGGTAGTCTTTAGTTTAGGAGAAAAATCTGAGCCCAGTGTATTTTGTTGAGTTTTCTTCTTAAATTTAAAAGAGACAAATATGAGAGCTCCAGTTACCCTAGCTGAGGAGAAAAATCTGAGCACAGTATGTGATGTTGTTGAGGTCTCTTCTGAATCTTTAGAGGAGACAAGTGTGAGCGATTCAGTGTCTCAACCTAAGGAGAAAAATATGAGAACAGTGTGTAATGTTGTTGAGATCTCAGCTGAATCTTTAGAGGTAACAAATGTAAGACCACCAGAGTCTATGGCTATGGAGAAAAAATATGAGCATAGTCTGTGTGATGAGATCTCTTCTGAATTTTTAGAGGAAATAAATGTGAGCAATCCTGAGTCTCTACCAAAGGAGAAAAATCTGAGCACAGTGTGTGATGTTGTTGAGGTCTCTTCTGAATCTTTAGAGGAGACAAGTGTGAGTGATTCAGTGTCTCAAGGTAAGGAGAAAAATATTAGAAAAGTGTGTAATGTTGTTGAGATCTCAGCTGACTCTTTAGAGGTAACAAATGTAAGACCACCAGAGTCTATGGCTATGGAGAAAAAATATGAGCATAGTCTGTGTGATGAGATCTCTTCTGAATTTTTAGAGGAAATAAATGTGAGCAATCCTGAGTCTCTACCAAAAGAAAAAAATCTGAGCACGGTGTGTGATGATGTTGAGATGTTAGAGTTTTTGTCTCAGGAGACAAGTGTGAGAAGCAGGAAATTCAATAAAAAAATCTCCGGTTGATGTTATAGTAAACTTTTTTTTCTCTCTGTAGGAGAAACATTTGAGATGTTAAAGAGATCTTATTTAGATTTTTTCTTTTCTCAGCCAGACAGAATTTCAAACCTTTTCTAAAGACATAGATGTTTTTAAGACTAGTATATTGCACACAAATTGCTCCTAAATAGTTATTATTAGGTATTAGTGGATTTGAATTGAATTTCAGCATTTTTAATGATTTGCAAAAATAATGTGTTTGAATTGGATGGCAAGCCCTTTAAATGGAGGATTTAGATGCATAGATGTATGGCATAGATTTGTGTTATAGATGCTGCACTGATAGGACTCTTCTATAGATCGGCAAAAGGCCAGTCTGATGTAATTTTAGCAGCATAATTATTTACCTAAAATACAGGATTGCTAATATTAATTAATATATGGTATGTTCTGATTTGAGAGATATGAGAAACACTGACATACAGAACAATAGCCTATTATATTTTCCAAAATGATCAGTATACAACAGATATTTACATTTACATTTACATTTAGTCATTTAGCAGACGCTTTTATCCAAAGAGACTTACAACTGAGGTCTAAAGCAAGCGAGTCATCGTGAAGAGGGAAGAACAACGCAA
This sequence comes from Siphateles boraxobius, assembly GCF_051911475.1. Classification (NCBI taxonomy): domain Eukaryota; kingdom Metazoa; phylum Chordata; class Actinopteri; order Cypriniformes; family Leuciscidae; genus Siphateles; species Siphateles boraxobius. The sequence goes on along the minus strand of NW_027509141.1, from coordinate 11,126,769 downwards.
GAAGTGCTGAAAATACAAAGTCCAGGCATTGCTCAGAGTAGCAAAAGCCAGACAAGGGAAGATTTGAAAGGGAAGGAAAGGTTTAAAAGAGAAGGAATTTTTATTTATTTATTTTGTTTATGTTAAGTACTCACTGAAGAGATGAGTTTTCAGTTGTCTTTTGAATGCTGTCAGGGATTCTTCATTCCGGATGAGAGTGGGGAGATCATTCCACCAGCATGGAACCGTGAATGAGAATGTTCTGGAGAGTGATTTAGTGCCTCGCTGTGATGGCACAACGAGCCGTCGCTCCTTGGCTGATCGTAGGCTTCTGGAAGGGATGTAGACTTGTAGTAGGGAGTGAAAGTAGGACGGAGCTGAGTCTGTGGTAAATCTGTAAGCAAGCGTCAAAGCTTTGAATTTGATGCGAGCAGCGAGTGGTAGCCAATGCAGTGAGATGAACAGAGGAGTGACATGAGCATTCTGGATCATTTGTAGAGGTTTAGTAACACATGATGGAAGTCCAGCCAGAAGAGCATTGCAGTAATTGAGCCTAGAAATAACCAGGGCCTGGACGAGAAGTTGTGTTGCATGCTCAGTTAGGAAAGGCCTGATCTTTCTGATGTTATACATTGCAAACCTGCATGATCGAGCTGTCTTTGTAATGTGGTCTGTGAAGGTCAGCTGGTCATCAAATATTACTCCAAGATTTCTGACCGACTTTGATGGGGTGATTGAGAATGACTCTAGCTGGATAGTGAAATCGTGCTGTAGAGACAGATTGGCAGGGAGAACGAGAAGCTCAGTCTTTGCCAGGTTGAGCTGCAGGTGATGTTCCTTCATCCATGCCGAGATGTCCGCCAGACATCTTGAGATACGTGCAGCTACTGTGGGATCATCTGGTTGAAATGGGAGGTGGGTCATCAGCATCGCAATGGTAAGAGAAATCATGTGCCTTTATGATGGGTCCCAATGATGTGGTGAAGATGGAGAAGAGGAGCGGTCCAAGAACTGAACCCTGAGGAACCCCTGTGTTCAGTTGATGTGCTTTGGATGCCTCGCCACTCCATGTAACCCTGAAGGACCTATCTGTGAGATAGGACTCAAACCAGTGGAGGGAAGTTCCTTTGATGCCCAGTGATGAGAGGGTGGACAGAAGGATCTGAAGATTCACAGTGTTGAAGGCCACAGAAAGATCCAGCAGAATGAGAACTGAAGATTTGGAAGCAGCTTTTGCGATCCGCAAGGCTTCTGTGACCGACAGTAGTGCAGTATATGTTGAATGGCCTTTCTTGAAGCCAGATTGGTTGACATCTAGCTGGATGGTCAGCCACAGGAAAGATGACACTTGGTTGAAAGCAACTCGTTCAAGTGTTTTCGCAATGAATGGTAGGAGACAGACAGGTTTGTAATTTTCTAAAAGTGATGAGTCTAATGTTGTTTTTTTAAGCAGTGGAGTTACCCAAGCCTGCTTGAACGCTGTAGGGAAAATGCCAGTGTGGATGGATGAGTTGATGATGTGTGTGAGTGCTGGTAGAAGTGTGGGAGAGATGGCTTGTAGAAGGTGTGAGGGGATGTGGTCTAGAGGGCTGGTGGTAGGATGACTGGAGAGGAGAAGTTTAGATACTTCTTCCTCGGTTAGCGGAGAGAAGGTAAAGAGAAGGTTTCTGGTAGTGGGATAGGATGGTTTGGGTTCCTGTCTGTGTGGAGTTGAGAACTGACTGCTGATAGAAGTTGTTTTGTTGGTGAAGAAGTTAGCAAAGTCATCAGCAGTTAAAGAGGAGGTGGGTGATGGTGGAGGTGGACAAGGAGAGAGTTGAATGTCTTGAAAAGTGTTCGTGTGTTAGAGGCGCTGTTGATCTTGTTGTGGAAATATGAAGATTTTGCAGCGTGAACATCAGCAGAAAAGGAAGAGAGCAGAGACTGATAAATACGTAGGTCAGACGTGTCTTTTGATTTGCGCCATTTCCTCTCCATTGCCCTGAGTTTGCCAGGGGTTAGAGGGGGTAGCGCTTGCTGGCCTGGAGGAGAGAGGGCAGATATTGTCTAAAGAAGAAGTTAAAGTGTAGCATAAAGTATCTGTTGCGGTATTCACATCTAGAGATGAGAATTGTGAGGGTGAGGGAAGTGAAGATGACACAGCAGAGGAAAGATGGCAAGGAGAAAGTGAGCGCAGGTTTCGTCTGAAAGTAACTGGTAGGGGAGTTGGTGGAGTGTGGATAGTGAGTTGTAGATTGAAAGTAATGAGGAAATGATCTGAAACATGAAGAGGTTTCACCAAAATGTTGTCTGTGATGCAGTTGCGTGTGTAAACCAGGTCCAGTTGGTTGCCTGATTTGTGAGTACCTGTGGTGATGAGCCGTTTGAGATCGAATGAGGCTAGAAGAGAGATGAAGTCTCTTGCATACGCCTTTCCTAGATGAATGTTGAAGTCACCAAAGACTACGAGTGGGGTGCCATCCTCAGGGAAAGAGGACAGCAGCACATCCAGCTCCTCAACAAAGCTTCCCAGTTGACCTGGGGGGCGATAACTAACTACAATATGGATCGTAATGGGAGTTGTAAGTGTAATTGCATGATATTCAAACGAGTTGTTATTGCATAGAGAAGAGAGAGTTGAGTATTTCCAGTTGTTCGAAATGAGAAGACCAGTACCCCCACCCCTCCCCAACTGGCGAGGGGTGTGGGAGAAAGAGAAGTTGTTAGAGAGAGCAGCAGGGGTTGCTGAGTCTTCTGGACGGATCCAGGTCTCAGTCAAACCCAATATATTAAGAGTAGAATGAGGTGCAAAGGCTGGAATGAAGTCAGCTTTATTGACTGCTGACTGACAATTCCATAGACTCATAGAAAGAGAGAGAGGTGTGTGTGTGGATGAGAGAATAGGATGCAGATTAGCAGTATTGCGCTGCCTTCTGTGCATGATGAGTGCACATTGTCGAGAGACAACAGGAATTTATTGAAAGCACATATTGAGGAAGGAAAATACGATACAAGTGGGAAAGGAAAAGGAGAGAAGACAATACTTAAGTGCCTTGCCGGAGTCCTTGCTCGGTGGAGTCACACAGGTAGAGTCGATGGTCTTTACCCGAGTCGGTCTTCACACAAGGAAGCTGAACGCTTCCGCTGGCGCTTCCGCGACAGCGCACACACTACATAGATATAATGCATTGATATAATGATATAAACTACATAGATATATGCTGTGGATATTCTTATACCACAGCATAATGCGGTAGACCTGACCTTCCAGTGTGATGGATGAATGCAAAGTAATTACAGCCCTGATAACACTATGATGACATCTATTTTTTGACTTAAATTTTGATTATATATTTTTTAAAGTAATCAAAATGAAAAATAATAGTTATTATCTCCAGAATGATGTCTGAATAGCTTTCAAGAATAAACATGCTGTATTCTGAGATCATGTGACAACAATTCAGGATGTTTAACACTTGGGGTCAAGGTTTTTCCTATCCACACTGCCATTTTCCTGCAGTTCCAGAATTATAAATCACATGGTAGATTAACAGTTGATTAACCTTTGTAGACCAGGGTGGAAGAACAGCATTTCATTATACTTTTCTTTGAATTACATCTTCAAATTGCACTTAAAATTGAAAGGGGGCATAAAATAACAAGGTTACATAATGGCAGTTACGCATTAAGATGTTTGGGAGAACCACTCCTTAAACACAAAAGTTATTTTGTTGAAAACAAAATATAAGCAAAACAAGTATTCTAAAAAATAAAATACCTTTTTCACATGTATCTAACAAATTTTAGAAATGTTTTTTTCTGTAGCGTACTTATTACATAATTTCATGATGTATAGAGCCAAAACTTAAAAAAAAGAAAACAGAAATTGGATTCAGGACTAAAACTTTGTCATGACCCTGCAGATATATCTGTATATGTATCTATAATGCGGTTGTATATTGTACATTACGGTGATGTTGTATATTGTACTTTATTGTACTGTTGTATAAGTTGGATTCATTGCCTGTTTCGTGTCACTGCTTTATTCTGTATTATAATTATTCTGTATTATAATAATTTAAAATAATTTATTAACTAAAGGCTGCATATGGCACATTCCAAATGGCAATGGTCTGCCTAGAAATCCCTGGGAAACTTCATAAGCAGCACAAATAAAATTGCCCTGAACTGTTCATTTAGAACAATGGCACAGAGGACCATCTGTTTTTCTGTACTGCAGGATCTACTGCATCTCAGTGCAGTCAAGTGCGCCTGAACTTTCCATGAGAACAATCAATTGCAGAGTAAGATGAAAAAAAAAAAAAAAACACTTTAATAGAAGTACAGCAGCCTTTACCACAATCAACACAAAACAACTTGAACTTTAATCTGAAGTTTGATAATAACAGCAGTTTTAATGTAATTAAAACCAACATTCCCCAAAGAATATAATAAATGGGAATGTATACCAAGTAATAGCACCCAGGGGTTTAATTTATTAATAATTTTACATAAAAAACAAAACAAAAAAACAACCCCTAGAGTCCAGTGGGGATTTCTTTAAGACTGCAAGGGAATCTCAGCTACCCCTATAATGTTAAAAAAAATAATGGTCAAATATGTACTATTGTGTTAACATTTTATCGACTAAAAATTAGTTAGAACACGTTCATCTCGAAGACGAGTTCGTTCAGAATCAGCTAAATATAGCAGGTCGGGTGACTCGATTTCCTTCTCATACATTCCCAGAGCGTCACAGTGCATTTCCCTGTTGAAGCAGAGTGTCCATTGACTTCAATGGGGCTGCTTTGAAAAGTTTTTTTTTTCAGTGCTTCGAAACTAGACGGTCATTGGATAAATGCTGCGATTATGTCCCGCCCACGGACGCTCAGCTTCTCTGGGGTGAATGGAGGAGTGGGCGGGCCTGGACTCCGGGCTTCTGCGTGATGATTGGAGGGTCTGGCGAAAGACTGCATCTCCTTTTGATAGACAGCGATTTTGTACTATAAAAAGTCGCTGACGCTATTCGAGCTCAGTCCTATTGCGGATTTTGAAAGTGTAGTCGAAACACAAACTTCTGCAACCTATTTCTTGGTATTTGCTTGGTGAAATTGCTAACCAATTTTCATCATAAATTTCACAAAATTATACACCACATTCCTAGTTTCAGTTTAACCCAATTCCCACATTTCCTCCGTTGAGTTTAATATTTTTTTTTAGATTGTTTGTTCATTCATTCATTAATATAGCTTCCCCTCTTTGAAAGACCAGCAGCCGCCACTGCTAGAGTCGTTTCCATACATAATTTTACATATATCGCCAATCATATTGTATCTGTCACATCCCTAAAATTTGTACAATTCAGAGAGTAATGAGACAATTGGAATTTGCCAGTTTACAGCTTACTATTTTCACAAATAATAAGCCTATTACTAAATTAGGAAATCAAAAAACATGGCATAGTTGGACAGCTTGTCTGACAAGACTGCATGTAACAGCCTTAATTTGAAGAACCAGATGGGTTTGGACACAGGGCAGCTCATTTGTCCTTTAGCCTATGCAAAGTTTTAAGATCCATAAAAAAAGATTGGTACAGTGAAATGTTTGGTCATATATCAACAATCTTTAACACAAGCCTAGAACATGCAGTCAAGTCAACACAGGCGACTCAGTTCACTAAAAGGTTTATTGACAGGTGGCAGAGATCAAGAATAATAAACAGCTGAGTGTTCTGAATGAAGACTAGTTGAATGAACTTAGCTTGGTGGTAATTATCTCTTTGTTTTGGAGGTGATGAGATCTTGATGGCTGAAGATGGAGGAAGACGGTGGGTAATTTCAATCGTGAGTGAACAGGTAAGTTGACCAGTAGTGAACAAGACCAGATGATTGTGAAGTGAGAGGTGACTGCTTATGAACTGTGTGCTGATTAGCTGGTTCAGGTGCGCTGGATTAGTATTCAGGTGAAGCTGATAGAGTGGGTGGAGCTGAAGGGCCTGAGAGTCACTGAGAACCAATGAACAAGTGTCTGTGGGTTTTACCTGATCTCTGATCAATTATATACTTTTGTAGACGTTTTAATTAGACATTAGTATAATTAAAACAAATAATAGTTAATAGTCTATTATTGGCCTGTCAGCTGAGCAATTCATAGAACAAACAAAACAAACCCTGCGCCCAGCCACCCTGTGGAGAAAGCTCATTTCCGCCACCTGTATCAGGGATCTTGTCCTTTCGGTCATGATCCACAGCTTATGACCATAGGTGAGAGTAGGAACATAGATCGACCGGTAAATCGAGAGCTTCATCTTGTAGCTCTGCTCCTTCTTCACCACGACAGACCGGTACATCGACTGCAATACTGCAGAAGCTGCATCGATCCATCTGTCAATCTCCCATTCCATCTGGTGGCCAGGTGCTCATGGCCACCAGATGGCCAGCCAGGTGGCCCAGAGCACATAACAATAGGTGAGAGTAGGAATGTAGATCGACCGGTAAATCGAGAGCTTCACCTTGCAGCTCAGCTCCTTCTTCACCACGACAGACCGGTACATCGACTGCATTACTGCAGAAGCTGCACCGATCAGTCTGTCGATCTCCTGTTCCATCCTTCCCTCACTCGTGAACATGACCCCAAAATACTTGAACTACTCCACTTGAGGCAGGAACTCTCCACCACCCTTTTCTGACTGAGAACCATGACCTCGGACTTGGAGGTGCTAATTCTCATCCCAGCCGTTTCACACTCGGTTGCAAGCCATCCCAGTGCACGCTGAAGGTCCTGGTCTGATGAGGCCAACACGACAACATCATCTACAAAAAGCAGAGACGAAATTTTGTGGTCCCCAAACCGGACACCCTCTGATGCACCTAGAAATTCTGTCCATAAAAATGATGAACAGAACCGGTGACAAAGGGCAGCCCTGCCGGTGTCCAACACGCACCGGGAACAAGTCTGACTAACTGCCAGCAATGCGAGCCAAGCTCATGCTCCGGTCGTGCAGGGACCAGACAGCCCTTAACAGAGCCCCCCTGACCCCATACTCTCAGAGCACCCTCCACAGGTCGCCACAAGGGATAAAGTCGAATGCCTTCTCCAAATCCACAAAGCACATGTGGATTGGTTGGGCAAACTCACAGGAACCCTCCAGCACCCTGGAGAGGGCATAGAGCTGGTCCAGTGTTCTCCAGTACCCAGGAATAGACTTTCCCGGGGAGGCTGAGAAGTGTTATGCCCCTGTAGTGGGAACACACCTTCCGGTCCCCTTTCTTAAAAAGAGGGTCTACCAGTCCAGAGGTACTGTCCCCAACTGCCACGCGATGCTGCAGAGGCGTGTCAGTCAAGACAGCCCCACAACGTCCAGAGACTTGAGGTATCTCACCCACCCCCGGTGCCTTGCCACCGAGGAGCTTCTTAACTACCTCGGTGAATTCAGCTTGGGTGATGGACGAGTCCCCCTCTGAGCCCTCTGCCTCTGCTTCCTCAATGGCGCCCGTGTCGATCGGATTGAGGAGATCCTTGAAGTATTCCTTCCACCGTCCTACGATATCCCCAGTTGATGTCAACAGCTGCCCACCTCCACTGTAAACAGTGTAGATAGGGGACTGCTTCCCCCTCCTGAGGCGCCGGACGGTTTATCAGAATCTCTTAGAGGCCAACCAATAGTCATTCTCCATGGCCTCACCATGGCCTCGACAGGCACCGGAGACCTTACGGATACAGCTCCGAGCGGCTGCGTCGACAATGGAGGTTGTAGCGTATGGACAATGTCAGGATGGCTCGCCCATTCGAACATGTCAAAAACCTTTTAACCCTTTGAGTTTTGCCTATAACTCAACGAGTGAGCGCCAAAAAGTCTCCATCTAATGGGTCCAAATTGTCCATTGACACTTTTGTGGCGCGCACGAAGGAAAGAAAAAAACCATAAAACCACCGATGAGCAACCTTCAAATAGATGTTTATCAACTGAACCCCCTTTACGACAGGAAATAATTCCTGGGTGAAGACTTAACAACGCACACGCACACACAACCCTGAAACCTAAATTATGTGTAATTCTGAAAAGTATACAATATATTCATGTATGCCTTTGTGTTTCTGCTTTTGCACCAAGCCTAGTTATGATTTTATAGTCGTGTAGCTAAACTCTAAGTGCTCATATCAAACTCTAAGAGTATGTATCCACCTTTTAATATGCAAAACCTAAATTTTTGGTACCGAATTAATCCTCTCGGTCTGCTTTAGCTAAAAATATATATTAGTTTATGATAAAATGCGTTACACTATGTTTCCCATTCTTGATAGTAGAAAGGAGCGAAGTCTGACACCGCCATAAAATATGCAAATTAGGTTGTCAGAAGAAACGAAGAAATATTTTCCCGCCCAAGATTGCCGAATGTCATTGGTCGATGTGCTCCTGAGGAGGTGTGGACCATCTTCTTTGAAAAGATGAGGGCCCAGTCTCCTCGCTCTCTCTTCTTCGTAATCCTTGGACGACTCCACTTCTCTCTTCCTTTGCGTTCTAGTTCAAGCTTTTTTTATTTTCTTTTAGTTCTTTTCTTTGTTTTAAACCTTTTGCCGTAGTCATTTCGACCACCGGGCGAAAAGGACTTAGCCTGATATCCAGCAACTCACCTACACGTAACACTTTCAACTTCCCGCAAGATACACGCGTTCCGAAACCAGTTCCAGGACGCACGAGGGCCACACACCCACGCAGCCTTGTTTCAGCCACACAAAGGTTTATAATGCAAGTAGCCCATCTATTCCCATCGAAATCTAAATGTGTTTAGAGCTGTTTATCCCTGCTTTAAGGTGTGTGATTTCTTGATGGTTCTTAAGGTTTAACTGTGTTGTGAAGTTTGCTATTTCTGTGATCTGTTTCTCTCTCCTCCTTTCCTTACTTCCGTTTTTCATTGTTCTGTATATATTCGTTGTTAAATGTAATTTGTGCTATAGCTTCATTTATTAAACCCTCATTATACTCTTTATTGTCTCTGACTGGTAATCATCAAACAAAGCCTCGTAAATGTGTGATCCTAAGCTACAAGCTTGATATTGATAAATACTTTAATTAGTATTATTATCAGAAAGTTATTCTTCACAAAAAGAAGCAGAGCTTTTCCTGATAGTGACCAGAATAATCCTTTTCGCGAAATTGATCAGAGGATCGTCAGTAGGTTCGGTGGATGGACAACCCGACGAAATGCAGTTAGTTCTGTTGGAAGGATATTCTAAAAATAGATATAGCCTATCTGTATATTATATGTGTTCATAATTGATTATAATTCGTTGTGGTTAATTGTCTATACATATGTAGATGCAGATCGACTATATTCCCTTTTTGGGCAATTTGAAATTGTAGGTGATCACTCAGAACCCGTATGATCTGCTATTAATTGTGAAATATTGATTATTGATTATACCCTCACTGTACGTTTGGGTCTGCCGAGTCTGTCCAGCTTCCTCTCCCGCCATCAAATCTAAGTCACCACCAGGTGGTGATCAGTTAACAGCCCCGCTCTTCACCCAAGTGTCCAAGATATATGGCCGGATGAAACGACAACAAAGTCAATGATCAACCTCCAGCCTAGGGTGTCCTGGTCACAAGTGCACTGATGGACACCCTTATTCTTGAACATGGTGTTCGACAACAGAACACCGCTCGGGTTCAGATCAGGGGGGCCGATCCTCCCAATTACGCCCCTCCAGGTGCCACTGTCGTTGCCCATGTGGACATTGAAGTCCCCCAGTAGAACGACGGAGTCCCCAGTCGGAGCACTTTCCAGCACCCCTCCCAGAGACTCCAAGAGGGCCGGGTACTCTGCACTACCGTTCGACCCAAAGGCACAAACAACAGTGAGAGACCTGTCCCCGACCCGAAGGCGAAAGGAAGCAACCCTCTCGTTCACCAGGGTGAACTCCAACACATGGCGGCTAAGCTGGGGGGCTATCAGCAAACCCACATCAGCCCGCTGACTCTCACCACGGGCAACTCCAGAGAGGTAGAGAGTCCAGCCTCTCTCAAGGAGTGTGGTTCCAGAGCCCAAGCAGATCGTGGAGGTGAGCCACGATCTCTAGTCAGTTCCTCTCAACCTCCCTCACAAGCTCAGGCTCCTTCCCCACCAGCGTGGTAACTTTCCACGTCCCTAAAGCCAGTTTCCGTGTCCAGAGATTCGTTCTTCAGGGTCCTCGCCTTCGACTGCCGCCTGTTTCACTATGCTCCGGCCCCTTACTGTCCCTCCTGCTGGTGGGGATCCCACAGCCCACGATTTGAAGCTTCGACACAATACGGCACATTTGATTCAACTGTTTCAGTGTTCAATGAAGCCTCAATCTACCCACCCTCAGGTAGGTAGTCTGTACGTCTATGGTGAACTGAAAGACCGGACCCTTATGTGAGGGTGAAGCAGGTCTATAATAGTGTATGTTGATGAGGGAGTGCAGGTGCAACGAGTACAGGTGGGGACCAGGAGGGATGCTGGGAAATGTAGTGCTGACTGGTACTGAGCTGGTGACTGGTGTTTGACATATTGCTGCTGATTTTTTTCAGAGACAGATGCAGCTTTTATTTGCTTAGGCCTAGTCTATATTTAATATTTTTAAATGGTGTATTGCTTAACTGATGCCTTCTAAATTCTAAAATTCGTTTAGACCTTTATTTTCCTAATTTGTTTGATTTAAAATTATATTGCATATTAATAAATTGTGTCTATAAAATAGTTTTATAAACAAGTGTCATGTTTGTGATTTTCATTCGTCAAGTAGCCAGGTTCAGACCATAAAATCGGGATTGTATTAATCAATATTAAGAAAGCTGTATTATTTTTTTTCTGCTTATTAGATTGTAGATTGAAAATAATGCTTGCTAATAGACTTATTATTTTTAAAATGGGACCAACTGCCTATCCAAAATGTATACACTGTAAAAAAAAAACATAGATTTAATGCACCTTTGAACTACAGAGAAACGGTACTTTAACTGGAGCAACGACACATATGCAGCTGTATAGATGTCATGGATGGAACAGGAGTCAGACAGGTGGTAAGCTGCACTCCACTCCCTCATATGGTGAGTGTTCAAACAGATGACAATCAGATGGTAACTTAGCTGAAGTATAACAAGAGTTTCTATTGCAGATGCAGATGGGAGATCACATTGATAGATGGGAACGGAAGGTTGAAGACGAAAGATGATGTCCCCGGGCAAGGGGTCGAAGCAAGTCCAAAGCAAGTACAGGTAAGTAGCTTGTGAGTATCATAGGTGAGTCTGTGTGTCGTGTAGCAATGAGACCAGACAATGAGTGAGTGCAAGGGAGATGAAAATAAAGGGAGGTGGAATGATGAGGTGAAGGTGAATGTGATCAGTACTCCGGTGATAATGAATGAGTGGGATGAGTGAGTGAATGAGTGGGAGGAGTGGATGGAGCTGGTGGAATCCTGACAGTACCCCCCTTCTCCGAGGCGGCTCTTGACGACTGTGAAAAGGGACGAAGACGGCGACAAGATCTACCACGAGGCCTGGGAGCAGGGCGATCAGGATGGTCGGCGTGGAACTGAGTGATCCAAGGGCAGGATCCAAGATGTCCTCGCAAGGAACCCACGACCGCTACTCAGGGCCATAGTCCTCCCAGTCGACCAGGTATTCCAGCCGCGGACCTCGTCGCTGAGAGTCCAAGATGGTGCGGACCTGGTAGATGAGTTCCTCTTCAATGGGCACCGAAGGAGGAGGTACGTCAGCCGGGACAGGTTCTGTGGGAGGAGGAGTGACAGGTTAAGTGAAAGGTTTCAAGAGTGACACATGGAAAGAAGGTGAGATTCGGTATTGAGGAGGAAGGTTCGGCCTGTAGGTGACTTCGTTCAGCTGCCTCTGCACGTTGAATGGACCAATGTATCGAGGACTCAGCTTATGGCAAGGCAGGCGGAGGCGAATGTCCCGAGTAGAAAGCCACACCTTCTGTCCAGGCTGGTACTGAGGAGGTTCCGAACTTCGACGATCTGCTTGGTCCTTGTGCCTCCGCACTGCCTGCTGGAGATGCAAGTGAGCCGAGTCCCATACCCCCTCGCTCTGGTGGAACCAGTAATCGACAGCTGGAACCTCTGAGGGCTCATCGGACCAAGGGAAGAGAGGAGGCTGAAAACCCAGGACACACTGAAAGGGGGTGAGCCCAGTGGTGGACTGCCAAAGACAATTCTGGGTGCATTCGGCCCAGGGGAGGAACTGGCTCCAGCTCTCCTGGTACTGGTGGCAATAGGTCCTCAGGTACCATCCAATCTCCTGGATCTTCCGCTCAGTCTGGCCGTTAGTCTGTGGGTGGTAACCAGAAGACAAGCTGACCGTAACCCCGAGGAGTCTGAAGAACGCTTGCCACACTCTAGATATGAATTGTGGACCTCTGTCCGACACAACGTCTTCGGGGATGCCGAAGTTCCGAAACACATGATTGAAGAGGGCTTCAGTGGCCTCAAAAGCAGTAAGAAGTCCAGGCAATGGAATTAGCTTGCAGGCCTTTGAAAAGCGATCCACAACGACGAAGATGCAAGTCTGGTTGCTGGTACGGGGAAGGTCTGTCATGAAATCTACACCGATGTGGAACCATGACCATCGAGGAATAGGAAGTGGCACGAGGTTGCCCTCCGGGAGTCTTCTGGGGGTGTTGGTAACTGCACAGACTGAGCATCCTCTTACGTACCTGGAGACGTCCTGGGAGATGGACGGCCACCAGTACCGGTTACTGAGGAGCGAGAGGGTACGCCTGCTACCTGGATGTCCAGAGCCCGGAGTGGTATGTGCGGAGTCCAGAAGGATGGTACGAAGGTGACGAGGTACGAAAACGCACCCCTCTCGACCTCCTGGCGGAGCGGGATGACGCTGGTTCTCTTGGGAAATCTGCTCGTCGATGTCCCAAACGATCGGGTTGACGAACATGGCTGGAGGGAGAATAGGTTCAGGCGAAGGATCTTCGATAGGGAGAATTATAAAGACGGGAAAGAGCATCTACTTTACAATTCCTGCTGACAGGCTGGTAGGACACGAGAAAATCAAAGAGGGTAAAGAAGAGGGCCCATAGAGCTTGACGAGGATTTAACCTTTTTGCCTCTCTGAGGTATTCCAAGTTTCGATGATCTGTTATGACCTCGAACTGGTGGTAAGCTCCCTCCAGCCAATGACTCCACTCCTCTAAGGCAAACATGATGGCGAGCAGTTCACGATTTCTGATATCATAGTTCCGCTCCGCCGGGGATAACTTCTTAGAGAAGAAGGCACATGGATGGAGTTTGGGAGGATCACCCTGCCGCTGGGAGAGAACCGCTCCAACTCCTGTAGAGGATGCGTCCACCTCTACAATAAAGGGAATTTCAGGTTCAGGATGAACTAGGATTTGAGCGGTCTGGAAGGCTTTCTTGAGCTATTGAAAGGCTGTGATGGCTTCAGGAGATAAGGACAGAGACTTGGGCCGGCCCCTTAGGGAAGATGTTAGAGGAGAGCTGATGTGACTGTAGTTATGGATGAATCTTCGATAGAAATTAGCGAAGCCGAGGATAGAAATTATCCTTTCAACCGAAGATATACATGAATGGAAACAGTCTTCACCCCAACGAAGGACTTCCCCGGATTTCCAGTCGATGGTGGGTTGGTGTTGGACCATCCAAGGGCGTCCCAGTATGAGCTCAGCAGTGGACTCCTCCAGCACCATAAAGGAAATCTCCTCTGTGTGAAGGCAGCCAATGCAGAGCTTCAGTGTGGGGGTGAAGTAACTAATTCGACCTTGACCCAGCGGCTTACCCTGGAGGGTTTGAACTCAGAGATCTTGATGGCTTCGATGTTTACGGACGTTCAGCTTTTGTAGGAGTTGCGTGGAAATGAAGTTCCCCACAGAACCGGAGTCGAGGAGGGCTTGTGCTGAGACACATAGACGAGAGGTTAGCAAATGGACAGTGATACGGTTTAAGGAAGCAATCTTGGGAGGAATATCATTGGTGCTTACCGCTGGGCGTTGAGGTCGAAACCGGACAGGTGTTGATGAGATGTTTCTCACCCCCACAGTACAGGCAGAGGTGATCTTGAATGCGACGCTACCGTTCCGTGGAAGAGAGATGAGTGGAGTCAACCTGCATAGGCTCGGGTGCTGGAGGAGTGACTGATGGAGCTGAGGGCGGAGGACATACAGGGGTAGCAGGATTATTGCATGCAGATAGAAGTTGGGACACACGGATGGTTCTCTGAATGAGATTCTCAAGTCCCAGTGAATCTTCGTAAACCACTATCAGCTGGCGGATGTTGGTGTTGAGACCATGTCGAAAAGCATTTATCAGTGCGATTTCATTCCAACCACTCGAAGCCGCCAGCGTGCAGAATAGAAGCGCATATGTACTCACGGAGGAATTTCCCTGACGAAGGTTGTATAGCTGATCGTGAACAGAGAGATCGGATACTGACTGACCAAATACTTCTTTGAAATTTTGTATAAAGCTTGAGAGTGATTTTACCACAGGTGAGTTAGAATTCCACAGGGATTGTGACCATTGAAGTGCTCGGCCTGATAACAGAGAGATTACAAAGGCAACTCGGGCTGAATCATTTGGTAACTTAGCTGAAGTATAACAAGAGTCTCTTTTGCAGATGCAGATGGGAGATCACATGGATAGATGGGAACGGATGGCTGAAGACGCAAGATGATGTCCAAGGGAAAGGGGTCGAAGCAAGTCTGAAGGGAATCAGGTAAGTACCAGGTGAGTATCATAGGTGAGTCTGTGTGTTATGTAGCGACAAGACCAGACAATGAGTGAGTGCAAGGGAGCTGAAAATAAAGGGAGGTGGAATGATGAGGTGCAGGTGATGGTGATCAGTACTCCGGTGATAATGAACAAGTGGGAGGAGTGGATGGAGCTGTTGGAATCCTGACAATAGGCTAATTCTGTCATGTGACACCACATTTATTTGCGTTAAAGCCCATTTTCTCGACAACATTTTCTCTTGTTTTTCGCAACATTTGAAGTATCAACCAATAAATTATGCGCATTTAAGTTAAACAGAAAATGATTTCCATCAGCTATTGCGGTAAACATTTTGATGCGCTAAACATTTTATCGCAAAAATATCTTTGGATGGAAACCTGGCTAGTGTGTTTGTGGTTGTTTCCTCCGTGTTATTCTCCGATGTTTTGATTCTTGGATTAAATACCTATTTCCCTATCTTTATCATTGTGCGCTTTCATTTTCACAGCGACCATGACACATTGCAAGTCACTTGTTGTAATCACAATTTTTAGTTATAAAAAGAAGAAAGAAAAAGAAAGTTGACATCATGCCACAAACACTGTTGACAAGTTACAAAACCCTTACAAAGATACAAAGGATATATAGATAACAATCACAGAATTATCGAATGTAAAGATTATACTAATAAACACTTTAATTACTTTAGTTGGAAAAAAAGAGATGGTCAACTGATATAATGCATCACACTGGTTTGAAAAACACAAAACTAATATAAAAAAAGAAAAAATCTTTGTCCAAAAAATGTCCAAAAAATGCAAGACAGTGATTGATGTATTCTAATGATTATATACACTCACCTAAAGGATTATTAGGAACACCTGTTCAATTTCTCATTAATGCAATTATCTAATCAACCAATCAGATGGCAGTTGTTTCAATGCATTTAGGGGTGTGGTCCTGGTCAAGACAATCTCCTGAACTCCAAACTGAATGTCAGAATGGGAAAGAAAGGTGATTTGAGCAATTTTGAGCGTGGCATGGTTGTTGGTGACAGACGGGCCAGTCTGAGTATTTCACAATCTGCTCAGTTACTGGGATTTTCACACACAACCATTTCTAGGGTTTATAAAGAATGGTGTGAAAAGGGAAAAAAACATCCAGTATGCGGCAGTCCTGTGGGCGAAAATGCCTTGTTGATGCTAGAGGTCAGAGGAGAATGGGCCAACTGATTCAAGCTGATAGAAGAGCAACTTTGACTGAAATCAAATCAAATCACTCGTTACAACCGAGGTATGCAGCAAAGCATTTGTAAAGCCACAACACACACAACCTTGAGGCGGATGAGCTACAACAGCAAATGATCTGCTGGGACCCCACCGGTTACTACTCATCTCCACTACAAGTAGGAAAAAGAAGCTACAATTTGCAAGAGCTCACCAAAATTGGACAGACTGGAAAAATGTTGCCTGGTCTGATCAGTCTCGATTTCTGTTGAGACATTCAGATGGTAGAGTCAGAATTTGGCGTAAACAGAATGAGAACATGGATCCATCATGCCTTGTTACCACTGTGCAGGCTGGTGGTCGTGGTGTAATGGTGTGGGGGATGTTTTCTTGGCACACTTTAGGCCCCTTAGTGCCAATTGGGCATCGTATAAATGCCACGGCCTACCTGAGCATTGTTTCTGACCATCACATTCCCTTTATGGCCACCATGTACCCATCCTCTGATGGCTAATTCCAGCAGGATAATGCACCATGTCACAAAGCTCGAATCATTTCAAATTGGTTTCTTGAACATGACAATGAGTTCACTGTACTAAAAAGGCCCCCACAGTCACCAGATCTCAACCCAATAGAGCATCTTTGGGATGTGGTGGAATGGGAGCTTCGTGCCCTGGATGTGCATCCCACAAATCTCCATCAACTGAAAGATGCTATCCTATCAATATGGGCCAACATTTCTAAAGAATGCATTCAGCACATTGTTGAATCAATGCCACGTAGAATTAAGGCAGTTCTGAAGGTGAAAGGGGGTCAAACACAGTATTAGTATGGTGTTCCTAATAATCCTTTAGGTGAGTGTATCTCAAACACATGACAAATTGCCACTTTTATCTACTGTGGCTAAATGTATTTATTTGTTTGACTTCTTAGTCCATTAACACAGTTAGGTTAAGCTGAGAGCAGGCAAGTAAAAAAAGAGCAGCTCAAGGGGTGCATAAAGCAAACTCACTGGAGACAGATCGACAAAAAAAAAGTTAACATTGAGTGTGACACCTGTGATGGATAGCAGGCAGTGAGAGAAGTTTCTGTTTCTTTGCAGAGCACACATCATTTTCCATCAGCCGTATGCACAATTTCTCTAACAGGAAACGCAAAGTGGAATGCTCAAGTGGCCACTTGAAAAGCAACGTTTTTTTTTTTTTTTTCAGTAGGGTGAAAACTCTGACATATTATGTCCAGTATTAAACACACCAGACAAAGAATCCACCTCACTACATGTCACGCTCAACGACCCCTGCGGTGTCCCTAATAATTTCCAACAGTACTGTATTTTTAAAATGCTGTATCTAAGGATCCTAAATATCCAAAATGTTTGTAATATCTTAAGACAAACATTTCCCTAAAGGTAAAATACTAATTTCTTAACTACTATCAGCACAAAAACATTTTTTTATTTTTTTTTTATTTAAATGTTGTGTTGGTAGAATGTGTGTGGGTGGCCTGCCAAGGTATTGCATCTCATCTGAGCCGTAAACGCCATGTGACCAATTACTAGAGCTGCACAAAAATTAGGTCATAACATGGCTGATTGGCTGATAGCATCACAAATCCATTTTGTCTGGACTATCTTGTGACATCAAAGAATAGACACAAATATTATTTTTAAAGTCTCCATGATATCAAAATCAAAGTTTTTTGGCTTTTAGTTTGAATATGTTAGCCATACTATTATCTTTGAAGTAGTGTGCAAAAAAAAAAAGACAAAATTCACATTTAGAAGATATGAGCATACAAAACTTACACTCTCTTACTTCTGCCAACATGGATCAATGATTTGGATGACATCACTCTGCACTTTAGCTCCTCATCAGATTTTCTGTCCAATCAAATACTCTCTAGAATCTAAACCCCCTACTTTACATTTACATTTACATTTATTCATTTAGCAGACGCTTTTATCCAAAGCGACTTACAAATTAGAACAATAGAAGCAGTTAAACTAACAGTAGGACAACAATACGCAAGTGCTATAACCCCTCTCAGTTTAACTGTAGTGCAGTTATTTTTTTTAAATAGAATAGAAGAGAAGAGAAAGTGTTAGTATTACTGAATAAAGTGCTGCCGAAAAAGATACGTAATCAGCAGTTTCTTGAAAGTGGCTACTGACTCAGAAGCTCTGGTTGAGTTAGGCAGATCATTCCACCAACAGGGAACAGTCATGGTAAAGGTCCGAGAAAGTGATTTTGTGCCTCTTTGAGATGGTACCACAAGACGACATTCGCTAGCAGAGCGCAAGTTTCTGGATGGCACATAAGTCTTAAGTAATGAGTTTAGGTAAGAGGGAGCAGTGCTAGTAGTTGTTCTGTAGGCAAACGTCAGTGCCTTGAAATTTAATGCGAGCGGCAACTGGCAACCAGTGCAATTTTGTGAGGAGTGACGTATGCTCTCTTTGGCTTATTAAAGACAACTCTGGCTGCAGCATTCTGGATCGATTGTAGAGGTTTGACAGAGCAAGCTGGAAGACCAGCCAGGAGAGCATTGCAATAGTCCAGTCTGGATAAAACAAGTGCTTGGACAAGGATTTGTGTAGCATGCTCTGTAAGGAAGGGTCACAGCTGAACATACAGCTTACTCTTTGCACATGCGCGTGCGGTTTGTGTTTGTGTTTGGAGCTCCGTCGAATTGATTCATAAATCCTTGATTTTCTTCTTTACCACTCATTTATAAACAAGCACTTTCTATTTTTATAGCATGTGAACTTATCTTCGATACTTTTCCTTAGTCAAGTCAAGTCATCCTCATTTATATAGCGCTTTTAACAATGTAGATTGTTTCAAAGCAGCTTTACAGAGATAAACATATAATTTAAGGTAACAGAGATTGGTTTGGTTTTATAGTGGCTCTTGAAAAATGTTTTTTTCCAGCTAAAGTTAGTTTTGATTGATTCACTTCCGTCTAAATGATCATTTGTTATTAAATTAGGGGCCGCTAAGACGACACCGTTCTCTCTAAAGAGACTTTAAACGTGAACCTGTGATAGACGCTGATGGCGTTCACATGCGCATTAAGAATTGATTCTATAGTTATGTGCGTTTGAATATATGTGCGCAGGTTTGTAATTCCTTACAAACCATGCCTAAACAAACTACTTGTCTATAAATTTTGATGCAGAATTTTATTTTATCTTATCACTTTGGGTGGGTACGCGAACCCAAAAATTCCACAACGCTTTATCTGTAGAGTGGTATAGGGATCCTCCATAGGGAGAGGCTAGTTGGCACTTCAGCACTGCATTGTCATCGGGTCCAGGCGAAAGTCCTTCGTCAGATCTGGAAACGGCCTGGATCCAGCAGGCTGCGGGAAAACCTCGGGATAAACAAAGACACTAAAATTAGCGTAGATGCCATTCTTCTTATGATGTAACGAGTACATCAGGATTTGAAGGAAGTGTTCCCAGTTCCGGCTGACCTAATCTAAGCAGCCTAATATTGAATTATAGAAGTCTATAGAGTGTTATGTGAATGCTAGGTCAAAGAGATGTGTTTTTAGTCTAGCTTTGAACTGACAGACTGTGTCTGCTTCCCGGACAATGTTAGGAAGATTGTTCCAGAGTTTTGGTGCTAAATAGCAAAAGGATCTACCGCCAGCAGTCGATTTAGATATTCTAGGTATTATCAACTGGCCGGAGTTTTGAGATCGCAATAGACGTGAAGGACTATAATGCGTTAAGAGCTCGCTCAAGTACTGGGGAGCTAAACCATTTAGTGCTTTGTAAGTAATCAGCAATATTTTAAAATTTATACGATGTTTAATAGGGAGCCAATGCAGTGTTGACAGAACCGGGCTAATATGGTCATACTTCTTTGTTCTGGTAAGAACTCTAGCGGCTGCATTTTGAACTAGCTGTAGTTTGTTTATTAAGCGTTCAGGACAACCACCCAGTAGAGCATTACAATAATCTAGCCTTGATGTCATGAACGCATGAACTAGTTGTTCCGCTTTTGTCAATGAGAACATATGACGTAATTTAGATATATTTTTAAGATGGAAAAATGCGGTTTTACAGACACTAGACACGTGACTTTCAAATGAAAGATTGGTATCAAAGAGCACACCCAGGTCCCTAACTGACGACGAAGACTTAACAGAGCAGCCATCAAGTGTTAGACGGTATTCTAGGTTATTACGTGTGGAAGTTTTTTGTCCAATAATTAGAATCTCTGTTTTTTCAGAATTT
The DNA here is from genome assembly GCF_051911475.1 of Siphateles boraxobius. Taxonomy (NCBI): domain Eukaryota; kingdom Metazoa; phylum Chordata; class Actinopteri; order Cypriniformes; family Leuciscidae; genus Siphateles; species Siphateles boraxobius. The sequence goes on along the minus strand of NW_027509141.1, from coordinate 11,106,627 downwards.
AGTAGTAGGAAATTACTAGTCATCCTTATAAAAAACAATCGGATTGCTTTGATTTCGCTACTTAGATCCAACTTTCCGAATCTCCGCTACTAGCCTTTAGCCCGCTAGCATCGCACGCGTGGCCTCTCGCCTATTGATCGTCTCATTTACACCCGTTTCACTGAAACGATACGGGTTATATCCAGGATTCCAGTCCTAAATTAGTAGTGATATTGGTAGTATCACTACTAATTTACTGTTCATATGTACATACGTACTGTTATAATGGCGAATATATCGGATGTGTGTCTAACGTTACCTCTGAGTGCAGGTGAGGACACATTCGAGCTGCATTCGGTGTTGTTGGAGCTGGAGTCCGTGGAGAAGCAGATCCGTGGTCTGCTAGAGAGGCAAGCCGAGCTGCGAGATCGGCGATCAGCGCTTGAAACATCACGCGCTGATGCTCACAAGTCAGTGGTTAGTAACTGTTTGACTCCGACCTCGTCTACTCCGTGTGCTTCTCTGCACAGGACGCAAGCACCCAGGACGCGATCATCCCAGGCTTCATTCACTCCGGCACCGACACAACACCATGGGCCCTAGCCAGGACCAGACCAAGAACTTCTCCGCCTCTCCCGGTCTTCGAGATCTCCACCCGGAACCATTACTCTCCACCACGACTCTCTTCGCGAGTCGGAACGCGACAACGCCGTGATCATCGGCAGACGCCAGACGGAGGTTCTGAAGAAGGACTACAGGAGCCTGATCGAGACGGTACGCAGCACATCGCCTGAAGCAACGATCATCGTGTCTGGACCGCTTCCCACGTACCGACAAGGACAGGAAAGGTTCAGTAGATTATTTGCACTAAATGAATGGTTAATGTCATTGTGTAATGAATAGAAACTGCTCTTTGTAAATAATTGGAATCTGTTCTGGGAGCGACCTAGGCTCTACCGTGCTGATGGCCTGCACCCCAGCAGAATCGGAGCGGCTGTTCTGTCGGACAACATCTCCAAGACGTTACACACCATATGACTAGTAAGTCAAAGTCCAAATCCCAGTTTTTGCTGTCCCAACTTAATTGATATAAGTAGTGTAGAACATTATATAGAAACTGTGTCTATTCCTCGTTTAGTGAGGCCAAACAATAAATCTACTGTAGGATCTAGGAAAAATCTTATTGTAATTAAACCAGAAAATCTCAATATCAGTGAACAAAAACAATTTCTAAAGCTAGGTCTTCTAAACATTAGATCGCTCACACCTAAGGCGGTTATTGTAAACGAAATGGTCACAGATAATAGTTTCGATGTATTTTGCCTTACTGAATACTGAATACTGAATACTTACAGAAGATGTTAGATGTAAGAAGAAATCCCTTTTATCTCTAGCCTTGGCTACTGTATATAGACTTCCATGGCCCTATGCTGATTTCCTAAAAGAGTTTGCAGGCTTATGCAGGTTATCGACCAGGCAGAACAATCCTTCCAACCACTATAGATAGATTCTCAAATAGCTTACCTGATTTATCTCAGCTGCTCAGTGAACCCAAACAAACAGATGAACAAGAGGAAATGACTAGCAGTTTGAGCACCATTTTCCCTAGTACACTAGATATTGTTGCACCAATTAGATTAAAAAAGGTAAGAGAGAAAACTAATGCACCATGGTACAACAGTGCTACGCATGTTATTAAGAGAGAAACTCGTAACTTAGAGCGTAAATGGAAACAAACAAACTAATTTAGAGGTCTTTAGAATCGTGTGGAAAGACAGTATGTCACGTTATAAAAAGGCTCTAAAAGCAGCCAGGGCTGAGCATCTCCGCAAACTAATAGAAAATAACCAAAATAATCCAAGGTTTTTATTCAACACCGTAGCTAGACTAACAAATAAACAAACATCACCAGAGCAAAATATTCCGTTACAGTATAGTAGTAATGATTTTATGAATTTCTTCAGTGAGAAAATAGAAAGCATCAGAAACACAATTGTAAATGTACAATCTTTTTTGGTGTCTTATGATTCAGCCTCAATTATTGCCCCTCAAGAACAACTAAACCGCTTTACAAATATAGGACAGGAAGAGTTAAATAAACTTATCATTGCATCTGAACCAACAACATGTTTATTAGATCCAATACCCACTAAACTACTGAAAGAAGTGTTCCCTTTCGTTGTCACTCCGAGTTACGTCGGATGACGACGAATGGGGTTTCGCTTAGAAAGCCTATCAACTTCGAGTATTACAAAACGAGCCAATGGCAAAGAAATGCCATGGGTCTGCGGAATTTGCATGACGTAACTCCGCCCCACCTCGTGGGAAAAAAGGAGGACGCCGGCAACAGGCAGATATGTTTTCGCTTCGGGGCCAAGTGTAATTCTTCACTCCTTAAGCTATCTCTGATTGTCAGCTTCTTACGAGACAAGCAACTCTCCAGTGTTGGTGTGACGGCGATCTCCCGGCGAGTGCACACTTTCTGCTTATCTGAGCGTGGTTTGCCAGCGAGTGTGTTCTCCGCGGGCGCTTCAGCACTGAGTTTCTCTCACAAAAAGAGCTTGCACTCGGCACGTCTTTTTAAAGATGCCTCGCCCGTGCACTTCTGGTTGCGGTCGGCTGGTGTCTGACTCTGATGGGCACGAGCGCTGCTTGGTGTGTTTGGGCTTTAATCACACTAAAGCAGGGCTCGTGGATGAGTCATGTTCTTTCTGTGGGAACATGACCATCACAACACTTAGATCGAGCCTCAATGATCTCGCAAGAGTGAGAGTCCCCTCATCCACACCCCGATCTAGCGCCTCCTCGAGAGGCTCTACTTCGGCTGGTGGCCAGGGTGATCTGAGGGTGACTGTGTGGAACAAAGCGCCGACTATTCGTCCGTGCCCCGCAGCACCTTCTCCAGTGTTGCAACCCGCGAGCGTTCAGGGGATCCCCACGGGACCGTCCTTTGAGGTCCCGCGGGTGTCCTTTGGCGCTCCAGAGGAAGATGCGATGCCAATCGCAGCACCACAAGGCGGGTCTGATTCGTCTGGAAGTGACGACTCGTCACAGCTGCCACCCTCGGGTGTGAATACGGCTGTGGCTCAGTCCGATCCAGAGATGACGGCCATGCTTTCCCGGGCGGCCGCGAGCATTGGTTTGGAGTGGAACCCTCCACCCTGTCCTGAGCGCTCGCGGCTGGACGATTGGTTTTTGGGTGCAGCTGCGGCTTCCCGTCCTCAGCCTGCCCCAATACCTTTCTTCCCGGACGTGCATGATGAAATCTCGAAGTCCTGGAAGACTCCGATGTCTTCCCGCGACCGCTCGTTGATTTCATCCGCCTTTCCTCCCCTCGATGGGGCAGCCGCCCGTGGGTACACTGGGCTCCCCCCGGTTGAGCGCTCTGTTGCGATGCAGCTGTGTCCTCAGAGTGCTTCTTCTCGCGGCGAGCCTAAGCACCCATCCAAGGCCTGTAGGTTCTCGTCTACCCTAGTGGCGAAGTCCTACAGGGCGGCGGGACAGGCGGCTGCCTCTTTGCATGCCATGGCCACTCTGCAGGTCTATCAGGCCCAGATGCTAAGGGACATGCACGAGGGTAGGACGGACCCAGGGCTCTTCGATGAGCTGCGCGCCGCCACCGCCCTCGCCCTCCGGGCGACGAAGGTGACCGCACGCTCCCTGGGTCTGGTGATGTCCACAACTGTGGTCCAGGAGAGACACTTATGGCTGAACCTGGCTGACATGCGGGATGCTGAGCGCTCTCGCCTGCTCGACTCCCCCATGTCCCAGGCCGGACTATTCGGCGGTGCGGTGGAGGACTTCGCCCAACAGTTCTCCACCGCCCAGAAACAGACTGAGGCCATCAAGCACATTCTGCCCCGACGGCCCGCTGCTGCCTCCACCCAGCCGACCGGGCAGATCCCTCAGTCTGTTCGCCACCGAGGGCGCCCTCCTGCGGCTCCCGCCCCTCCCGCCCGGCCCCTAGCAGCAGCCTCCACCCTGGCCCGGTCGCGGAGGAAGCCGTAAGAATGCGCCCCAGCCCTCTCCAGCCCCGCCCCCCGCTAAACGCCGGGCCAAGCGGCGCTCCTGAGACGGGCTGCCCAGGGACGTTGAAGGTTACCTCTCAGGAGATGGTAGCAGGACCACTCCTTCCCCCGGTGGAGGGCCGGGGGAGAATATTTTGTTCTCCACTCCCCGCTGCTCACCCATGGGTGGGCAGCACCCTAATGTGGTTAAAGAAAGAAGTAACATTTCCATCCCTGAGCACACAGAGTTCTCGGACGACACGGTGCACCGCCCCCGAGCCGTGCACCCCTCGTCCCCCTCTGTCCCAGAGCCGGTTGACAGTGCGCGCCGTCCCCGGACCGTGCCGCTCTCTTCCGCCTCTGTCGCAAGCCCCCTGGCAGAGCAGACCCCCGTGGAACGTTCTTCCTTCCCTGGTCTCCTCTGTCAGGGCGCGGTTAATGACTGTGCCCCCACACCGGGCCGCTATGCCGTCCACGTCCGTTCCCTTCACAGGCTGCCGTTCAAGATGCTCACTGCCAAACGCATTTTCGAATGTGTGCGGCCCCAGGATTGGTTTGCAGCAATCGACCTGAAGGACGCCTACTTTCATGTCTCCATTCTCCCTCGACACAGACCGTTCCTTCGGTTTGCCTTCCAGGGGCAGGCATACCAGTACGCGGTTCTCCCTTTCGGGCTAGCCCTGTCTCCTCGCGTCTTCACGAAGGTCGTCGAGGCAGCCCTTGTTCCCCTTCGGGAACACGGGGTTCGCATCCTGAACTACATCGACGACTGGCTGATCCTAGCTCACTCTCGAGACCAGGTATGCGAACACAGGGACCTAGTGCTCCGGCACCTAGCTCGTTGTGTCCGCTCAATTGTGCTCTTTCTTGCAAGAAAATGATATCTATGAAAAATTTCAGTCAGGATTCAGACCGCATCATAGCACAGAAACTGCGCTAGTTAAAATTACAAATTATTCACTTTTAGCTTCTGACCAAGGCTGTATCTCAATACTAGTTCTACTTGATCTTAGCGCTGCGTTCGACACTATAGATCATAAAATACTCTTGGATCGACTTCAAAACTACACTGGAGTTCAGGGACAGGCATTAAGCTGGTTTAGATCGTACTTATCAGACCGTTATCATTTTGTCTGTTTAAATGGGGAAAAATCGAACATAACGTCAGTAGACTATGGAATGCCGCAAGGATCGGTGTTAGGCCCTCTGCTATTCTCAATATATATGCTGCCATCTTGGTAATATTATAAGAAAACATGGAATTAATTTCCACTGTTATGCTGATGACACTCAATTTTATATTTGTGACCCGTCACAGAAACCAGGGACACAAGTCGGCAGCACAACTTTCGAGCAAAATGAGAAAGAAGAGTTTTTTTTCAAAATTGGTGATTTTCAATTTTTTTGGAGAATCTGTTAATTGAAATCACGAAGAAGCCTCTCCATGTTTGAGATAGCAGTATTGGTATATTTAAAAGCTTACATTTTGAGGTTGAAATCGGCTTGTTTTCGGAGATTCTAGCATGCAGTAGGGGCGTGGCGTGTCATTGTCTGTGTGTATTTCCATACTGAATAACCCGGCGCTTTTGCCCCCGCCCTCCAAGTCAACCACATGGCTACTTATTATGCTGTGCTCTGGCCAGCTCTCTCTGATATCAAAATTCAATGAAGATGGATGCCGCAAAGATTGTCGCAGACGAGATGAACCGTCTGGCAGTTACACCGAAAATGTTTTCGCCGCACTTCGTGGGCTCGGGAAACTGAACCGGAGGTATGGGCGCAGCGCGCTCGCCCTCAGTGCTTCAATACGGCGGCTCGGCTCGCTGACAGCGGTGGCTGGCTGTTTCATATGTGACGGAGAATCGAAATAGAGGATGCAGTTAAGACCTTTGCTGCTGCGATGAAGGCCTGCCGTGCGTGTTTCTGAAATGTAAGTTAAGCTTCATTTGCTCTTTAGTCGTTATTTAAGATGCTGAACCTGCTGATGATATAATGTGCTTGCGGACATTTCATTTGTGTGTGTATACGCACATAAGAAAGTGGTGTAAAGAGATTTGCAACAGTAATTTGAGGAGGTGAAATGTGATTATTTGGAAAATTGCAGAAATGACTGCTTAAAGAAAAATGCCAGCAGGCATTTGCCTCCTACATAAACTTTAATATTGTTGACATTTTGGGCACACGAGCGTTGCGTACTATTTGCGCTATATGTAGGCCTATGGCTTATTGGTCTTTGTTTGTTGTTGTTGGTTTTGCGTTATAGGTGTATATGGCATATTGGTCTTTGTGTGTTGTTGCTGGTTTTGCGTTATACTGTATGTATATGGCATATTGGCCTTTGTGTGTTGTTGCTGGTTTTGCGTTATATGCAGGCTATATGGCATATTGGTCTTTGTGTGTTGTTGCTGGTTTTGCGTTATATGTATATGGCATATTGGTCTTTATGTGTTGTTGCTGGTTTCGCGTTATATGCAGGCTATATGGCATTATTGGTCTTTGTGTGTTGTTGCTGGTACGTTGCAAATAGAGGGGCAGCACAATTGTTTTTCGCCTAGTGCGGCAGAAGTGCACTCATTCGAAGTGTAAAAAAAGCTGTAAAGCACATGGAGGAGCTTTACAGGGGGTATGGCTTATCTAAATGAGATGTAAATGAGCCCTATTGTCACCCCCAGCAGCAGAGACAGGTGAGAACTGCACAATCTTTAGCTCGTTTTCTCCTCTTTGAGCTTTTTTAAGTGCCTACTTTAAAATGGCCACAACTTCTCCAAATATTATCAGATTTCCACATGTTACACATCGTTGGAAAGCTTGGATATTACACTCTCAGAATCTATGAATAACTCAAAATGCCCCAGAACCGACTTGTGTCCCTAGTTTCCGTGACTGGTCACATTTCATCACGACCAGATGAAAAAACTAACTCATCTAAATTGACAGAGTGTCTCAAAGATATAAAATGCTGGATGACGTGTAATTTCCTGCTATTAAATTCAGTTAAAACGGAGGTATTACTTATTGGTCAAAAAAACTTCCCACAAAACCTTGTACAATACAACTTTAATTTAGAAGGATGTCCTGTTACTTTATCCACTACAGTAAAAGACCTGGGTGTTATACTAGACCGCAACTTGTCTTTCGAAAATCATAGTTCATATGTTACAAGAACAGCCTTTTTCCACCTTAGAAACATTGCTAAGCTACGTAACATGCTATCTGTTTCTGATGCAGAAAAGATAGTTCATGCATTCATGACCTCGAGACTAGATTACTGTAATGCTTTATTAGCTGGCTGTCCTGCATCCTCAATAAACAAGCTACAGTTAGTGCAAAATGCAGCTGCTAGAGTTCTTACTAGGTCAAGAAAATATGATCATATAAGACCTATTTTATCATCTCTACACTGGTTACCTATTAAGTTCCGTATCAATTACAAAGTACTATTACTGACCTATAAAGCCCTAAATGGTTTAGCTCCTGTGTATTTAATGGACCTTCTATCGCCCTACAATCCATCGCGTTCTTTAAGATAACTAAATTCGAGGCTTCTGGTCATTCCTAGGATATCTAAGTCCACTAGAGGAGGGAGGGCGTTCTCGCATTTAGCTCCTAAACTCTGGAATAGCCTTCCTGATATTGTTCGAGGCTCAGACTCGCTGTCCCAGTTTAAAACTAGATTAAAGACGCATCTCTTTAGCCAAGCATTCACATAATGCTTACCTTTTATACCACTGTTGAATCAGATCGAATGCATTAATATTATGAACAGCAGCTATGCTAATTATCTCCCATCTGCTTTTCTGCTGTTATCTCGGGATGCTAGTCCCGAGGTAAATAGCATTCGTCAGCTCCGGTTTGTATCCAGCCCCTCACGGAGACCTCAGATGCCCCAACACTTGCGATAAGATGACTAAATGCCTGTGAAGAGACGACTCGACGCCTGTGAAGAGACGACACAACGCCGGCGATATGTTATGCCCTAAATTACTACATGATTAACTAACTGTATTTTTTTCTATGTACATTTCTGAAATGCACATTCTGTAAAGCTGTTTTGAAACAATAAGTATTGTGAAAAGCGCTATACAAATAAATTTGAATTGAATTGAATTGAATTGAAGGGCCTGATCCTCCTAATGTTGTGCAAGGCAAATCTGCAGGACCGGGCAGTTCTAGCAATGTGGTCTGTGAATTTCAACTGATCATCAATTACAACCCCAAGGTTCCTAGCTGACCTTGATGGAGTTAGGGATGACGAGCCAAGCTGAATGGAGAAGTTGTGATGAAGTGTCGGGTTGGCCGGGACCACAAGTAGCTCTGTCTTCGCAAGGTTTAGTTGAAGGTGGTGGTCCTTCATCCAGCCAGAAATGTCTGTCAGGCAGGCTGAGATACGAGCAGCTACCGTCGGATTGTCAGGCTGGAATGAGAGGTAGAGTTGCATGTCATCAGCGTAGCAATGATAGGAAAAGCCATGTTTCTGAATCACAGATCCTAGTGATATCATGTAGATGGAGAAGAGGAGTGGTCCAAGCACTGAGCCCTGAGGCACCCCAGTAGCTAGATGTTGGGTCTTAGATGCCACACCTCTCCACGACACCCTAAAGAACCTACCTAAGAGGTAAGACTCGAACCATTGGAGTGCAGTTCCTGAGATGCCCTTCATCTTTAGGATTGAGAGGAGGATCTGGTGGTTAACTGTGTCAAAAGCAGCAGACAGATCCAGCAGGATGAGGACTGATGATTTGGAAGCTGCTCTTGCCAGTCTCAGAGCTTCAATTACTGAGAGCAGGGCAGTCTCAGTTGAGTGTCCGCTTTTGAAACCAGACTGATTGTTGTCCAAGAGGTTGTTCTGTGTAAGAAAGGAGGAGATCTGGTTGAAAACAACTCGTTCAAGTGTTTTCACGACAAATGGAAGAAGAGATACCGGTCTGTAACTTGTTAGGCCCCATCCACACTACTGCGTTTTAGTTTAGAAAAGCGGAGAATTAAAACGAATACGATCTGCGTCCACACCAGCGTTCTAGCTGCGTATTATAACTGATCTACGTCCACATTAAAACGACTGAAAACGCGAATCACGTCACCATTCACCTACACTGGGCATGCGTGTGCCGGTGTAAACAGGAAACGGATTGACTATTCCTCAGATTTCGCTGAGGTTGATAAGTGCCGATCTGGACATTCAAAAGTTTTCGCACCATTCCTTAGGAAATACAACTTCATTGATAAAATTATCCCACCATGCGCTGGTTCTTCCCGGCTTGACTCAAAATCGACGCTCCATGTACGGTCGATACCGCTGCTGCACATGGAAACTGTCACAGATCGCTGGAATAATAGCTTGCCTCCGGCGCATGTAGGCAGTTATAGCATTGTGAAATGCAGAATTTACTTGCACTAACGTAACTGGTAGTCCAGGCTGTTGTTGTGCGTTTTTTTTCCATTGTATGACATCCAATCAGAGAACCGAGCGTGAGCCTCTGCGTCATCGTTTCTAAAGTCCTCCGTTTTGACCCGTCTACACTAAAACGCCCTCCGGAGATTCAAAATGCAAAACGGGGTCGGCAGCGTTTCTAAACTTCTCCGTTTTAGATCTTCGTTTTTGCCGTTTTAGTTAGGTGCAAACGTAGCAAAAGGTCTGCGTTTCTAAACTAAAACGTAGTAGTGTGGATGGGGCCTTAGATGTGCTGGATTTAGATTGGGTTTCTTAAACAGTGGGGTGACTCGAGCCTGCTTAAAAGCTGTGGGAAAGGTACCAGTGTGATACTTTATAATTAGACACCAAAGCTGCGGCTAAAATCTGTCATTTTTTTTACACGTTTACTATTTTCTACATGGTGAATGACACATATACACTATATGTGACCTGATCCAGCAAAATGAGTCACAGTGACCCAAATTTCAAAATTGAGATTTTGGTATTAATGGAAAGAGGAGACCATACACCTTCAAAAGATATCCTAGTCAAAGTCATACCTTGAATGGTTGTAAAGATATACACATTTGAATTATGGTCGTCTGCCCTCTTTTTCCAATTGGAAACCTGAGAAAATCGCTTTTAAAGTTTTTTGCCCGTTTTTTGTTGATCTCTTTCAAAATCCATTGCGTTTAAAGGGATAAACTATTTACTTTACAGCTTAATTTGACCAAAGACATTAATATATATATATTAATATATATAAATGCAATTAAACCAGGCTGAAGCTCAAATTATTTTAAAGTTTTTATTTGAATAAATAATTTAAAACTACCTTGTACAAAAATGTACTACAATCAGAAAGATTGTAGGGTGTGTCTGTGTGTGTGTGTGTGTGTGTGTGTGTGTGTGTGTGTGTGTGTGTGTGTGTGTGTGTGTGTGTGTGTGTGTGTGTGTGTGTGTGTGTGTGTGTGTGTGTAAGAGAAAGTGAAAGTGAAAGTGAAAATAAGAGAGGCAGAGAGACAAGGAAACAGAGATCAAATAATGCTAGTCTATCCAATCATATCTTTGTGTAGGCTAGTTGACAAGATTTACATTACACGAGAGTAGATGTTAAAACTTCATGCTGATTTGTACTCGGCTTTCGCCAAGATAAGCACCAACTAAGACGTAGCTTTACAGTAACCTATGCTTCTCCATCCATTTACGCTTCTTTCCATCTGGTGACGTGAATCTCCTTCTGTCTGGTGTTAATAGTGTATTTGCGCGTCAGCAAACACAACGGCTGCAACCACAGTGCGGTCCCCCCATAACAACCCTCTGGATTGAGCGGAGTAGGGAACATCTCTAGGGTCTTCAAGTGGGCACCTTCCGTCCTCAGTGTTTCGTCGACTAGCCCACGACACCTCAAGAGGGCTCGACAGTGACTCTGGCGTCCCAGAGTCACCCCCCTCCGTCCCCCACTCAACTCAGCCCAGCTTACTGACCTCTACTTCCCTCTTGCTGCTGAGACCTAACCACAATCTCACAATCTCTCCGCAACCCAACCATACACGCCAACCCGTTTGACTAAGGCTGTCGAGCCCCACTGGTGCGTTAATATGCAGTTTCAGTGGCAACGGTTCCGTATGGCATACCACCTACCGCAAATCACAATATCTGCCCAACCACCCGTCATTCACGCAATATACAGAGGAACGTAATGACTGTAAATACTATACAACCTCTACAAATAAACCAACAGTGCTGCTGAGACCTAACCACAATCTCACAATCTCTCCGCAACCCAACCATGCGCGCCAACCCGTTTGACTAAGGCTGTCGAGCCCCACTGGTGCGTTAATATGCAGTTTCAGTGGCAACGGTTCCGTATGGCATACCACCTACCGCAAAACACAATATCTGCCCAACATCCCGTCATTCACGCAATATACACAGGAACGTAATGACTGTAAATACTATACAACCTATACAAATAAACCAACACCCTTCAAGTTTTCAAGAATTCTACGAAACCGTAGCATGGCGGCCTGTACTCAGCCAGCTAGAATCTTTCCGTCTCAACCACAGCAAGTTGCTGCTCCTTTCTGCTGCTTCAGATAAGTTCTTTACTGTGCGACGCAACTCTTGACCACTGAATCTGACGTCTCTGAGGAACCGGGTTGTAGAGTGTGCCACAAAACCTCGACAACCCACTTCCACTGGATAAACCTGGACTCTCCATCCTCGCTGTTCTGCTTCAGTGGCCAGATGAGCATACCGCAATTTCTTCCTCTCATATGCCTCATCTACCGCATCCTCCCATGGCACTGTTAACTCTATCAGTTGAACAATGCGTGCTGATCCAGACCACAAAACAATATCTGGTCGTAGGTTAGTGGTGGCAATCTCAGGTGGAAAAATAAGCCATTGATCAAGATCAGCCCGCATCTTCCAGTCCCTAGCAGCTTCCAGTTGTCCTGGGCGAGAATTGGTGTTAGCACCTTTTTTTGGTGGTTGCTCGCCTGGGCGGAGGAATATTGTCTTCTGCGTGTAATGTTTAACGTGTAACAATAACAGTGTAACAAATTCATAACAGAGATACCAACAGTTAAATATTGGGTTAATCAAACACATTGTAATGGATTTTCCTTGCAGATAAATAGCTACACTCATTCACATTTGCACTCACTCACATCACATCCATACACAGTAAATACACTTCACTCAGATTCAAATTTGACATTAAATTTACCTTTCAGCTCTTTTCTTCTAAGCTGGGCAGGGAGAGCGACAAATTACTTTCTCAACTGGCAGTTTTGGGCAAATCTCACAAATAGTTTTGTACAGATAAAGGCCATTGCACACTGAGGCTGAAATTTGCATTCGAGATTTTCACACGTTAAAAAATAAATCGACCTCGCGTTATGTCAATCACGCTTGCACACTGTCTACAAAACTTTCATCGGTTATATAAAAAAAATCTTACGTTTTTCGGCTCAGTAGCAAGCTGTTTGAATGGTGTTTTGACAATTCGGAGCCACCGAATCAATACGGAAAAACGCATACGAAAAAAACGCGGACTCAGTGTGCAATGAATGGCCAGGGGGCTTGATGACGCTTTGGCAACTTTGCTCTCTTTTGACAGCGACATTTCTCAAATTAATAATATTTAATCTTTCTGAGGAGATCTGCTAGCTTGTTTATTAGCTACACAGAGCGCTCGCTGCGAGTCTGACAGGAGGGTGGCTGGACCTATCGCGTGCCGGTCAGTCGAAACGGCTTCCCATCGGCAAATGATCAGCATTTGTGTACATTTCTAAGCTTTTTGATTGGTTCTATACAACGTGTAACACCATTTGGAGAGCAGAGATAGTGACGTTTCAGGGGATACCCGGGAAATGCTCAGAGGTGAGATTGGAGTTGAGAAAAGCAATGTTCATTTCCAGCGAATTTAGTAAAACTTTGTAAACTTTAATAGTAATTTAAATACCTTTACTCAATTATCTGGACTACGAAACTTTGGGAGATTATTTTTGAATGTCTGTTCTTTGAAATTAGCACAAAAAAAAAATCTATTATTTTATTGTTTTTCCACATAATCGGCCCATATCTTAAAATGGAACGTTGCGACTTCCGACTCATTTCGCCAGATCGGGTCGCATATATTTCCACTATATGGGATAGGGAATGATGTAGGCAGTGAAAATATACTTTCTATTGGGGTGAATTAAGTCTGGTTTCACGTTAGTGTCACACGAACCGCTGCAGCGTGCACACAAGTCTGCTCTGGTGCAGAGACACGATATTGCAGAGCGGATCATATGCGCAAGTAGGCGCAGACCACAACAGGTATAGGGTCCATTTGAATTCTGAACAGAATGCTGTATTTTAAAGCAATATGGAGGAGATTAGGAGGAAACTGCGGCTTTACCAAGCTCAACGGCTCTGGCCAAGCTATGATATAAATTAAATGTTATTGGCTATTTTAAAATTGGGGAGGAGCTGTTCGATATGTCCCGCATTGTCTTCCTGTTTCAGTGGAAATTACATCAACACATGGGATAATGCTGCGCATTTCAAGGCAGTTCTACCAGAAAGACTCGGGAGAATAAATACTGAAACAATAAATACATATATTGATAGCCCAGCAAGCAATAAAGTTCTTTGGCGTAAGCCCCATCCATAGCTCGCAATCCGAGGGTCCGGACTCTGCATTTTCTGCCTGAAGACGAAGGCAGGGGCGCAGCCGACCCCCTGGGAGTCATAGGAAGGGATCATTCTGGTGGTGGTGGGGAGGATGGAGGGGAAGGAACCATCTTGGAGGTGGTGGGGAGGATGGAGGTAAATGAAAACGTCAGCATCTGCGAACTCAAACATGTGTAAGTACCGATCTTTTATACCGCAAGTATTAGACACGATTGGATAGATGAGAAGGTAATAAGTGACGTAGCAATTGAGTTTTCCTGGCAGAACTTAACGCTAAAGCTTCCATTTCCGTGGGCCTTTAAGGAAAAAAAAAAGGAAAAAAGTGTGTGTGTCTATATATATATATATATATATATATATATATGATTGGACATTGGTAAATTGTCTATAATTCAATAATCGTGCCATTGATTTAAACAAAAGTTGAAATGCTAAACACTCAAACAGCAACATATTAGTCAGCATAGAAATGGCTTACTTCAGTTTTCTCTAGACATTCAGTTTTACAGGAGAAAGTATTTTGCAAAAAATACACACTTCACCTTTAATTTTGTCGATGTTAACATTTTGTTTGGCATCTGCTATAGTGAGCATTGCATTCGACATCATCTATAAGCATCTAAATCACTTGTGAACTGCAGGAGCACATGGGAGACCGAACAACACGACTAGTGAATTACAACTTATTGAACAATGCTATTTTGTCAAGCAATGTGTCCACAGCAAGTTGAAGTGCATTTCTAGTCATCCCCTATTAGTTAGCTCTATCTGCTCTCTGTGTCATTTAAATGTGCACCTGCATATAGCACTAATAACCGAGTCACAACACAGCTCTCACATTCCAAATGAAACGATAGTCAACAGCACCCCACTGTCACATATCGTGGATTGGCCGTCTGCAAGTAAACACTTCAACAGGTCAAAAACACATGAAACAACATCAGCGCTCACCGCCTCTCTTCCCCTGGTATGGCATGTCCCCTGAGCAATGCATTAAAGACTCTCATCTTTGAGCATGGCTGTCAGACACCAGCCCACCTTTCCCCACATCCCTGCAGACATCTCCCTACAATTGTTTTCCAGGCTCTGGTTTCAGGCTTACAGCCTGGCAAGGCCGAGAATATTATAACTGAGCCTTCTGTGACGGAATAAGATGAGACTGCTTGATATGGATCCGAAGCATAAGATGTATGCATATTGGGCCAATCTTTCAGGGCCTGCATATCATAGCCTGAGGAAGACAGCTATACGTACACATTTGACATTTCAGAGTATGCAGTGTTCCCTCGATAAAAGCACAGTAACTGGGACACAACAGTTATGGGAAGTGACAGGAATTGTAAACAAATGAATTCTGTTATTGTCTGTGGAACTGTAAAATAGGGAATTCCCTTTATCACATGGCATTTCCTTTAGAAATGCAAACAGATTACAGGTGCCCCACAAAGCAAATGCTAACAAGAACTAGCATGTACATGTACACACAATTTGTGTTTACCGTAAATTACTGTAACAAGCTCTTAAATTGTCCTTTGTGGGAAATCCCTATAATACCTTGAGAAAGCTATTGGACAATATCTTAATGGCAGTTGTTCGGCTGGCACATGCTCCCCATGCTGCCATCTTTGCTAATGGACACTCAGTTCCAAAACTAAATTTGAGCCAGTCACCTGATCACTACCATTAGATTTTTTTTTATAAAATTATATGTTGCATTCAAAAAGCAAAAAAATATTTTATAAAATGGATAGTTCTTGTTCTTGATTATGGTTTGTTGAGCCATGTTCAAAGCCATTGCAAAATACATACACACATTTCAATAAAACAGAAATTCTAATTCAGCTGTACAATGACATCACCCCCAAAAGCATGTCTGCTCCAGGGGCCGCTGATTAGACTTACGTGCCTGCGGCAAGATGCTTGATTGGGCAGACAAATTCTTCATGTACCCTTTGCTATTACAGCATGGCTGTCCAAATCATACAACCAGTAACCAGCCCTACAACTCTATGGGAGACCTAGTGGTATCTGTTACATTTGTAACATATATCTTTACAGTATAATAAGAATCAGATGTTGCAAATTGAAGATCAGTGTTATTGTAGATCACAACATAAATTAAAGCCATAAGCAATTTGTCTAGGGTCAAAAATGGAACATCTGAGCAATCTAAAGTATTCATACTAGATGTCTCCTACCCAACATGACTCAATTTGTTTTTGTAACAGGTTTGAGTTTTTGCAAAAGATAATTTTTCATTTATAACTTTATATAACTTTACTCATATACATTTACAAATTTAATTTTAACAATAATTGTCAATCAACAATTTAAATAAAACTAATTACATAATAAAATAAGGAGATTTAAGGAGATTATATTAATTTATTAAAAAGTGCAGCATTGGATAGACATCACAACAAGCGTCTTTCAATGTCAATATTGTAATGTGCAAGCTCTGTTTTGGTTTAGTTCAATTGTGTTTTTGTTCTGTTTTCCATGTTGCTTGTTGCCTGTGTGCCCTGTCATTGAAAGTTGACGTAGTTTCATAGTTATACTAATATTCCACTTATATTCCATTTGGACATAAGTGGACTGCGAAGTGGACTTCACAGGATATTCCATCATCTTAAGTGAGATCCAATCCGAAGGTAGCGAACACGTTCAGATCGAAGGGCACTGCGAACGGCATATGGAATAAGGGAACATCAATACATCACTTCAAAGGAAGAGGAGAGTGAAAATCAACTTTCAACTTCCGTTGCACATTGCGTCACCAGTCTGAACTAACTATGGAAAGAGTTTTTAAATGGCTCTGAGATGAGGAGTTTATGTATACAGTCGAATATTCATAAATATTTTGTTGTTATTATACAAATTAAAATATTTATGAATGGTTATGGTGATTAATGTTACATTTGTATGTTCTGTTGCATGAATAGTTATGTAAACAAAATGTAAATGTAAAAGTACCTCAGGAATGTTTAATGTACACTGTTGGGGCGACAGTGGCTCAGTGGTTCATGTAGGTTGTCTACAAACCGAAAGGTTGGTGGTTCTATCCCCGGTTCCACCTGACCAAGTGTCGAGGTGTCCATGAGCAAGACACCTAACGCCAGCTGCTCCCAACGAGCTGAGTGGCGCCTTGCATGGCTGACATCGCCGTCGGTGTATGAATGAGTGAGTGAATGGGTGAATGAGAGGCATATATGTAAAGCGCTTTGGTGGCCATTGGGTCTGTGAAAGCGCTATATAAATGCAGTCCATTTACCAATGTTTACAATGCAGCTGCGCGTGGGAAAGAAAGTCCATGGGATGAGACCGCTATAATTATTAAGACCATTGATTAATACCACATTTATACATAGTTAACCAAATCAAAATGTATTTTTATATTGAATGACAGTACAGTACAGCTTCAAATCTATTAATAGTCAATTAATAGCTGCAATAGTCAATTAAATATACAAGTAATAAACATGTTTTAATTATATTTTTAGATAAATAATGTGTGTTTTGTATATGTACAGGCCTATTATATGATTTTAAATTTGATAGTAAAGTAACTTACAATTTTTATGTTATATCATAATCTGCATTACCCTATTATTGCCTTTCTTTGATGGCAGTGTAGAGCGTTCCAAATCAGCGATTATAGTCACCGAAGTCTGCTTCAACGGATATCCCAAGGGAGCAGTGAAAACTGTGTAGGGACCCGGTCAATTGGAACGCACCTAGTGTTACGTACTGGCAGGAATGAAGCAGAGAGTGAATCCAATCGCAAGCACTTTATTTAACAAACTAGTAATCTCGAGGGAACTCAGAACAGGAACACGAAGACGAAGACAGGAATAGCAAACATAACAACATCAAGAACTCACAAGGACTGAACTAAAACACAGGGTTTAAATACAAGGGAACACAAGCTAAACAAGATAACGAGGGGGCGTGGTTAAACTGAAACACCTGGGAAGACTAATCAACATAACAGGGAACAGCTGAACATGGGACAAGACACATGGCAGGATCACATGACAAACAGGGAATCACATGACAGACAAGAACAAGGAACAAGACACAAAACCCACACCGTGACATAGCCCCTCCCCTATGGGCGGCTCCCGACGCCCATAAAAAACAAAAAACAATTGTTCAGGAGGGTGGTGAAGCGGAGGCGGTCTTGGGGGAGGGACGGAGGGCCGGGTCCGTGCAGGGTAATAGGACCAGGGCATTGCAATGGCCGACCTGGGTCGAGAAGCGTGGGCAACCAGGGCGGAGCAGGAACTGCAGACGACCAGGGCGGGGCAGGCAGCGCAGGCGACCAGGGCGGAGCAGGCAGCGCAGGCGACCAGGGCGGTGAAGACCCTTCGGGCGGCCAGGGCGGTGAAGACCCTTCGGGCGGCCAGGGCGGTGAAGACCCCTCGGGCGGCCAGGGCGGTGAAGACCCCTCGGGCGGCCAGGGCGGTGAAGACCCCTCGGGCGGCCACGGCGGTGAAGACCCCTCGGGCGGCCACGGCGGTGAAGACCCCTCGGGCGGCCACGGCGGTGAAGACCCCTCGGGCGGCCACGGCGGTGAAAACCCCTCGGGCGGCCACGGCGGTGAAGACCCCTCGGGCGGCCACGGCGGTGACTCAGGCGCAGGAACAGCAGACACCGGCTCAGGAACAGCAGACACACACCCTGGCTCGGGCTCAGGAACAACAGACACACACACTGGTTCGGGCTCAGGAACAGACAACACACACACTGGCTCGGGCTCAGAAACAGACAACACACACACTGGCTCGGGCTCAGGAACAGACAACACACACACTGGCTCGGGTTCAGGAACAGACAACACACACACTGGCTCAGGTTCAGGAACAGACAACACACACACTGGCTCGGGAACAAACAACACACACACTGGCTCGGGAACAGACAACAAACACACTGGCTCGGGCTCAGGAACAGACAACACACACACTGGCTCGGGCTCAGAAACAGACAACACACACACTGGCTCGGGTTCAGGAACAGACAACACACACACTGGCTCGGGAACAGACAACACACACACTGGCTCGGGTTCAGGAACAGACAACACACACACTGGCTCGGGAACAGACAACACACACACTGGCTCGGGTTCAGGAACAGACAACACACACAATGGCTCGGGAACAGGAACAGACTCTGGCTCGGAGGCGGCCCTCTTGTCCGTAGACACTGGTTCAGAAGCGGCCATCTTGTCCGTAGACACTGGCTCGGAGGTATTGAGGTTAACTGTCTCTGGATCGGCAGACGTGACTTGAACAGTCTCTGGATCGGCAGACGTGACTTGAACAGTCTCTGGATCGGCAGACGTGACTTGAACAGTCTCTGGATCGGCAGACGTGACTTGAACAGTCTCTGGATCGGCAGACGTGACTTGAACAGTCTCTGGATCGGCAGACGTGACTTGAACAGTCTCTGGACTGGACGGGACCAGCGGCGAGGACTCTGGGCTGACAGGAAGTACAGGAAGGACTTCCAGGCATTGCGGGACGCGGGAAGTCCTCTTCCTCCTCCGTCTCCGAGAGCGAGAGGGCGCTGGGCTGGACGGGACCAGCGGTGAGGGTTCTGGGCTGGACGGGACCAGCGGCGAAGAGGACTGAGCGCTGGGCGGGACCAGCGGCGAAGAAGACTGAGCGCTGGGCAGGACCAGCGGCGAAGAGGGTCTTGAGCTGGGCAGGACCAGCGGCGAAGAGGACTGAGCGCTGGGCAGGACCAGCGGCGAAGAGGGCCTCGGCTCTGGCTGGACGTGGCTGACGTGAAGCTCTGGCTGGACGTGGCTGACGTGAAGCTCTGGCTGGACGTGGCTGACGTGAAGCTCTGGCTGGACGTGGCTGACGTGAAGCTCTGGCTGGACGTGGCTGACGTGAAGCTCTGGCTGGACGTGGCTGACGTGAAGCTCTGGCTGGACGTGGCTGACGTGAAGCTCTGGCTGGACGGTCTCTGGCTGGACGGTCTCTGGCTGGACGGTCTCTGGCTGGACGGTCTCTGGCTGGACGGTCTCTGGCTGGACGGTCTCTGGCTGGACGGTCTCTGGCTGGACGGTCTCTGGCTGGACGGTCTCTGTGCTGGACGGGACCAGCGGTGAAGGCTCTGGAAGCTCTGCTGAGACGTGGCGAGGCTCTGGAAGCTCTGCTGAGACGTGGCGAGTCTCTGGAAGCTCTGCTGAGACGTGGCGAGGCTCTGGAAGCTCTGCTGAGACGAGGCGAGGCTCTACAGGGCTGACGTGAAGCGAAGACTCGGTAGGCGGGACGGTCTGGACGAACCGAGTCCCAAGCAGGATAGCCTTCTTGGCAACCCGTGCTGACTTCAGCGCGGGATCGACCACGCTGGACACCAAACCCGGACGGCTATAGATCGATCTGGTGGGTGGCTTGATAATGGGAGTGACGTAAAGACCAGACTGAAGGGATACTGCAGGTTGACGGAGTTTCTTCTCCTTCATGTCCACAGCAAACAAAGAAATGCTCAAGGAAAGGGCCAGGTCGATATACCGTTCTAGCGTCCAATCGGTATAGTCATCTGGCATCATAAGAGCGATGTCCTCGTCTAGTCCACTCCGGAACAGCTCTATCAGCTGGGCGTCGTCTAGGGATGCTAAATGGCAGCAAACCCAGAAATCCTTCACATACCTTACTATGGGCTGGCCATCTTGTGACATAGACGACAGGTATCTCCTTAGGGCCTGGTTGCTTTTGGCTGCTGGACTCATTTTTGGTGAGTTCTTCTGTTACGTACTGGCAGGAATGAAGCAGAGAGTGAATCCAATCGCAAGCACTTTATTTAACAAACTAGTAATCTCGAGGGAACTCAGAACAGGAACACGAAGACGAAGACAGGAATAGCAAACATAACAACATCAAGAACTCACAAGGACTGAACTAAAACACAGGGTTTAAATACAAGGGAACACAAGCTAAACAAGATAACGAGGGGGCGTGGTTAAACTGAAACACCTGGGAAGACTAATCAACATAACAGGGAACAGCTGAACATGGGACAAGACACATGGCAGGATCACATGACAAACAGGGAATCACATGACAGACAAGAACAAGGAACAAGACACAAAACCCACACCGTGACACCTAGTGTGTGCCATTTTGTTCCCTTGTTTGTTACTTTTGTGACCACCTATTACTACCTATTGTTTGTTACTTTTATTGTCACCACCTGTGTTTAATTGATTTCTCTTGTTATCTCCTGTGTATTTATGTTCTGTTCAGTTCTCTGTCGGTCCTTATTTATCTATGGTTTGCATTTATCCTGTGTGTTCCTGTGATCTTCTATTTTTTTTTAAATCGTCCTCATGAGTGCTACCTGCAAACATTTACAAATATATTGTTTGTTTTATTTACATATTCCCCAATCTGACATAATCAACGGCTATAGTACAAATCAATCCATTTTGTAATTGAGATGTCAGTATGACCGATTTAGACATACAAGTCCAGTTCTAATATTCTGTTTGTGCTACCCATGCATCTGACAGATGTCTTTGGCCATTGAGTTTTGTTCTATTTCAGTTTCTATATAGAAATTTTGCGTGTCAAGTTCTGGCACAATTTTGAATAACATGTCTTGAGATCCTTCCATCATTTAGTTTCAGTTTGTTGGGATCCATCCAGCTATTTTTGATTGTAAGAATACATCAAGTGTGAATCTTTACTTGTTTTGTGCTGCCTACTCATAAGTGATGACTGACAGGCGCATTGCCTGTATTAGCAACTGGGGCTGTGCTGGCTGTAGTAAATGTATTAATAAATGGATTATTATTATGCTATTACTCTAATATTATGCTATCACACTAATATGTTCAATTTTAACTTATTGTTTTGTGCAGAAAAAATAACCCAATTTAAAAGACCAAATTTGGGTTCAAGTACCATTGCCAGTAAAGTTGGATCATCTTTGGATTCACTTTAAATCGCCATGAAATAAAAGAAGAGAAGCCGTTTCACTCAGATATATGTCACAATGTAACAGTTCCAGGGTGTTTTCAGGCTGATTATAGTTGTTTTGCCATTATCTTCCTGGTCACCAGGGGGCTAAAGCCTAAGGTGGGCGTTAGAACTCCCATATAAGCAAGAGCTATTGATGTAGCCCTTTAAGCCATGTGGTAGCTGAGCTTGGGAATGGTTCACACTATTTAAAAAAAAGAGGGGTTTGAGTTAATGTTCAACTTTTATGCCTTCTTGTGGTCAGTAATTGAGGATCAGTGTGTTAGCAATGCTCATTGTTGGCCGTATATTTCATCAACTGTGTTTGTTTTGTGTGCTTTATTTGGATTACCCTTGTGGATTATATATATACACATCTTTTCTTTTTTTTTCTTTACTTTGCCTTTGCAGACTACTATTTTTGGTCTGAATTATTCGCTACTACGAGACTGTAGTTGTGAACTGAACTGGCTTTTAACTGATTTTTGGTGCACAGTCAATCTGATTGATCTTCACTGGATTACAGGTTCCCAATCATAATTTCCCTAAAAAAGCAATCATGTGAGTGACACTGCGTCTTTTAAAAAATGTCATTCTCATGTCGTTTCTTGACAGTCATGATCACTGCCTCACGTGTCTGGGCTTAAAGCACGCTGAGGTCGCTTTCGTGAATGAGTTACGTACCCATTGCGGGAAGATGACCATTGTGGTGCTGCAGTCGAGACTTGATTACCTCAAATGAGGTGGAGTCCCCCCTGCTGTGCCCAGATCTAGTTCTACTGCTGGCCAACAGAGGGCTACTTCTGTGAATACACAGGGTGACCTGAGGATCACAGTGGGGGCTCCCACACCAAGCCAATCTATATGGGCCCCACACTTCTCTAGCACATCACAAGCTGTGGAGCTTCCGGGTAAGATTGCTGTTCCTTCTCATGGGGGACCTAGCATTTAATTTGGGGCTCCGGCGTAGAACCAGATATCAATGCTGCATTGGAGGGTGGGCTAGGGTCAATCTGTTTTATTTATGCCCCCTTCGGGGAGAGTAGCGTTGACCCAGAGATGACGGCCATGTTTTCCTGGGCCACTGAGAGCATCAGACTTGAGTGGAGGCCTCCACCGTGTCCTGAATGCTCAAGACTGGATGATTGGTAATCCACGTCTCCATCTAAAGACTGTAAGTTCTCATCCATGCTCACGGCCAAGGCTTACAGAACCGTTGTTCAGGCCGCCTCTTCTATGCACGTCATGGCCTTTCTGCAAGTCTTCCAGGCCAAGGCACTTAAAGAGCTGCACGAGGGCAGTTCTGGCCCAGGTTTGATGCAGGAGCTGCGCACAGCAACGGACCTCACCCTATGTGCAACGAAGGTCACTGTGCGGTCCCTGGGTCAGCCAATGTCCACACTTGTGGTCCAGGTACCAGCCATGACTAAATCTGGCATATATGAGGGAGACCGACAAAGCAGATGGAGGCGATTAAGTAAATCCTGCCCCAGCAGCTGGCTGAAGCTCTCCCACCTGCTCATTGCCGAGGATGCCCCCCTGTGGCTTCCATCTCTGCTCCCGTATGGCTACAGCAGCAGCCTCCACCCAGGCCGCAGGAAAGCAGCTCAGGCCATCCCAGCCCCTGCCAGACCTGCCAAGTCACAGTCCAAGCAGTGCCCCTGAGGCCCAGCGATGCAGGTGTAGGGTCTGGACCAATCAGACACACACTAATTATTCATATTCACTATATTTAATGAATATAAAGGTCTATGAAACTCTCCCCCAAAACTAACCTCACTAATGAAGTTACTTTGTCAGCCGGGTGTCCGGTTACAGAACACTTTAAGACTGATAACAGACTTTACGACCTCAAAGGAATGTGGCCACATGCGCCACATGCTTAAGAGAGAGAGACCATCTTTAATTAAATAAACTTTGCGGTGTTACTCTGATCTATGAAGGAACATGCCTCACAGAAACTGTGATGATTTACTGTCTCGTGTACTATTAGGTATAACAACATGGTATGTTTGATTGGGGTGTATGTGGTTGAACGACCACCCAACGGTCAATATAACTTCACCTGTATCATGCTTCCTAGCAAATTAATCCTCATTTAATGACACACACTTTGATGTACATCACCTTCTCTTAGAATGCAATGTGAATTTGTTATGTCTATTTGAGCTTGAACGAACAGTCTAAGCATGCTGGGGACAAAGATCCGTAAATCAACTAAGAGCCACTTTCCCTCTCAGACATGTCCCCTTTCTGATTGGTCGAGTTCAACCCTTAGGGGAGGATCTTCTCCAGGCCTTATTAGAGACAGTCCACATGTGACCTCCCTCTCTTAGTTTTTTCATCCAGCCGCAACACTGTTCTGGTGAGACTGGGGAGCCCCCTCCCCCTCCACGGGGGCCCCAGGGCCCAGCAGGCCTCGATTCCAACCAGATCCGGCCTCATGGAAAAGAGAGAAGACTCTCTCACAAAGAACCAAGGACAATCTCAGGAGTTTTGGAACAAAGACTCCAACCAACAAAGACTCCAACCAACAACGACTCCAATCACCCATCCTTCCGACTTCCTCACTTCTCCTGGGTGCTCGGCGTGGCCTCAACAGAGTCCCAAACAGAACCAAACCAGTCATGCGTTCCTGGAGAAAGAGAACGCTCAACCAACTTCAACTTGACACTGCCGGAACCATCAACGACTCCAATTTTCAACAACTTCAAGAATTGTTCCCATTACAAATGCAAGTATTCAATTCAATGAAATGTGAAAATGAAATTCTGATGGTTCTTCTCATAGACCCTCTTCCGGTTTCTAATTTCATCCTATCACTAACCTATTTATGTATTCATGTGTGTATGTTGTTTAGTTTATTTATATTCATATAAATATCTATATTTAGTTAATAAAACTTGTACATAATATGTATTTGGTTCTGTTTTGTTTGCAATACAAGTCACTTTACGATCACGGTTTTTGCTACTGGCTCAAAGTACTGTACAGGCGAAGAAATAATTATTCTTCGGTGGCCATGGAAGATACCCTTTATTAGAATAAATTAATAATCAAAATAGTTCGTTGGAAGAACTGATTAATTGATTGTAATATTAATTCAGCCACATCAAGTTAATCCAATTAACTGACCCAAATATTTATAATTAATAATAACAAGATATTATTGATTATTAATATTTCCAAAAAGCTGAGTTCCTTACATAATGGTGGAGAATTTTAAGGCATCGTATTAAACATTGTATGCAAGCAGACAGTAATCAATCATATGTTGTCCCATAAGTTTTATTAACATCTCATACATGCACGTACAAGTTTCTGAGTAAATCAGCAAAACTATAGCTTGAATATGCCTTCCTACGAATGGCAGAAAGTTCACAAATGCTATAATGCATATTTAAATCGTACGATAAGAAACTCCTGATATTAGCGAAGAAAGCCTAATTTCAGATATAAATCGAGCATAAGCCTTCTCTGACGAAGAAATCTCAGATTAGCCGCGCGCATAAATGGTACCAGAACTAATTAACCTGATATGGACGAAGAAATCTCCATTTTCAGCATTTTTGAATGTGATCTGAGCGATGTTCCTCAATCACCGATTAAGGCCTTATTATGCGTTACGTCATTGTATTCATATTAAACCGCTGAAGCGCTCATATGAAACAATCGCGTCGAATTAGTGGTATAAATTCTAGCTTAGCTAACTAGTAATTTGCCATTGTCTGTGAAAGAACGGTGCTGTTTTGATTTGTTAAAAAGAGTCACTCACACGCAACGTCGTGTCTAAGCGAGAGACTCAGTGCAAACTGTCAGCACAGCTCGATCGCTGCTCCGAACGATCTGTGTTGTTGGTTTGCATTGCGTCCGGAACGCGAGCAGGCGTTCCTATCTAGTTTTTCTGACAACAGCACCAATCTCACAGACCCTCGTGTAAACAAGCGACGGTTGTAGCCAATAGCTCCCTCAATCCTAACTTACACGCATGACTTACAAGTAAAACCCTCTACCTCGAGTGATAGTTTTAGCACCGCCTAAAAACTTAGACACGTTAGAGCGTAAAGTGTAACCTTAAACCAAAGACTATAGATTTTGCGTGATTTGAACTGAGTGATTTGAACACGAGTAATGAGAGTCAAAGCTCTTCGAGGCTTTGAATCAAAGGAGTCAACTGAGTCACAAATGACTCTTTGTTTGAAGCGCCCTCGCTGGCGACCCCTGCTGGTCAAAACAGTGGAAGTGTAGCGGAAACTCAAATCAACGGAACACCTTTTACAAACCAATCGCAAAGGTTTTATCAAAAGGTGTAATCAGGTAATGGCAATCCGCGAGCTACCTAATATCGTTTAATATGAGGTGTCTTTCAAGGCATAATATCTTAGTAAACCGTAGGGCTCGTTTTATGAAAGCTTGACTTGAAAGTCAATCAGACCCTTTATCAAATGCGTCATTAAATGTGTACGAATCTATAAAGTGATACGAGATCACATAGAGACCAGATACACAATGGTTCACGAACCGTTGAAATTTAAAACAATTTCGAAACAGCTATGACGCGTAACGAAGCCCAGTTTAATAAAATCACGTGACCTTAGCAGTGATACACTCCGAATGATTTGAGACGAATGATTCACCCCGGTGTCAGAGCTTCACGAAGCACGTCTCATAAGAGGGTTAAACCACCCTCTTCTCTCTCTCTTTCTCTCTCTCGACCCCTTCCTCTTGGTTTCACTTTCAGATTGAAACCCAGATACTTTGGGTTTTTATTTGTGTTTCTTTTATTTTTACTTAAATCTACCCCTATTTTATTTTGTGTATTTACACCCGTTGAGCCTGAATAGTCCTATTCAGTTAAATTGAATTTAATTAAATTGGGAAATTAATTAAGTCAATTTGCTTAGTCAAGTTCCCCTCTAGTTACCAGAGCTATGAGAACACACAATGTTTACATACATTTTTTTATTTTATTTTTATTTTTTTTCAATTTAGTTATTTACGTTTGTTTCAGCCTGAATTCTTATATTCAGCTAAAGAGAAAAAGAAGGGCTTAACTAAATTTGAAATTTAATTAAATTACTTGATACGCTTCCCTTTCCTTTTAGTTTTCTTAGAGCTATAAGGACGTTCTAACTTTACCTTTACCTTATTTTAGATCACTAGTCACTATCCTCATCTTCTCTCTCTCTATAGGATTACAATATCTAGCGACTGTTGTTTCCATAGCGAGTTACACAGGTCATTAATATCCTACTTCCTGTCTGTGTTTTACCCATCCTCACTCCTTAGCACCAAGCTAAGTACATGAAGTACGGCTAAACACAAACGCACAGTAGGCCCCAGACAGAACTGGAAACACTTCCCATTGTTTCTTCTTCTTCTTTTGGACCTTGAGATGTCTGATGTGTCCCTGGTAGCTTGGTCTAACAGCAGCATAACCCATAAGTGACTCCTGTTTACCTATGTCTCCTAGCTAAACCTAAATAGGTAAAACACTCCTTTCTTCCTCTTCTTTTCTGGTTTCATCCCATTGTTTTATTTTGGTGTTGCTCTATCTGTTACTCTCGTAGCACAACATGTGAGAAGAACCATCAGCATTTTTGAGTAATAGGTTATGACATGTAAGAGCCCAGTCATCAGTCGATGCTGCTTAAAGCACGTCAACTAAGATACTCAAAACTTTTTTTTTTGTTGTGTGTGCTCACCAACACTAAATTTTAGCTGCTCCACATAGCCATTCTCCCACACAGATAGCTCACCACCTCTGTAGAAACTTGCATTTGCCTTTGCCATTTCTCTCTCGTGTTCCCACAAGTGTTCCAGTAGGCCTCAGACACCCAGCCCTGCCACCAGGACCACCTGAAGACCCGGCAGAGCAGTGTCATGGACATCCTTCAGCCTGAAGCAGGCAACGACCTGCCACGGCAGAGGAAGGAACAGTTAGGCAACAATGAAAGCAGACGTCTGACACCCAGCCTGAGCCACCAAGAGCTGACCAGCATTATCTTCTCCTTGGCCATGCTCCCGCAGGCCTCAAACAGGAGGTAAATGAACTAACGCTGCCAGCCACAGGACTCCACAGAGAACGAACCCTGCTCAACGGGAGAAGGCACAGGACAGATGCAAGGACCCTGACAGAGCAGAGCAACTGAAAGAGATCATCAGTTTTCAGGCGGACGACAGCTCTGAGCACCTGCAAACCGACGGGTAAAGAACTGTTTCACTCAAAGAACTTAAAGAAATGGTTGAACTCAAAGAGAGCTAAAGCCATCAATGTGCAGCGGAAGTCCGAACACTGACTTAGCGATGCTGTAACATTATTGACGCACTCCATGTGGTCCAAAGAGAGCTGCAACAGTCCAACCCACTGCAAATGGACCACACAAGAAAGATGGACCCTGCTGACCTTCACATTAGCAGCGTAAGCTTCCCCAGCCCTGCACAAAGGGGGGAGGAGCCAAAGCCCTCGGCTTAACACTTCACCAGACAGTGCCCTGAGAGCCCCTGCAGCTGCAGGAGGAAAAGGTAAATCAGACAAACCCTGAAATGGCACATGAAGTGACACTCAACAATCTCAAGTGAAAGGTCAGAAACATCCCTGCCAATCTACGAGACATTGATTTTCACCTGCAGTCTCCAACCGGTATGGCACACCGAGACAGACTCCATCTGATCTGGACACATCCAGCCCAGCTGGGCCCTGCCCAAACACCAAGCAGGACAGACCTAGAAGGCCCTGTGCTACCACCACCAACTCCGAACGAGTTGTCTGTGGAACTTACAACGAACCGGTGACGGAGGAGGACACCAGCTTCAATAAACTTTTCCTCCAAAACCAGTTAGTCACCATATTTTCACCTGCCCCCACGCAATGCCCACTCAACGATGCGTGACCTGATGCAGAAGGCCTCTAACACAGAAGGCCTCCCCAGAAAAGGTTCCTAAGACCCCATTGATTCTGAACTGCAAAGCCAGAAGGCACACAGCATGAAAACAATGCAAGACTCTGCTAAAAGTCCCTGGTCAACATAGGACATAAAACGTCTCAGGTTACTATTGTAACCATAGTTCCCTGAGAACAGGGAACGAGACGATGCGTCCATCGACGCCATGGGAACGCCCCCAGCGTGACTGCGTCTGAAGCATCTATGTCAACTAGTCCAATGGAAAGAATGAGCGTCACGGGCGGGTGACGTCATGACCAGGAATTGATAAAAGCACACAATTTCGAAACAGCTATGACGCGTAACGAAGCCCAGTTTAATAAAATCACGTGACCTTAGCAGTGATACACTCCGAATGATTTGAGACGAATGATTCACCCCGGTGTCAGAGCTTCACGAAGCACGTCTCATAAGAGGGTTAAACCACCCTCTTCTCTCTCTCTTTCTCTCTCTCGACCCCTTCCTCTTGGTTTCACTTTCAGATTGAAACCCAGATACTTTGGGTTTTTATTTGTGTTTCTTTTATTTTTACTTAAATCTACCCCTATTTTATTTTGTGTATTTACACCTGTTGAGCCTGAATAGTCCTATTCAGTTAAATTGAATTTAATTAAATTGGGAATTTAATTAAATCAATTTGCTTAGTCAAGTTCCCCTCTAGTTACCAGAGCTATGAGAACACACAATGTTTACATACATTTTTTTATTTTATTTTTATTTTTTTTCAATTTAGTTATTTACGTTTGTTTCAGCCTGAATTCTTATATTCAGCTAAAGAGAAAAAGAAGGGCTTAACTAAATTTGAAATTTAATTAAATTACTTGATACGCTTCCCTTTCCTTTTAGTTTTCTTAGAGCTATAAGGACGTTCTAACTTTACCTTTACCTTATTTTAGATCACTAGTCACTATCCTCATCTTCTCTCTCTCTATAGGATTACAATATCTAGCGACTGTTGTTTCCATAGCGAGTTACACAGGTCATTAATATCCTACTTCCTGTCTGTGTTTTACCCATCCTCACTCCTTAGCACCAAGCTAAGTACATGAAGTACGGCTAAACACAAACGCACAGTAGGCCCCAGACAGAACTGGAAACACTTCCCATTGTTTCTTCTTCTTCTTTTGGACCTTGAGATGTCTGATGTGTCCCTGGTAGCTTGGTCTAACAGCAGCATAACCCATAAGTGACTCCTGTTTACCTATGTCTCCTAGCTAAACCTAAATAGGTAAAACACTCCTTTCTTCCTCTTCTTTTCTGGTTTCATCCCATTGTTTTATTTTGGTGTTGCTCTATCTGTTACTCTCGTAGCACAACATGTGAGAAGAACCATCAGCATTTTTGAGTAATAGGTTATGACATGTAAGAGCCCAGTCATCAGTCGATGCTGCTTAAAGCACGTCAACTAAGATACTCAAAACTTTTTTTTTTTGTTGTGTGTGCTCACCAACACTAAATTTTAGCTGCTCCACATAGCCATTCTCCCACACAGATAGCTCACCACCTCTGTAGAAACTTGCATTTGCCTTTGCCATTTCTCTCTCGTGTTCCCACAAGTGTTCCAGTAGGCCTCAGACACCCAGCCCTGCCACCAGGACCACCTGAAGACCCGGCAGAGCAGTGTCATGGACATCCTTCAGCCTGAAGCAGGCAACGACCTGCCACGGCAGAGGAAGGAACAGTTAGGCAACAATGAAAGCAGACGTCTGACACCCAGCCTGAGCCACCAAGAGCTGACCAGCATTATCTTCTCCTTGGCCATGCTCCCGCAGGCCTCAAACAGGAGGTAAATGAACTAACGCTGCCAGCCACAGGACTCCACAGAGAACGAACCCTGCTCAACGGGAGAAGGCACAGGACAGATGCAAGGACCCTGACAGAGCAGAGCAACTGAAAGAGATCATCAGTTTTCAGGCGGACGACAGCTCTGAGCACCTGCAAACCGACGGGTAAAGAACTGTTTCACTCAAAGAACTTAAAGAAATGGTTGAACTCAAAGAGAGCTAAAGCCATCAATGTGCAGCGGAAGTCCGAACACTGACTTAGCGATGCTGTAACATTATTGACGCACTCCATGTGGTCCAAAGAGAGCTGCAACAGTCCAACCCACTGCAAATGGACCACACAAGAAAGATGGACCCTGCTGACCTTCACATTAGCAGCGTAAGCTTCCCCAGCCCTGCACAAAGGGGGGAGGAGCCAAAGCCCTCGGCTTAACACTTCACCAGACAGTGCCCTGAGAGCCCCTGCAGCTGCAGGAGGAAAAGGTAAATCAGACAAACCCTGAAATGGCACATGAAGTGACACTCAACAATCTCAAGTGAAAGGTCAGAAACATCCCTGCCAATCTACGAGACATTGATTTTACCGAGACAGACTCCATCTGATCTGGACACATCCAGCCCAGCTGGGCCCTGCCCAAACACCAAGCAGGACAGACCTAGAAGGCCCTGTGCTACCACCACCAACTCCGAACGAGTTGTCTGTGGAACTTACAACGAACCGGTGACGGAGGAGGACACCAGCTTCAATAAACTTTTCCTCCAAAACCAGTTAGTCACCATATTTTCACCTGCCCCCACGCAATGCCCACTCAACGATGCGTGACCTGATGCAGAAGGCCTCTAACACAGAAGGCCTCCCCAGAAAAGGTTCCTAAGACCCCATTGATTCTGAACTGCAAAGCCAGAAGGCACACAGCATGAAAACAATGCAAGACTCTGCTAAAAGTCCCTGGTCAACATAGGACATAAAACGTCTCAGGTTACTATTGTAACCATAGTTCCCTGAGAACAGGGAACGAGACGATGCGTCCATCGACGCCATGGGAACGCCCCCAGCGTGACTGCGTCTGAAGCATCTATGTCAACTAGTCCAATGGAAAGAATGAGCGTCACGGGCGGGTGACGTCATGACCAGGAATTGATAAAAGCACATCCGGTGCAAACCGGCATTAGCTTCGAAAATTGCCGAAGCAAGCCGATCACAGGGATGCAGGAAGTATGGCAGGGTGACGCATCGTCTCGTTCCCTGTTCTCAGGGAACTATGGTTACAATAGTAACCTGAGACGTTCCCTTACGAAGGGAACTCAACGATGCGTCCATCGACGCCATGGGAACGAGAATACCCAAAGCGCCAGTATTCCAAGTACCTGAGTGTCAGTCTGTTGTAACTAAGCACTAAGCACCTGAGAACCTGGGGCAGCATCCAGGTCCAAACTGTAAAACCTGACGAATGTGAGCGGTGAGGACCAGCCTGCCGCATCACAAACGTCTTGGAGGGAAACCCCAAATAACAAGGCTTTAGAGGCCGCCATACCCCTCGTTGAGTGAGCTCTGACCACCAAGGGACACGGATGGTCAGAGTACTCGTATGCAAGTGAAATAGCCTCGACTATCCACTTGCTAACCGTCTGTTTAGAAGCAGGAAGACCCTTCTTAGGTGATCCAAAGCAAATAAATAACTGGTCGGACTTCCTCATAGAAGATGTCCGATGAACATAAGTATCCAGTGCTCGCACTGGACACAAGAGGTTCAGCCTTTCCTGGTCCGCAGATGTAAAAGGAGGAGGACAGAAAGCCTGCAGCACGATAGGCCTCGGAATCAAGGTCGGCACCTTAGGGACGTATCCCTGTTTTGGATATAAGAATGCCTTGACCATCCCCGGTGCAAACTCAAGGCAAGTGGGGGAAACCGAAAGGGCCTGAAGGTCTCCAACTCTCTTAAGGGACGAAATAGCTAGCAGAAAGATAGTCTTAAGGGTAAGAAATTTCTCTGAAACCGAATCTAAGGGCTCGAATGGAGCCCTAGACAGGCCTTCTAGTACTAATGCCAAATCCCAAGCTGGCACCCTAGTGCGAGTTGCAGGCCTCAGCCTCAGTGTGCCACGAAGGAAACGTGTAATCAGGGGGTCTCGACCCAACGATGTACCCCCAACCAGGGCGTGGTAAGCCGCAATGGCCGCCACGTAAACCTTAAGTGTGGAAGGACATAAACCTGACGTAAAGCGCTCCTGCAAGAACTCGAGTACTGTGTTCACAGAACAGTTAACCGGATCCCACTGATGTCGGTGACACCATACAGAAAAAACTTTCCATTTCAGCGCATATAGTTTCCTAGTAGCTGGAGCTCTGGAGCTTAGGATGGTCTCAGCAGCCTCAGCTGAGAGACCACTCTCTATGAGTTGGGCCCCCTCAGAGGCCAAACCCACAGGTTCCAAATCTCTGGCCGAGGGTGAAATATTGTGCCCCCGGCCTGAGACAGAAGGTCTCTCCTGATCGGGATCTCCAAGGGAGGACCGTCTAAGAGATGGATCAGGTCCGCAAACCAGATCCGACTCGGCCAGCGTGGTGCTACAAGCAGTAGGCTTATTCCGTACTGGCGGACTCGTTCCAGAACTCCTGGGAGCAGAGCAACAGGGGGAAATGCGTACAGACGTAGCCTCGGCCACGTCTGCACCATAGCATCCAGCCCCAGGGGGGCTGGGTGAGTAAGGGAGAACCAAAGTGGACAGTGCGTCGTGTGCTGAGACGCAAACAGATCCACCTCTGCTTGGCCGTAAAACTCCCAAATTTTCTCCACCGCCTCGGGGTGGAGTCTCCAATCCCCTGGCCTCAGCTCCTGCCTCGACAGGATGTCTGCCCCCACATTCTGGTCCCCAGGAATATACACTGCCCTCAGGGAGAGTACCTTCCCCAGAGACCACAGGAGGATCTGGTGCGCCAGTTTGCAGAGCGGACGCGACCGCAGACCCCCCTGACGGTTCAGATAAGAGACCACTGATGTGTTGTCTGTTCGTACAAGCACATGATGGCCCCTCAGGTCTGGGAGAAACTGTCTCAACGCATTGAAGACAGCCATCATCTCCAGGCAATTGATGTGCCACGAAAGATGATGACTTTTCCACAGACCCTGAACCGAGCGGCCTTCCATTACCGCTCCCCAGCCGGTGAGGGAAGCATCTGTCGAGATCGTAACACGATGGCAAAGAGCTCCCAATACCGGACCCTGGGTTAAGAACCAATGTTTCCTCCATATAATTAAGGCACGAAGGCACCGCCGCATGACCTTGATCATACGAAGTGGGTTTCCCCTCGGGGAGAACCCTCTGGTCCTTAGCCACCACTGTAAAGGTCTCATGTACAGCAGGCTAAAAGGAATCACGTTGGACGCTGCCGCCAAGAGACCCAACAGTCTCTCGAACTGTTTTACAGTGCGTGACTGGCCTAGCTTTAGCTCTTTGGTGGCTGTCAGGATAGCAGCTACACGAACGGGCGATAGAGTGGCCCGCATCGTCACTGAATCCCATACCACACCAAGGAAAGTGGTTCTCTGTACTGGAGAAAGAACACTCTTCTTGGCGTTGAGCCTCAACCCCAACATCTGCATATGAGCGAGAACGACACCTCGGTGCCGAACCGCCGACTGCTCTGATTCCGCCAGAACCAGCCAGTCGTCGATGTAGTTCAGAATACGTATGCCCTGAAGCCTGAGAGGGGCTAGAGCTGCATCCACGCATTTCGTGAACGTGCGGGGTGATAAAGCTAGACCGAAAGGAAGAACCCGATATTGGTATTCTTTGCCCCCGAAAGAAAACCTTAGGAACTTCCTGTGCTGAGGGAGGATGGAGATATGGAAGTAGGCGTCCTTCAGATCTATCGTGACAAACCAGTCCTCGGATCTGATTTGAGTCGCGATCTGTTTGAGTGTCAGCATCTTGAACTTGAGTTTCTGTACTGAACGATTCAACAGACGAAGATCTAAAATGGGACGCAACCCCCCATCCTTTTTTGGAACAATGAAATAACGGCTGTAAAAACCCGACTCTCTGTCGGGTGAGTACACCTGTTCTATAGCTTCCTTTGCTAACAGGGCCTTTACCTCTTGCTCCATTACCAGAGCCTGCTCGGGATGCACCACTGTGGGCAGCACCCCGTTGTAACGAGGAGGACGAGAACCAAACTGGATTCTGTATCCTTTCTCTACAATCTGCAGGACCCAATGAGAAATATTCGGCAGAAGCTTCCACGCTGCCAGAAAATTTACTAAGGGAACCAGCCTCTCGAGGCTGGTCTCTGGTGTTATCGAGACAGCCAATTCCGGAGCCTGAAACATAATGGCAGGAACTACCTGAACTGGCCGCTCTAAGGCCCCCCTCAGAGGGCGCGAAACCGATGCTGTGCCGCAGCATAGCATCAGCGACTCGCTGGAGACCGCTGCGCCCTGAAGCACCGAGGGTGGCAGGGTTGGCAGAACGGTCTCGTGAGGACCCCGAAATGGAACGGGCACCGTAAAATGAGG
Organism: Siphateles boraxobius; assembly: GCF_051911475.1. Taxonomy (NCBI): domain Eukaryota; kingdom Metazoa; phylum Chordata; class Actinopteri; order Cypriniformes; family Leuciscidae; genus Siphateles; species Siphateles boraxobius. Next base: position 11,071,822 of record NW_027509141.1, on the reverse strand, counting down.
TGTACACCGCTCCACTTCGGTCGGGGCTGTCCTCACAGGCCTGATGCGTGAACATCAGGACCTTTTTTTTTTAACCGAAGTCTTCTTCGCCTGAAGAACGGTCCTCAGATCCGGCTTCGACTTAGAAGACTTCGGTTGAGAGGGTTGCGTCTGTCTCCAGTCTCTACATGGAGGTGCACGAGATGCAACACTCTCTTTCTGATGCACACGATATGATGAGCTCGACGGCTGGGGCTGCTCACGCCCAGCAGCCCCAGGGGGCTGGACACGGCGAGGGATAAACTTTTTAAAAGCGTCAGCTTGTTTTTTAGACTCCTGAAATCTCTCGACGACCGCGTGGACTGCGTCGCCGAAGAGACCAGAAGGTTCAAGCGGAGCATCTAATAAAAAAGCTCGATCTTTTTCTTTAATCTCTGACAGATTTAACCATAAATGTCTCTCAGTAGCTACCAAGGCTGCCATAGACCGCCCAATTGCTCTGGCGGTCTCCTTAGTAGCCCTGAGAGAAAGATCGGTAGCCCGACGAAGTTCTCGAATATCGTCATGAGAAATTCCCTCACTACTATCCAGATCCCCCAGCAGGTCAGCTTGATAAGCCTGAAGCACTGCCATTGTGTGCAGACATGCTCCAGCTTGACCTGCTGCCGTATAAGCTTTGCCCACTAAAACCGAGGTGGCTTTAAGCGGTCTAGTGGGCAAAGCCGAGGCTTTCAGGGACGATGCGGGACCAGGCGAAAGATAGCTGGCTAAATTCTGTTCCGCCTGGGGCATCGCCTCATAACCAAACTCTTTTAGCCCTCTTATTCTCGAATAAGTGTTAACTTGAGGGCTAAAAAGTCGTGAAGAGTAAGGTTTATTCCACGATTTCGATATTTCATTATGAAGATCGGGAAAAAAGGGAAGCCCTCGTGGTGGAGATAATGTCGTGGAAGATAAAAAGCGCTCATCTAATTTACTTTTAGGACGAGCGCCTTTATTCTCAGATGGCCATTCAATATTTAATTTCTCTACAGCCCGTGACATAACATCCACCAGCTCATCATATGCTGGGGAAATAAATTGTGAATCTCTTTCCCCCATGTGTGTGCTTTCACTCTCCATACTCATAACATCGACCTCCTCGGAGGAAGAGCATTGAAGTAATGGAGGGCTCTCTCCCCGGGCGGAAGAAACCGCAGTGCGTGCTTCCGACACCGGGGGGAGAGCGCTGGATCTTCCGGGTAAGGAAGGAGAAAAGGCCCGCGGACCCGTCTCCAACCCCTCCGAAAGATCCTTTTGCGATCCCCAGGAATGCATTCTCCGCGCCGCCTCGGCAGACGCGGGTCCTGATCCCTGAGGATCGCGAGCCTGCCCACTCTTTACATCAAAGAGTGACAGGCGAGAGCGGAGCGGTAGCATTTCACAGTGTTGACACTCAGCCCCCTCGAAGGCTGAGACCGCATGCTCCACTCCCAAACAAATGACACAAAGCTCGTGTGTGTCCCCACCCGTTAAATAACGCGGGCAGGGAGGAACACACTGCTTGTACACTTGTTTCGCCATAACGTTTCCGAATAAATTGCAACAGACAACAATAAATAGACAGAGACAGTATAACACAGATCGCTTGCTGAGGCAACAGAAGCTAATGCCGGTTTGCACCGGATGTGCTTTTATCAATTCCTGGTCATGACGTCACCCGCCCGTGACGCTCATTCTTTCCATTGGACTAGTTGACATAGATGCTTCAGACGCAGTCACGCTGGGGGCGTTCCCATGGCGTCGATGGACGCATCGTTGAGTTCCCTTCGTAAGGGAACTTTTAAAGTAGATGAAAATGTGTGCTCAAAGAACAGCAAGACTCTGCATTAGTAAAAGTAGAATTTTACTGATATAAAGAAAATCTTGAATGGACGTGTAAGCCTCACCTGCCAACAGACTATGCACGACTCTTTTGAAACAAACATTTGCTACATGCTGGTTGAATTGGCACTGCTACACATTAGTTTCCATGACAATGAAGGGTTACAGGAAACACTAGCTCCAAATAGGGCATACCTTGACGCCATAGTGCAGGAAAACCACCTGAGTTTTAAACTGCTGTTAACCTACAGGCGTGCATTTGACCATTGCGGTCCAACTGGAACACAACATGCGATACGCATTTTGATCACTGGTTGCTGGCTTGTCTAAATGCAGATAAAACGATAGCGGGAATTGACATCTCTACTGTAAGTGAAAGAGTCTTAGATTTCCAACTGGTATCAGTAAGTTCAGCATTAAAGCGTAAGTCTGTTTGACAAAGGAATCTCATCTCAGCAACTTGTAAACTGTACCGATATCTATCCTGCTTTGGTTAAAGAAATCCAAATTGCAGTATTGCTAAACCTGTTTCTGACAAAGAAAGCTCAGGACAGTGTTATATATACGTAGACCTGGGTGATGCTCCCCTTTCTACATTGTAAAGGCCTTACAAATTATTGTTAGATTGATGTAATTCACCTAAATTTTTAGCTGCATCCACAAGCAGAGAGCTACCTAGTGATCAAAACTGTTCACTCGCTGAAAAGTCAGCATTTATGCATGAGAGGGACGTAACTATATAGGCTTAGACAAGCTTTGACTTTCAGCAAATCTATTTCCTTACTCTGTAAACAAATAGAATAAGTTGTGTAAAGTAAAGAGAAGAGTTCCATGAGTAAAATTAGCAAATGCCAAAACACATTAGCATTTTACTGAATGTAACATCAAGTTCTTGAAAGAATTAAAGTATAGGCGCCCCCTTTTAACCCGTTTAAACATGCATAACTCATTTAAAATGTGCGGACATTTTTCATGGACTGTTGAATTGTTCTGACATGCACTGGTTCCCATGACAACGACTTGTCACAGGAAGTGCTAACTCGTGACGTCATCTTGTAAACAAACCAGCCTAGGTGGCTAAGCTAACTTAACCTAGCGTCCATCCAGCTTAGGCTAAGCTAAGCTAACCTAGCATCAATCCAGCTTAGGCTAAGCTACATAATAACTTCGACAGTTAGCGGTTAGCATCATTTACTTGAAGCCTTAATTACAGCTTTTATGTATACGGCGCAAAGTATTCTAAAATACTTTCTTTAACCCCATTTAGGGTTTCTAATTTTTCTCTTTCCTTACTTTCAATTCTTCTCAGCTGAATTTCACCTTCACTAGTTTAGGCATAGTCCTTGCTGAGCGCTGTAGGCTAAATTTGCAGATGCCCTGTCAATTAAACCCAAGTTTAATTACATGTAAGCTGTGTAGCTAGAGAAGAATTCTTATAGTTATGAGAATTTTCATCAGCATGTTGACTAAACCTTTGGAGGGACACACACGGTGTGGTCTTAAACACGCAACAGCTGTGACCCACTATGGAGTGTTGGTCCAGGCAAATCTAAAGGTTAGTCACTAGTGCTATTGATTACTCTCAATTTCAGATCATTCCGGCTGTTTTGATCACTTACTTAAGTCCTTTTTTATTTTTATTTTACTTCGATAATAATAGCAGTCAGCTATTCACTTGTCTATACTGTCATGTATATGATTTATTTCCATTTGTTCTCTTGTTCAAATGTGGTTCCATTTCCCATAGGGCCCAGAAAGGAACCAGAGACACCTTTATTTGTGATTTTGTTTATTTTCAACAAGTGCACTAATTTTTATGACCCTGCAACACAAGTAACTTCAACGATTACTAGGGCATAACTATAGTCCTGAGGATTGATAATAAGCATAATTTGAATAGGAAAGCTGTCCTTTTTCCTCCTATTCTTCACTTCGTCAAGCCGTAGTGAACCACCAGTTAAGTCCAGAGAAATATTTTAGTCATAAGAACCATCTTAAGTCATTTATTTCATCTCGGCTATGCCCTTTCCAGGAAATACTCTCGGAACCACACAAGTCTTAGCCTCCTAACATTCACAGCTAAGATGATAAGGATACAATACACACTTCACTAGCTAGCTACACATGAAATACCTAGCTTTATGCTACATATCTAGCGAACCCATTAAACCGTGGCTCTGAACTTTCTAGGGTCATGCATTAGTCTCTCACCACAGTTGTGCCAAAATGTTGCAGATCCTCTGCTTAACCTGACCTTAACCGGTTAGGAGAACGAAAAGACTGACAAGCCATCGCGAGGAACACTGTTCCACCCATGGCTGCTGACATCTGGCGGCACCGGAGCCAACGGAACTGCACCATGAGAGAAGAGGACAAACGACCCATGACCCAAGCCAGAGTTACAGCCACACCGGGGTGATCAAGATTCTCACCTCCTTACCCCACCTTATGGGTATAAAACAGAAGGTAAACAACCTCACATAATAGATCACAGCGTCCCACAAGGAGCGGACCTGTGCCCAAAGCCTTACAGACCAGCTAGACACTGAGGTTCGAACCAGATTCAATGCAGCTGGACTGAGCATGCCCAGGACCAGCACAGAACTGTCACCATGGCAACAACCCAGGTACCAGCCAAGCCCCTTGGAGAAGCCATGGAGGACAGCACCCTCAACCTGCAAACACCACAGGAAGACCACGGCTGTCAACGACAGCATCCTCTTCCATACCCTTCACACAGGTGTCAATCTGAGGCTCCGCAAGGACAGCTGGACGCACCTGCCTCAGAGTTACTGGAGCCGCTGACACACGCAAAAGAGCTCCCTGCACAGGACTCACCCGAGGAGTCCTGTAAGGTACAAGCTTCCGACTCCTTGCCCACCCCAGCTTAGGCAAGCTTGCGTCGGCACCACCATTAGGACAGAACAACACTTCAATCCTTCAGACCTCTCGTGACTGAGAGGCTAACAACCACCTTCTGACCTCCGGCCACCAGCACCATGTCAGCTTGAAAACCTCTCTATGCTACATAGAGGCCTAACCACTTCCTGCAACCACAAGGAAACACCTGCCCCAAAACTAATGAACTTCAGAATGTCCCAACACCTGCTGCCTCAACACCTGCTGCAGAGACCTGGACTTGGCTACTGTCCACATCAACCGCCGTGGAACGACCACCACTCCAGAAGACGCGAGCAACCAGAGGCCACCATGGCCTTCCAGCCTTCTATGACAAAGGTGTGTCTGATCTGTCGGCACTTTCAACTTCGATCATGGTTGTCCTTGAGGGGGACAACAACGGTCGAAAGGGGGGGATGTAGGGTCTGGACCAATCAGACACACACTAATTATTCATATTCACTATATTTAATGAATATAAAGGTCTGTGAAACTCTCCCCCAAAACTAACCTCACAAATGAAGTTACTTTGTCAGCCGGGTGTCCGGTTACAGAACACTTTAAGACTGATAACAGACTTTACGACCTCAAAGGAATGTGGCCACATGCGCCACATGCTTAAGAGAGAGAGACCATCTTTAATTAAATAAACTTTGCGGTGTTACTCTGATCTATGAAGGAACATGCCTCACAGAAACTGTGATGATTTACTGTCTCGTGTACTATTAGGTATAACAACATGGTATGTTTGATTGGGGTGTATGTGGTTGAACGACCACCCAACGGTCAATATAACCTCACCTGTATCATGCTTCCTAGCAAATTAATCCTCATTTAATGACACACACTTTGATGTACATCACCTTCTCTTAGAATGCAATGTGAATTTGTTATGTCTATTTGAGCTTGAATGAACAGTCTAAGCATGCTGGGGACAAAGATCCGTAAATCAACTAAGAGCCACTTTCCCTCTCAGACATGTCCCCTTTCTGATTGGTCGAGTTCAACCCTTAGGGGAGGATCTTCTCCAGGCCTTATTAGAGACAATCCACATGTGACCTCCCTCTCTTAGTTTTTTCATCCAGCCGCAACACTGTTCTGGTGAGACTGGGGAGCCCCCTCCCCCTCCACGGGGGCCCCAGGGCCCAGCAGGCCTCGATTCCAACCAGATCCGGCCTCATGGAAAAGAGAGAAGACTCTCTCACAAAGAACCAAGGACAATCTCAGGAGTTTTGGAACAAAGACTCCAACCAACAAAGACTCCAACCAACAACGACTCCAATCACCCATCCTTCCGACTTCCTCACTTCTCCTGGGTGCTCGGCGTGGCCTCAACAGAGTCCCAAACAGAACCAAACCAGTCATGCGTTCCTGGAGAAAGAGAACGCTCAACCAACTTCAACTTGACACTGCCGGAACCATCAACGACTCCAATTTTCAACAACTTCAAGAATTGTTCCCATTACAAATGCAAGTATTCAATTCAATGAAATGTGAAAATGAAATTCTGATGGTTCTTCTCATAGACCCTCTTCCGGTTTCTAATTTCATCCTATCACTAACCTATTTATGTATTCATGTGTGTATGTTGTTTAGTTTATTTATATTCATATAAATATCTATATTTAGTTAATAAAACTTGTACATAATATGTATTTGATTCTGTTTTGTTTGCAATACAAGTCACTTTACGATCACGGTTTTTGCTACTGGCTCAAAGTACTGTACAGGCGAAGAAATAATTATTCTTCGGTGGCCATGGAAGATACCCTTTATTAGAATAAATTAATAATCAAAATAGTTCGTTGGAAGAACTGATTAATTGATTGTAATATTAATTCAGCCACATCAAGTTAATCCAATTAACTGGCCCAAATATTTATAATTAATAATAACAAGATATTATTGATTATTAATATTTCCAAAAAGCTGAGTTCCTTACAGAGGGAACAGCTCTTCGGGAGAAGGTGACCGCACCACTCCTTCCCCCGGAGGAGGGCCAGATGGAGAATCCTTTGCTGAGTTTTATTTCTGTTCTGCCACAGTCAGCAATACCCAAATTCTCAAAAAGTTTCCTCTATCTCTGGGTCCCAAGAGGGCGCGAATGGTAGTGTGCGACGCTATCAGTGGAGCAGTGAGGGGGAGCACAGGGACCCAACCCGGAAGGCACAGCATCCCGGAATGGGGTCTGACTGTGCAGTGCAACACTTGCCTAGCTCCACGGTTGGGCAAGGGGTGCGCGAGAAGGCATTGCATCTTAGAACAGCCACAGTCAGCGATACCCAAATTCTCCAGATTTGGAGAAAGTTTCAAAGTTTCCTCTATCTCTGGGTCGCAAGAGTGGTAGTGTGCGATGTGACGGTCCCTGTGTGATTGTTAATCATCTTTGTTCTATTGAGGTGATTGCTGATTGCTTGGTCAAACTGCATTCTCTTGCTTCCTGCTCTGCAATCCAGAAGTCACCATGGCTTGATCACTCCGACTGCTATATCTTGTTTTGGGTTTACTTCTGCTATAGAGACTTACTTTCCACGTTTAAATAGTTATGTTTAGTTACTCTTTTGTTAAATACATCACTTTTGACCATTTGTGCTGCCTCGTTCCCTCTTTTGTCATGACCCTTGAGCCAGGTTGTGACAAAGTGGGGGCTCGTACCGGTCTTAAATTCGGGCAATTTAATAAGATATTGGATTAGTGTGGCCATAGTATTGTTGCAGCCTGGTAAGTTGGAAAATATGAGTTCAGTTCGTTGTTTTTTTTAAGAATGTGTTAGCTTGATAAAATATGAGTTCATTCATCTGGTTAAGGCATCAACAAACTGTGAGATTGTGTATTTTGTTATTATGTTGGTATAATATCAAAAATGTTTGATGCATTGATGCAGGCTCTGTATATCCTGATCGATTGCTCCTGTCTGCCTAGCTGCCTGCAGTGTTTTGTTTGCTTCGAGGCTGTAAGCTCCGTCTAAGCCTCGTATTAGCTTTGTATTTCTTTCTGTTTTGAACCATCATTTACTACCATTTCTAGTTGTTTATACTACTAAATACAGCTTAGACAACATCTCAGATTAACCTGACATCGCTAGCTTCCGTTATTGTTAGCACAACACGCTAGTAACTCGCTAGCCTATTAACGCGCCACCCGTGCGCTCAGTTATTTATTTATTTTTCTCTCGCGCACCCGCGCCTCTGAGTTCATAAAAAGCCCAGGTGAGTAAGAGAATCAGTCAACAAATACGGTGAGTAATGTCTTGTCCTGTTATTGTCACCTGCACTTCATGTTACATGTTTAGCATAGCCTTCCCCGTCGGCAATATAGGGTTTATATGTGATAAATGCAAGGAGACAGTCAGGCTGACGGAGAAGATTTCAGAATTAGAAACACGCATCCAAACTTTAATTGAGGGTAGTAAGTGTGCTAGAGCTTTAGATACTATTTTGGATGCGCCTAGCATAGTGAACTCTTTACATGATTCAGTTCCGGCTGAATTATTGCCTGTGCAGCCAGGCAGATGGGTGACAGTGAGGGATCGCTCTTCAAAAAGGTCAGAAAAAGAATTGTGTAATAATAACTCAAAGAATACATCATACAATTTTAGAAATATCTATTCAACAATAAAACCAATACATAAAATGTACATATGGGCACAAATATGTAAACAGTCTGCACAAGACTCCGCAGTAAAGTGCAAAATGTGTAAGTGACGTGTGCCAGGAAAAAAAACTAAATAGCAAATAGACTAAAGACGACATAAACTGCATTTCTAAATAAGTAAGAAATATTGTGTATTGCCTATCTTGCTAGGTAAGTCTTGCTAGTCTTTTTCCTATTTAAAGTAGGCTAATACTGAACGTGAAACAAAATCTGGAACAAAAAAGTGGATTAACAGTTTTCTAGCAATATTAATTATTAAAATTAAGCACAAAAAAAGAGTTCATACCCAAACAGAGTATTAAAAACCTCCTTGCAAGGTAAGTATTGCTAGTCTTTGTCCGATTTAAAGTAATACTGAATATGAAAATAAAAATTAAAAAAATCTGGAACAAAAAAGTAGATTAAAAATGTATTAAAACAAAAATAAAACTCAAGAGTATTAAAAAACTCAAAATACATGGAGAAAATCATTGAGCAAATACAGGCTATTTCTCATTAAAGAGCAGTGAATTCTTTTCTCTTTTTATTTTGTTGTTTGATTGATATTAAGTGCACAGACGGCATTAGGTTTATTACGCACTGTCACTTTAAGACCGAGTGCAGATCCAATTGCACTGATGCACATCCGATATTCTCACAACTGTATGTTCTGTAAAGACATAACTGACTGTGTTTGCATGAATACTCTCCAAAACGGACATTTATACATAATGCTGTGTATTTGTCCATTTAGACGCGAAAGAGAGCTCAATTCAGTTCTCGCGCGCTGTATAGCTGTCTATCATAGTAATTTGTCATATAGTAATAACACCTTGTTTTATTTTATTTTTTATAAGTTATGAGCTATAAATAATTAAAGTGTGATATTTAAATTACGCAATTGAAAGTGCGCAGCTCTGAATGCACGACCTCTGCCTAGCACACACAAACTGACAGCTTTACCGCTTGTTTCGCTATTTGTTGCGCTTATCAAGTTAATGGTTACATTTCGGAGATATCAAGTAGCTATATAAAGCTACATTAAACATTCCACACACATCGCAATGATAAATGTTATTTTTTATTAATTGACCCACGGATTATCCAAAGCGTCCGACTCCGCGGTATTAAACAAATAGGCTACATATAAGGCACACTGTCTAACATTCGCACAACCTTTGAACTAAAAATAAAATAAAAAGTGCATTCATCTTTTGCATGACGCGGGCCATAAAATTAATGTCGGACCGGCTACTCATCTGTATTGAATAATGACATAACATTATTTAATATTTGAATCACAGCTTATATATTTGACATCGACAACCCAAGTGCATTTTACCTCAAATTTGCGACTAGTTAACTTTCTAAAGAAGGCGCAATGGCTTCTCGGGTCGACATTAACACACAGACAATAATGTATTCAGAATTAAAAATATTTCCTTATCGCGAACTTGCTTTCAACGTCGAACCCTCGTTTTCATGGAGACCGTGTGTGCACGGAGGGGAGGGGCTGTGTGTGTGTGTGTGTGCGCGCGTGCATGTGACAGAGAGACGGAGGGAGAGCAGGGAAAGGAAATGCAGCTGAACGAATACACTGCGTGTTTTAAATAGCGTTAAAAATGAAAGACATTGACAAAGTCGAAAACTAAGGACATTTACTCTGTTATTTTATTTTATTTTAGTTAGTTTTGCCAAACACACATTACAGTTTTAGTTAGTTATCGTTTTTTTGTAATGCCTCGTTTTTATTTTTATTTTAGTTAACGACAATGTTTTTTCCCACCTAGTTTTCGTTTTTTCATTCGTTTTCGTTAACGATTATAACCTTGGATGTGAGGCACTGTAATTTGCACTGGCCCCCTTCCTGTTCGAAGGAGTGATGAGATAGTTAGTAAACTGTCATCACTCAATGGCTGGCTGTCTAAGTGGTGTCCGCAAAATAATATAGAATTCATAGACAATTGGAAAAGTTTTTGGGGCAAACCTGACCTGTTGAAAAGAGATGGTATTCATCCCTCCTGGGATGGTGCTGCTCTTCTCTCTTGTAATTTGGCTCATAGTCTTAGAGACAAAACATGACAATCTGGGGCTCAGGTCAGGAAGCAGACAAACTGGCTAAACCGACCGTCTGCTAGCGGCCTCGCATCACCAAGGTCAGATAAATCCCATCACATAGAGCCTCTTTCACCTAGATATCATCATATAGAGACTGTGTCTGTTCCCCGAATTTGGAAATCCAAAAAACGTCCAAACCGATCTAAGGTTAAAAATGTAATTGATATTCAACAAATAAAAAATAGATATAATACAGATGAACAAACGATAAAGCTTGGGTTACTGAATATCCGATCCCTTACTTTAAAGGCGCTCATAGTTAATGAAATGATTTCAGATTATTACCTAGATGTGCTGTGTATGACAGAAACCTGGCTAAAACCAAACGATTAAATTACTTTAAATGAGTCCACCCCCCATGATTACTGTTATAAACATGAACCTCTGGGGAGGTGTTGCTGTAATTTATAGTAATATTTTCAAAACCACTAAGAATCTAGTTTTAAATATACTTCTTTTGAAGTGTTGGTGCTTAATGTAAAAAATATAATGTAAACGATAAATCAAGTTTGAGAATTCTGCTGGCAACTGTATACAGGCCACCAGGGCACCATAAAGATTTTATCAAAGAATTTGCTGACTTTCTATCAGAATTAGTATTGACTGCAGATAAAGTCCTAATTGTTGGTGATTTTAATATACATGTAGATAATGAAAAAGATGCATTGGGATTGGCATTTAAAGACATTCTTAACTCTATTGTAGAGTTAGACAACACGTGTCAGGACCTACTCATTGTCGTAATCATACTCTAGATCTAATATTATCACATGGAATCAATGTTGATGCTGTTGAAATTCTGCAGCAGAGCGACGACATCTCAGATCATTATCTAGTCTAATGTAAATTACATTTAGCCAAGGCTGCAAAGCCAACTCCGTTTTACAAGAATGTTAGACCTATCACTTCTGCCACTAAAGATTGCTTTATCAATAATCTTCCTAATCAGTTTCATCATCTCAGCATCCCAAATAGCTTAGAAGAACTTGACATTGCAACAGAAACTTTTAACTCTCTCCTTTCCAGCACTTTAGACACAGTTGCTCCGTTGCGCTTAAAGAAGATTAAAGAATATAGTCCAACGCCGTGGTACAATGAGCACACCCGGACCGGGTGTTTTCTGGTTAAGAGAGCAGCCAGAAAAATGGAGCGGAACTGGAAGAAAACAAAACTAGAGGTATTTCGGATTTCATGGAAGGAGAGCTCGATTGCTTACAGAGAGGCTTTAAAAGCTGCTAGATCTGCTTATTTTTCAACCCTATTAGAAGAAAATAAACATAATCCTAAGTATTTATTTGAAAAAGTGGCTACACTAACGAAAAAGAAAGCGTCAAGCCCAGAAGTTTCCAAGAAACACAGCAGTAATGACTTTATGAACTTCTTCACTTATAAGATTGATAATATTAGGGCAAAATTATAACTATGCAACCGTCTACTACAGCATCGCATCAGGGAGTGCATTATAGTCTCCCTGAGGTAAAATTTGATTCATTCATTGCCATAGGAGAGGAAGAATTTTGCAAACTCGTTGATTCATCTAAATCGACAACATGTATGTTAGACCCTATACCGACTAAACTATTGAAAGAGATGCTTCCAGAAGTCATAGATCCTCTTCTTAACATCATTAATTCGTCTTTGTCTCTAGGATACGTACCAAAAACCTTTAAGCTGGCTATGATTAAACCACTTGTTAAAAAAACGCAACTTGATCCGACAGAATTAGTCAATTACAGGCCGATCTCAAATCTACCTTTTCTATCAAAGATATTAGAAAAAGCAGTATCCTCACAACTGTGTTCCTTTCTTGAAGGAAATGATATCTGCGAGGATTTCCAGTCAGGATTTAGACCGCACCATAGCACTGAGACAGCTCTCATTAGAGTCACAAATGATTTGCTCTTATCATCCGATCGTGGTTGTATCTCTCTATTAGTGTTACTTGATCTTAGTGCTGCATTTGACACCATTGACCACAACTTTCTCTTAAATAGACTAAAAAACTATGTTGGCATTAGTGGAATTGCACTAGAATGGTTTAAATCATATTTATCTGACCGCTATCAGTTTGTAGCAGTAAATGAAGAGATGTCTTATCGATCACAAGTTCAGTATGGCGTACCACAAGGCTCAGTTATCGGACCGCTGCTTTTCACTCTGTACATGCTACCTTTAGGAGATATCATTAGGAAACATGGAATTAGCTTTTACTGTTATGCTGATGATACTCAGCTCTATATTTCTTCCAAACCTAACGAAACTCACCAATTCACAAAATTATCGGAATGCATAGATGATATCAAAAATTGGATGAATAGTAATTTCCTAATACTAAATTCTGAACAAAACAGAGATTCTAATTATTGCTAATTCTCTAATTAGGCTGCTCTGTTAGGTCTTCGTCGTCAGTTAGGAACCTGGGTGTGCTCTTTGATACCAATCTTTCATTTGAAAGTCACGTGTCTAGTGTCTGTAAAACCGTATTTTTCCATCTTAAAAATATATCTAAATTACGTCATATGCTCTCATTGACAAATGCGGAACAACTAGTTCATGCGTTCATGACATCAAGGCTAGATTATTGTACTGCTCTACTGGGTGGTTGCCCTGCACGCTTAATAAATAAACTACAGCTAGTTCAAAACGCATTAGCCCGGCTCTGTCAACACTGCATTGGCTCCCTATTAAACATCGTATAAATTTTAAAATATTGCTGATTACTTACAAAGCACTAAATGGTTTAGCTTCCCAGTACTTGAGCGAGCTCTTAACGTATTATAGTCCTTCACGTCTATTGCGATCTCAAAGTTCTGGCCAGTTGATAATACCTAGAATATCTAAATCGACTGCTGGCGGTAGATCCTTTTCCTATTTAGCACCAAAACTTTGGAACAATCTTCCTAACATTGTCCGGGAAGCAGACACAGTCTGTCAGTACAAAGCTAGACTAAAAACACATCTCTTTGACCTAGCATTCACATAACACTCTATAGACTATAATTCAATATTAGGCTGCTTAGATTAGGTCAGCCAGAACTGGGAACACTTCCCTTAAATCCTGATGTACTCGTTACATCATAAGAAGATTGGCATCTACGCTAATTTTAGTGTCTTGTTTATCCCGAGGTTTTGCGGCAGCCTGCCGGATCCAGGCCGTTTCCAGATCTGACAAAGGACTTTCGCCTGGACCCGATGACAATGCAGTGCTGAAGTGCCAACTAGCCTCTTCCTATGGAGGATCCCTATACCACTCTACAGATAAAGCGTTGTGGAATTTTTTGGTTCGCATACCTACCCGAAGTGATTAGATAAAATAAAATTCTGCATCAAAATTTATAGACAAGACAAGTAGATTGTTTAGGCATGGTTTGTAATAATTAAAAACCTGCGCACATATAATCAAACGCACGTAACTATAGAATCAATTCTTAATGCGCATGTGAACGCCATCAGCGTCTATCACAGGTTCACGTTTAAAGTCTGTTTAGAGAGAACGGTGTCGTCTTAGCGGCCCCTAATTTAATAACAAATGATCATTTAGACGGAAGTGAATCAATCAAACTAACTTTAGCTGGAAAAAACATTTTTCAAGAACCACTATAAAACTAAACCAATCTCTGTTACCTTAAATTATATGTTTATCTCTGTAAAGCTGCTTTGAAACAATCTACATTGTTAAAAGCGCTATATAAATGAGGATGAATTGACTTGACTTGACTATGTTTGATGCATAGGCCTATGTATTGCAGTCTAGTTTGTTGGGAGCATGGCAGCTCGTTGGAATAGTACGAAGCTTGTTATACTTTGGTAATTGTTTTTTCCTTTGTTTGTTCTTTCGGCGTGGCGCCATGGTGATATACAGTAGGTTGGTTGGTTGAGCAGGGTAAGTGAAGGTTTGTTTATTGGCATTTGAAATTAATTTATAGGTGAGGTGACTTGTTTTCTTACAAATTCTTTATTGTTGTTCTGCAGTTAACAGATAATCCAGGTGATTGTTGTGGGTCCTTGTGTGCGTATTGCTGATAAAAGTGGTTGGAGTTTTCTCTTGTAGGCTGCAGCGACAGTCCACTTTTGGGCTTGTCGAGCGGATCCTTAGTAGTGTTGTGGTGAACGTGGGTGAAGCTTTTTAGCTTGGGAGCATGTCCGTGTTTTTGGGAGGGTCGCTAGTGTGCTAGTTGCTCTTCCAGGCCAGCGGTCATTAGTGCATAAAAATCCACCACAAGTAACTGCATGAAGACTAGGGATAAGTTAGTTAGTTCGGTTGATTAAGATAGCGGGAAAACTCCATACTACGTGATATTTAGTTCTCTTAGTACGCATGAGGAAGCTGCACTGTTTAGCTGGGTCTGTTGCTGTGGTTTTGATGTGCCATTTGTAATTTGTTGTAATGGCAGATTGTGATGCTAGTGTGCTAGTTGCTCTTCCAGGCCAGCGGTCATTAGTGCATAAAAATCCACCACAAGTAACTGCATGAAGACTAGGGATAAGTTAGTTAGTTCGGTTGATTAAGATAGCGGAAAAACTCCATACTACGTGCATTTTACACATTTTACGTGCACTCACATTTATTGCAGCTCCGTCTGAAGATGCGTTGGAACGTTGTACTAGGGAGCAGCAACTGTTGTTGATTCAGCATGAGCATGACAAACGTAAACATGAGTTACAAATTAAAAAGCAGATTGAGGTGGAAAGGATTTGGCAAGAAGTAGAGCAGTGTGTGTTCCTTTGATATTAATAATTTAAAGGTTGTATCAGCGATTGTGGGTGACGTCACTTCTCTTTGTGTTTGAAGCGAGATCCCAAACAAACAAATTTAGCTCGCCCCTCCCTCAACGAATTCCAATTCGTCAGAATCAACTCGCTCACTAGCATGCCAATTGTAAGCGCCAAAAGCAACTCACACACTAAATCCCTACAATCTGATATTCACTCTGTTCAGCATAATGTCGCCTACGTTAGCTAGAGCTAGCACAGTTTAGTCGAGCTTCACTCATTTTTTTTTCAAGAAGTATATTTTCACACACAGTTCACATCCAAAAAAGTCAGCACTAGCAGCTACTCACCTGTCCAGAAGAAACAGTGCAACCTCGGCGTCCGATTAAACATTTTGAACTCCTTCAAGTTCCCTCCACCTTTTAAAAGCCTTCCCAATAATTATTCGTGTCTTGGAATAAACACGATGGTTTTCCTTCAGCCTAATTCTCCTCCTCCTCTTGGGGATTGACTCAGACATGTTCAATTTCTCTTGTTCATTAGACACGGGCTTCTTCTTCAGCTCCGACTTCGCGTGCAGCCGTGCACGAGCGCAAAACCTCACAATACCCACCCCCTATCGGTGATTGGTTGGAACACTATTTATTTTGGTTTTGGGTGGTTGGTGAACCCAATTGTTTTTGTGTGCAGATCTCAGAGCCTAGGCTGCCTACAGAGATGCATTTTTTGACAGCCTGCTTGTGGGGCGGGCAACTAGCGGATCGTTAGGAAAGATTAGATGAATGTGATCATTTATGTTTCAGCCTTTTTTGGGCCTGAAATCACTGATACAACCTTTAATATTACTGCCACAGTTTAATGAAAAGGACCCGCATATTTTTGTATTATTTGAGCGTGTTGTTAGTGCTAGAGGTTGGCCTGATGCAGATTGTGCTTTGATGCTTCAGTGTGTGCTGACAGGACGAGCGCAGAAGCTTATTCATCCTTGAGCGCAGAAAATAGCTTGAGCTTTGTAAAAATCAAGTCTGCTGTGTTAAAAGTAGTGTTGGGTTCGAGTCCACCTTAGTCCAAGTCCTTAATTATCGAGTCCGAATCCAAGTCCGAGTCCAAAGAGGGCCGAGTCGGACTTGAGTCCGAGTCCTTAACATCCGAGTCCGAGTCGAGTCCGGACGAGTCTACAAAGATATAAATGATTTAAAATTTACCTTTCACAAAGACCCGCCCCTCTTAGTTACTGTTCCTACGTCCGACAAGCCGTTCCGCTCTCACTCCACATGTTCTCACACAGTGAAAAATATATTGCAGAGCAAAGAGGACACTGACAATGCGCCAACATACAAGACAGAGCAGCTTACTTTTGGTATGAAATAAAGTCTCATCTTACAAATTTTTATAATTATTATGAAATTCAAACGATAAATACTGTTTTGTGGTGCTTTAATGTGAAAGCCTCAGTTAAAGCAGCACATGAACTGATAATTTATTCTAGTTATAGCACGAATTAAACATGAATGAAAATCAGAACTGAAAAAATACATCAATACACACCATTTTTCAAGTTCAAGTCCACTGACTTTAATCTACTAACTTGTTTGGTTTGTTTGTCGGACAAAAATGGTGGGTATCTGCATTATGATTCCGACAAAAGGTCTCAAGACTGAGCTCTTAAATTAATATTTTAAACCTTATAAAATGATTGCAATGTATAGTCAAAGTCATACATTTACCTATTGTACATCTTTCAGAATCTGCAAGGTAATGCTCAAGAATGCAACACGGTGCATTAAGAGCCAGGAGTAAACTTTTGAGCAAGATGATGGTGATTTTTAAATTTTTCTTATTTTGTTTTACATGCTAATATCTTTTTTAGCCTCTGAAGGGCAGGACTAAATTAATATAATTTTTCAACAAAATAAAAACAATTTACACCCAGTTTCATCCTTAATGGACTTCTTGAGCATCACTAAATGTTTGCAGGGTTTGTAGTAGTTGTGTATGAGTCCCTCAGTTGTCACCAGTGCGAAAAGATGGATCTCACAATCACAATCACTGCTAGTAAGGACTCAAATATGCAGAAGATGCTGGAAAAGCAAAGAATGTGCAGGAGCTGGAGGATTTTTCCTCATGAACAACCATTACAAAAAAACAAAAAACAGTTGTGGATCATTCAGGTAATACACACAATATTACAATCAAGTAATTTGTCTTGTATTTTGTGTTTGTATTTTGTCTTGTGGACTAGGCTATTAAACATCTGTTATGTGTAAAAGCTTTTTCAGTCCAGTACTAAATAGAAACAATATTTTTATGATCCTTCTTATTAATAAATATATAAAAATACATTTAGGAGATTCTGAAAGGTATTTGTAAACTTATGACTAAAGTGTAAATGTAACAAAAATCATAAAATTATTAGACGCCAAAATGTTGCTATGGTTATCACTTTCTCATGTTGCTATGGTTACTATGTCAATCATCGCAATTTCAAGACTAACAGGACTATAAATTTGTGGATTCACTCCCACATTTAAATGCATTTATCACTGTTTATAATTTACAGTGTGAACGTAACCACTTGTCCTCTAGAAGCACGAAAAACACAACTATTATTTAGATTGTCAATAGTGCTCCCATTA
Organism: Siphateles boraxobius; assembly: GCF_051911475.1. Taxonomy (NCBI): domain Eukaryota; kingdom Metazoa; phylum Chordata; class Actinopteri; order Cypriniformes; family Leuciscidae; genus Siphateles; species Siphateles boraxobius. The sequence goes on along the minus strand of NW_027509141.1, from coordinate 11,053,982 downwards.
AGCCATCACTTACTTACCGCGTTCTGCACTCTCCCTAAAACTCTCGTCATAAACACTGAAGTTGTCCACACTGCACCTTGAATCTCTCATTTATATTGCGTCAAGACTTTGTTTATGAGGGGATTTGCAAAAGGCTAAAGCTTGCGCTGATTTTGAACATACATTTTAAGCGAATTCTCCGCATGTTGACTCTAAAATGCCTCTGATTTGCCACTTTGTTCATGCGCTTAATATACATGCCTGTGATTGGCTAATGCTCAACGCGGAAAAAACACATGTAGTTTCGTTTCGTTTTTGAATAATATTGTGTCCTCAAGTGCCCGGACTCGACTGGACACGGACATTTTTCCAAGTCTAAAATGTCCAAGTCCGTGTCAAGTCCGAGTACAAATTCATCCGAGTGTGTGACAAGTCCGAGTTCATTCAAAATTGGACTCGAGTCCGGACTTGAGTCCGAGTCCAAGTTCGAGTACCCCAACTCTAGTTAAAAGCATATGAGCTGGTGCCGGAAGCATATCGCCAACGTTTTAGGTCCTGGGAGAGATGTACTGGTCAAACTTATATAGAGTTTGCTCGGGATGTAACTGGTCATTTTTTAAACGTTGGTTGGATGCGCTGGAGGTCACTACTTTTGAGGATCTGTGTGACCTTGTTGTTTTGGAGCAGTTCAAAGATATGCTTCCTAGCTACATTGCAACATATGTTAGTGAGAGAAAATGTGTCACGGCGGCAAGTGCGGCTGAATCAGCGGATGAGTATTTGTTGCTCCATAAAGGGAGTTTTAGAGAGCGTGCTATAACACGTGAGCGTTCTTGGAGAGTTGGTGCACCAAAGTTAGAAGCAGTATCGCAAGGTAATGTTGATAACACTAACTGTAACTACGTTCATGAAGAGGGTCATTGGAAGGCTGAGTGTCCGCTGCTGCATTTGAGAAACAAAACCGTAATATCTAAGATTAAGCCTGTGGCAGCAGCTGCGCCTGTTGTTACGGATTGTGTATCTGAGTTACTTACAGCGGAGCTTCAACCGGATATCTTGGCAGCTTATGCCCCTTTTATTAGAGATGGGTTCGTGTCACTGGTAGGAAGTGAGGCTAGGGTTCCAATAAAAATTCTGAGGGACACAGGGGCCTTTGACTCTTATATTGTGGGATCTGTGTTGCCGTTGTCAGAAGAAACTGATACGGGTGACTGCATACTAAGTCGTGGCATGGGTTTAATTGTTTTGCCCATACCGTTACATAAGTTGGTCCTGGACTGTGAACTGGTAAAAGGAGAGGTAGATGTAGGTGTGCGTCCAGGGTTGCCCATTGAGGGGATTCATTTCATTCTGGGTAACGGGCTGGCTGGTAGTCGTGTTTGGGCTGACACTACTCCCTTGCCAATTGATACATCATGTCCAGTTAAGTCTGTTGTTGACCATATTGCTGCTGATTTACCTCAAGTTTTCCCAGCCTGTGTAAATACACAAGCTATGATTTAAGCTGAATCTGAGAGAGAATCTGATGGGAGTTAAGTGGAGTTTGTAGCTCCATCATTGTCGGACTTTCCACCATCTGTGTTAAAAACTGAGTCGTTACAGGAACAGCAAAGTGACTCTTCCCTTAAATAAATGTTTGATTGTGTTGTATCTGCTAAGGAGATCAACAGTGTAGCAAGTGGGTATTTTATACAAAATGGCTTGTTGCTTAGGAAATGGTTAATTCTGGGCACTGACTTTGTTGGGGATGCTTTCGTTCAGTTGGTGGTACCGTCTAAATGTCATCCTCTGGTCTTAAAAGTGGCTCATGATGAGAGTGGGCACTTTGGGGTGAAAAAGACGTATCTTAATGTTTTGAAGCATTTATTTTGGCCACGGGTGAAGAGAGATGTTGCGTCATACATTAAGACATGTCATGTGTGTCAGTTAACGAGAAAGCCCAATCAGTCTGTTAAACCTGCGCTATTACAACCCATTTTGGTTATGAATGAACCATTTGAGCACCTGATTGTGGACTGTGTGGGTCCGTTACCATGCTCTAAGTCTGGCTGTGAATACCTATTGTCTGTGATGTGTCAAATAACTCATTATCCTGCTGTTTATCCATTGTGGGCCATTACCACTAAGGTGGTAGTAAAAGCTCTAAGTCAGTTCATTACGGTCTTTGGCATTCCGAAGGTCATTTAGAGCGATCAGGGGTCCAATTTTTCTTCGCAGATGTTTGGTCAAGTCTTGATGTTGTTGCGTGTCCGTCATAATCAGTTATCAGCCTATCATGCACAGAGTCAGGGAGCCTTGGAAAGGTTTAATCAGACTTTAAAGTCTCTCCTGAATGAATATTGCATAGAGCTGGATAGAGACTGGGAGGTGGGTCTTCCTGGGTTTATGCTGTCTGTGCGTGCTCAGGAGGTGTTGGCATTTGTTATACCATCTGGACTCAATTTTTATAGAGTCATGCCTTTTGGTATGGGAAATGAGCATTTTGAAGTGTACATTGGAGTGGGGCTACTTGTTGTGTACACAGGTCCCAATCTGCTGACATTTTTACAGTCACTGAAATGTCCCAATGAGAGACTCATGAGGTGGTCGTTGTTTTTGCAAGTCTACACACTAGAGATTGGACATATTAAAGGAGTGGACAATGAAATAGCAGATGCGTTGTCACGTTGCCGTCTGCTTATTGATGCTGCTTGTTGTCTTGTGACCTGTATTTTTCTATGCCTGTTTTCTTAATTTGCTTCCCAGGTACCGGGTTTGCTGAAGATGGAATTGGGCAAAGCAGTAGTCCAAGCGCAAGTTGAAGTTAAATGTACATTTCTGTGTATATCCTGCCATATTATTGTATTTTGGTAATTTTGTAATATTTAATGATCTACATTATAGTGGGTTATGGTACTTGTGGTTTGTTGTTTTGTCAGTGGCTCATCTTGTGACGGCCCCTGTGTGATTGTTAATCATCTTTGTTCTATTGAGGTGATTGCTGATTGGGTGCACCAGGAATCTGTGAGTGATGTACCTGGAACCTGTGAGCCAGGGGAGATAGAGCTCCACTTGGTCAAACTACATTCTCTTGCTTCCTGCTCTGCAATCCAGACGTCACCATAGCTTGATCACTCTGACTGCTATATCTTGTTTTGGATTTACTTCTGTTATAGAGACTTACTTTCCATATTTAAATAGTTATGTTTAGTTACTCTTTTGTTAAATAAATCACATTGACGTTTTGTGCTGCCTCGTTCCCTCTTTTGTCATGACCCTTGAGCCAGGTTGTGACAGCGACGCTATGTCTGTGTGCTGTTTGAAGACGCAATGCCTTTCTTGCGCACCCCCTGCCCAACCGTGGAGCCAGGCAAGTGTTGAACACTTGCACTGCACACTCAGACCCCACTCCGGGATGCTGTGGTTGGGTCCCTGTGCTCCACCTCACAGCTTCACTGCGGGTAAGTCTGTTGTTCCTCTGACCTCGCGTGCACAGTCTTTGGAGGCCTGGTTCGCGCTTCCCAGACCGTCTCGCTGACTCATTCAGACCATCAGACTTGGCTATGAGATTCAATTCACCCGGCAGCCTCCCAAGTTCAGGGACATCCAGTTCACCTCAGTGCTGGTCAAGGATGCTCCTGTCCTGCATGCAGAAATCGCAGCTCTACTGGCGAAAGACGTGACAGAGCCGGTCCCTCCAGTCGATATGAAGTCAGGGTTTTACTGCCCATACTTCATTGTACCCAAGGTGGTGGTTTATGATTGATCTTGGACCTGCGTATTTTGAATTCAGCCCTTCACAAGCTCCCGTTCAAAATGCTGATGCAGAGACACATTTTCGGATTCATTCAACCTCAATATTGGTTTGCAATGATGGATCTGAAGGATGCGTACATTCATGTCTCGATTCTCCCTCGACACAGATCATTCCTGCACTTTTCTTTCGAAGGATGAGCATATTAGTACTAAGTCCTCCCCTTTGGCTTTTCTTGTCACCTTGTGTCTTCACGAAAATCATGGAGGAAGCCCTTGTTCCCATGAGGGAACAAGACATTCGCATTCTCAATTACCTTAAAGACTGGCTCATACTGGCCCACTCGCGAGAGCAGTTGTGCGAACACAGGGACGTGGTGCTCCAGCACCTTAGCCTTCTGGGGCTTCGGGTCAACTGAGAGCAACCTCTCCCCCAAGCAGAGAGTCTCTTTTCTTGGAATGGAGTTGGAGTCAACCTGACAGCATGTATCACGATCGATGAAGCTCAGCCTTTGCTGAACTAGCAGGAGAGCAGTTCCTCTAAAATTATTTCAGAGGCTCCTGGGTCATATGGCATCCCCATCCACAGTCACTCCACTCAGGTTGCTTCAAATGAGGGCGCTTCAACACTGGCTTCACGGCCGAGTCCCGAGATGGGCATACTGCGGCACCCATCGGGTGACAATCACCTCGGCCTGTCACCAAACCTTCAGCATATGGTCAGACCTTGCATTTTTACAGAGAGGAGTTCCCCTAGAACAGGTGTCCAGGCATGTTGGCATGTCTCAACAGATGCCTCCACCACCGGCCGGGGTGCTATGTGCAATGGGCACACAGCATCGGGCTCCTGGACAGGACCACAACTGTAGTGTCAAATTTCTGCTACACGACAAGCATGTACTGGTCCAGACGGACAATACTGTGGCCGTTGCATATATCAACCATCAAGTTGATATTCACTCCAGTCGCATGTCGCAACTCGCCCGCCATTTCCTCCTCTAGAGTCAGAAGCATCTGAGGTCGCTTTGCACCGTTCATATCCTGTGTGAGCTCAATCGTGCAGCCAACAAGCTCTCACGACATACCACACTCCCGGGGTAATGGAGACTCCCTTTGTCGGTCCATATGATTTGGTGACCCTTCACTGCCAGTTGTTTTACTCCTCGAACAAGTGGACCCTCGGCACGGATGCGCTGGCACACAGCTGGCCTCTTGGGCTCTTGGCCTACACAAATATGCCTTTTTTTTCCCAGTGAGCCTACTCGCACAGACACTGTGCAAGGTCAGGGAGGACGAGGAGAAGGTCTTACTAGTTGCGCCCTACTGGCCCAACCGGACCTGGTTCCCAGAACTGATGCTCCTCGCGGTAGCCCCTCCCTGGCAAATTCCTCTGAGGAATTACCTTCTTTCTCAGAGATGATGCACCCTATGGCACCCGTGTCCAAACCTTTGGAACCCCCACCCTCACTGTGTACCCGCTTGGTACCTCTGTTTCGTCTTAGCTGCCTTACAGAGAGTGCCCTTCGAAACTCTGCGGTTAGTAGAGCTTAAAATCCTGTCTCTTAAGACGTTGTTCCTGACTGCACTGGCTTTTGTTAAGACAAGGCAAGGCAAGGCAAGTTTATTTATATAGCACATTTCATACACAATGGTAATTCAAAGTGCTTTACATAGAATAAATTAAAATAATCAAAAGAAATGAAACTAATTAAAAAAGTTTAGAATAAAAGATAAAATACAGAAATAATCAAATTAAATCAGGATAATTAAAAAATAAATTAAAATAAAGTACAAACAGTCAGACGAACAGTGGCCACAGTGCTCGTTCAGTAAATGCACAGCTAAAAAGATGTGTTTTGAGTCTGGATTTGAATGTGACTACTGTAGGAGCACATCTGATCTCTTCTGGAAACTGGTTCCAGCTGCGGCTGGCATAGTAGCTAAAAGCGGACTCGCCATGCTTAGAGCGAACCCATGGTATTTCTAGCTGATGTGATCCTAGTGATCTGAGTGATCTGTTGGGTTTATATTCACTGAGCATATCTGCAATGTATTGAGGTCCTAAGCCATTGAGTGATTTATATACCAGTAATAATACTTTAAAATCAATTATATATGTAACTGGCAGCCGGTGTAAAGACCTGAGGACTGGTTTGATATGTTCATATTTTCTGTTTCTGCTCAGAATCCTGGCAGCAGTGTTCTGTATGAGCTGCAACTGTCTTATGGTCTTTTTGGGAAGGCCAGTGAGGAGTCCATTACGATAATCCACCCTGCTAGTGATGAAAGCATCCACAAGTTTCTCTAAGTCTTGACTGGAAACAAAGCATCTAATTCTTGCAATATTTTTCAGGTGATAGTATGCTGATTTAGTTATTGCTTTGACATGACTACTGAAACTAAGGTCTGTCTCTAGAGACACACCCAGATTCCTGACTTGATTGTTTAGTTGTTTAGTTGTTTGACCCCTAGACTGAAGGTATACGTTCACTTTGAGAACTTCATCTTTGTTTCCAAACGCAATGACTTCAGTTTTGTCTTTGTTTAAATGAAGAAAGTTTTGGCACATCCAATTGTTTATTTCATCAATGCATTGGCAAAGGGAGTCAATGGGACTGTAATCATTAGGTGATAGGGCTAAGTAGAGCTGTGTGTCGTCTGCATAGCTGTGGTAAGCGATTTGGTTCTTTCTCATTATTTGGCTCATTGGGTTGAATAGGAGTGGCGCAAGAATTGAGCCTTGAGGGACTCCGCATGTCATGGGTGTCCATTCAGACTTATGGTCTCCAATACTCACATAATAACATCTCCCTAATAAGTATGACCTGAACCATTTTAGGACTATCCCAGAAAGCCCGACCCAGTTTTCCAGCCTGTCAAGAAGTATGTTGTGATCGACAGTGTCAAATGCAGCAGTGAGGTCGAGTAGTACCAGCACTGATAATTTGCTTGTATCAGTATTTAAGCGAATATCGTTTATTATCTTTATGAGCGCTGTCTCTGTGCTGTGATGCGGTCGGAAACCAGATTGAAAATTGTCAAAGTATCCATTCGAGCTTAAGAATTTGTTCAGCTGATTGAAGACAACTTTTTCAATGATCTTGCCTATGAAAGGAAGATTTGAGATCGGTCTATAGTTGTTTAATATGGTCTTATCCAGATTGCTCTTTTTCAGGAGGGGCTTAACAACGGCAGTTTTCAACTGCAAAGAATCAAGGAGAAAATCAACAGATTCAGCAGATATGCTTGGTGTTAAAGATATAGCCTTCATAAATATTATTTGATTAAATTATATGATATTTGCTTACATTGATAGACATCTTTAAAAAGAGCAGCTAAACCCCCACCTCTTCTAACAGCTCTGCAGACACTCATAAAAGTAAAGTTAGGAGGGGCTGTTTCATTGAGGACTGTTGCACTGCAGCTTTCTTCTAGCCAAGTTTCATTTAGCAACATAAAATCCAGGTTGTATGTGGTTTTTAAGTCGTTGACTAGAAGTGATTTATTTTTAAGTGAGCGGATGTTTAAAAGTGCTAACTTAACAGTCTTACTTTTTGTCCCCACAGCAATCTTAGTTTGGCGTGTAATAGGCACCAGATTAGATGGGTTTGCTGTACGGCTTTTGAAGGCCTTAGACTTTCTATCATGTAATTGATCAGCAATAGAGAAAGATACAGGCACGCTGGGTTCCCGATTGTTCTGTAAACATTTGAGAAAGTTATTGTTATCATAGCGGGGACCCGACACATATTACTGAGAGCTGGTATCAGTTGTTTTTGGTTCACCTCGAGCCACTGGAGGAGGGTGTGGGCCCTGGCGCTTTGGCAGAGGCCGAAGAGCTCTCACAGGGGGAGGAGGAGGGGGAGGGCGAGCTGGGCCCGCAGGCTTTGGTGGTTGCGGGGCCTGCCGTTTTTGGGTTGGTATCTGGGAGCTTGCAGCAAAAGAGTGGGATAGTCTAGTTCCAGCATACAACAGTTGTTCCATTGTCTCTGAGAAGCACAGAAGTGGAGATGCTGGAGAGATGGAGAACGTGTCGGGTGAGGGCGGCTGTTGCTCTGGTGTTATTGGAGCCTGTAATATGCTGTTCTGATTTCCCTGGCTGTTTTCCAGAAAGTCGTCCTTGGGTGCTGAATCTTGGAGCAGTGCTAGTATGTCACAGTCTGTCTGTGGTGAGCTCTGTGTGCAGGGCTCAGCTGAGATTGTGTCCGTGAGCAGGGGTTGTTGTGGCTGAGTGGTGTTATCATTGTCCTTGTGTGATGTGTCAACCGTATGTCCATTCAGGTGCTGAAGTGAAATCCTGTGGTCATTCATACTGTATCCAGGTGTGTGTGTGCCATTCAGGTTGAGTGGATTGGCACACATTGCAGAAGGGAGAAGTAGATATTGTCCTTTAGCACTCTTGAACCAAGTTTGTTTGGGTGGTGGCCATCCTGTTGAAACAGTGGCCTCTCACTCCAGAAAAGATTGAAGTTGTCAATGAAGTTCATTCCTTTTATATTGCAGGTTTTTTACAGCCATGTATTAAGCCCAAGCAACCGTGAAAACCTTTTTTTTCCCTCTTGCTGGGAGTGGTCCACTGATGAATGTTTGAACTTTCAGTCTTTTAAGTGTTTCAAAAAGTTCATTGAAATCCTTCTTAAGGAGTTCCGACTGCTCTTTATGAATATCATTCTTCCCCACATGAATGATGAGTCGATTTCCAGTATTATGTTTCATCAGAATGTTCTGAAGTTCTCTTTTTACATCAGAAGTAGTTGCTTGTGGAAGGCAGCACGTAGTTGTATCCCTGCTACTAATGTTTCTGATTATGGAGTCGCCCACTATCAGAGTCCTGGGCCCGGCTGTCTGCTCGACCTTGAGCCCCAGTTAGCATCAGTGTTAGCTACAGGCTGATTCAGTCTGTGTTCAATCACATTCATCAAATTTGGGGAATCCTCATTCATTAATACTTCAAATCTGTTCTCAAGATGTATAGGCGGTGGTAGGAGACCAGTGTTTGCAATCCTTGTCAGAGCCGTATCTGGGGTAGAGGATGCTACTGCAGCAATACGTGATGCTCGTGACAATCTGATGTCTCGAGTGCCTTTGGGTCTCGCTCCCTGTTTGTGCCATCGATTAGTAAGACGATCAGCTTGTTTCTCGACACTCAGTATGGCCTGTCGATGAGCACTAGATTCATGGGACTCACCGGCTGTATGCTGAGGGCGTCCATGATGAAGCTCTGTTGTGTGTTCCGTTTGGTGGTCCCGCAATTAACTTTGTTTCAAGAACTGCAATCCTTTGTAAAAGTCTGTGGCAGTTAGAGCAGCAAGCAGATTCCAGAGGAGGCATTTTCTTATCCTTATGAATGTAGGTAGTTGTGTTTTCTCTTCCCCGGAATGTAAGCTTTCAGTGGGAGGCTGGTCGAATAAAATAATTCTGCTTTTTTGTAGTAATCCAAGCGTTTGAGCACTGTGCTGATTTGCTGAAGTTAAAATTAGGTGATAAAAGGAGATAAAATATAAAAATATAAAAGCGATAGAGCAAAGCGCGGAGCAGTAAGCCAGAGCGTCCGAACAGTAGCTGAGCAGGAAGTAGAGGTTAGGTTAAGAGGGTAGGGGATCTGCAGGCATTTTTGGCCATTGAATCGTGCCAGGAATTCGTACCAGCAAACTCTCACTTAATATTGAGACCCCGGCCCGGATAAGTGCCCAAGGTTCTCAACACGCCCTTTAGGGATCAGGTGGTGAATCTGCAAGCACTGCCCCTGGAAGAGGGAGACCCAGCCCTTGCTCTACTCTGTCCCATCCCCCCTTTGCACCTGTACGTGGACTGAACACAGAGCCTCAGAACAGCTCTTTGTCTGTTATGGAGGACAGCAGAAGGGAAAGGCTGTCTCTAAGCAGAGGCTGGCTGACTGGATAGTGGACACCATAGTCTTGGCATACCAAGCCCAAGATCAGCCATGATCATTCCATTCGGAGTGTTGCTTCCTTCTGGGCATTGGTACACAGCAGCTCGCTAGCAGACATGTGTAGAGCTGCGGACTGGGCAACACTTAACATGTTTACAAGGTGTTAAAATCTCTGCGTAGAGACTGTATGATCCTGTGTATTTGACACAAGTAGCCAGTAACACTGGGGACCCACTCAGTGTCTTGCTTGCAGCACCATTCCTCTCCTAGGACCAGATATGTGCACTGCCAGTTCGGTTGTTCCCTGCCGGTTCGCCGCTTCAGCTTATATCTCGTTGGGTCCTGCTCACAATATAAAAGGGTTACAGAATTCAGTTCGGTTCTCATCCGCCTAAATTTCTAGGGGTCCTAGAAATAGGGGTCAACGGTGGTGGTCCCCCTTATTTTGCTCCATTACTTCTTGCTCTGAAGGATGAAGAAGGATGGGGGGCTGTGTCCTATACTAGACCTGCGCCAACTAAACCGCGGGGTTCTAAAACTCAAGTTGAAGATGCTTACACTCAAACAGATCATGTCACAGATTCAGTCCGAGGACTGGTTTGTCTAGATAGACTTGAAGGACACATACTTTCAGTAGCCATCCATCCTCATCACAGGAAGTTCCTGAGGTTCCTTTCCGGGCAAAGCATACCAATATCTGCTTCTTCCATTCGGCCTAGGTTTATCAGCCCGCACTTTCACGAATTGCGTGGATGGAGCTCTGGCTTCACTGAGACTCCAGGGCATCCGCGTGTTAAATTACATCGACAATTGGTTGATTTTAGCTCAGTCCAAACAGATGGCGGTTTAGCATCAAGATGTCATTCTATCCCACATAAAGATGCTGGGGTTGAGGCTCAACGCCAAGAAGAGTGGACTCCTCCGGTCTCAGAGGACCACTTTTCTAGGTGTGGTATGGGATTCGTCAACGAGGCGGGCACAGTTGTCACCTGCACTTATTACTTCGATTCTCTCAGCCGCAAATGGGGTAAAACTAGGCCAGTCACTCACTGTGAAAAAGTTTCAGAGACTGTTGGGTCTCATGGCAGCTGCGTCCAACGTAATAACTTTTGGCCTTCTAATATGAGACCCTTGCAGTGGTGGCTCAGGACCAAGGGGTTTTCTCCAAAGGAAAATCTGTTTTGCATGATCAAGGTCATGCGGCGATGTAATGTAAAGTTCCTTACTCTAAAAACTGTATTTCTCCTTGCTTTTTCTTCTATCAAGCGAATTGAAGATTTGCAAGCACTGCCTGTTGCTCCTTCGTGCCTAGAATTTGCACCTGGTATGGTGAAAGCCTTTCTTCACCCTAGGCCGGGTTATATTCCCAATTCCCTACTAATGTTACGGGCGCAATTTTGCTGCAGGACTTCAGTTCTCCACCTTTTATTACACCAGATCAGGAAAAACTTAATCTGCTCTGCCCTGTGCAGGTGTTGGATGCTTACGTAAAAAGAGCTGGCCTTGGATGTCAATCGGATCAACTATTTGTCTGTTTTTGGTCACCAAGAAAAGGTTACCCTGCATCCAAGCAGAGGATGAGCAAGTAGGTAGTCGAGGCTATCTCACTTGCTTATTAAGCGGCTGGTCAGCCTTCACCTTTGGTCGTCCGGGCCCATTCTACCAAGAGTATGGCTGCCTCTAAGGTTTTATTATCGGGTACCCTTCATGACATTTGTGATGCGGCAGGCTGGTCCTCACCGCACACATTTGTGAGATTTTATAGATTTGGATCTAGTCTCCACTCCAGGGTCTAGTGTGCTTATTTCTTAGTATGTGCAATAACTTCATACAGAACAGACATTTGCTTTTATGTCGTTGTGGGTATATGATTCCCACCGAGTCTCGACGCAGCTCGAGTTCCCTTGAAAAGGAACTTCTCAGGTAACGTATGTAACCCTGGTTCCCTGAAGAGGGAACAATACGCTGCGTCGCCCTGCCATACTCCCTGCATGCCTGTAATCGACTTGCTTCAGCTTTTCAGAAGTCTGTTTTCAGGGGTGCTTTATAGCTTCCTGGTCTATGACGTCACCCGCTATGACGTCTCGTCACACCATTGGACTGATTATACACGTGCTTCACGACGCAATCACGCAGGGGTGTTCCTACTGCATCTCGATGCAGCGTCTTGTTCCCTCTTCAGGGAACCAGTTACATACGTAACCTGAGATGTTTTCCTACCAATTTTGGGGGTCAGCTGCGTCCCTGCCTCATCTTCAGGAATGCAGAGTCCGCTCTCCTCTGAATGTGAGCTACGAACGGTGTCCGTGCCAAATAACTTGTTAATTAATTAATAAATGTCATTGTGATATTATCTTGCCTTATGAGTCCCTCTCGTATAACTGCTTTTATTAAATTTTTCCTTTATTATTCAAAATATTCACAAATTTGTTAGCTATGGCATGATATTTCGATTGTCAGATATGTGCAAGTGGATGTGTTTTGTTGTTTAAACAACTTTATAACGATCCCGTTAGCTGAGCGATATGTTAGTTTATGCCTCGATATGTTAGTTTATACATGTTAGTTCAATGAATCGTAACTGTTGGATTTGCAACATGTGAATTCATCCACTTCTCCCAAAATACATGAAAGTAAGTGGCTGGTGAACTGGGAGAAGAATAGAGTAAACTTTGAAGCGTCAAAACCAATGAGCGTCAAGCTGTGTCATCAGCAAGTCGTTTTCCATCATGCATTTGATCAGCGCAGTCGGTGGAGAGCAAGAATGCATAATCTGAAAAGTTCGCCTCGCCGTTGCGAAAGTTTTCTGACTTACGTCAGCATGACATCAGAGCAAGGCGGACAAAACTCAGACACATTTCTAAACGGCATGCATCTTGCGGTGATCACCGGTGATAGGTTCTGTGCAGGTCAGTAACTAGTTGGCATATATGTTTTTCCTATGTGGAGTAGCGTATCAAATGAATAAAAGTATAAACCCTTTAGTTTAAACGTGCTCATGTGAATAGCTTTTATATACAGTAGTTATGTTGTGTTTGCTTTATGTTTGTTTTGAGAATAGACATAACTTTGTTTTCCTCACTTGAATTCCTTGACTTGCACTTGAATTGAATACATGTCTTGCAACTAAATGACTTGCATTCTAAAACAACATTCGGACACATTACATTAAGGTAGTGCTAAAATAGCATTCTATGCATTTGTCGTGTGTACTTTAGTCTGTCAATCATCATTAGAGCGCCACCCTCAGGCTAAATAACGCAAGGACGTTAGAATTCTGTCAAAAGTGTGTCTGATATGTTCAGCGATTAAAATAAAGCTTACAAAATGTTTACAGTTTATGTTATAAACTGACGCTAAGAGCCAGTATCTGCCCTACCTAAATTTACGGGCAAGAGCTGCTACTGGATAAGATTAATGTCAGATTAATAGTTTATATTGTAAATGAATTTAAATTGCATATTGTGTTTTCCATGGAAGATATTTCAGAATTACAAAGTTAAGTAACTTATATAGTGTTAATGTTGGGGTGAACAATTACTTTAAATTATCATGTTTTTTTTTTTTTTCAGAATAGCTTCCTTGTTGTTTAAGTAATACTGGTAACGTTGAAAAGGTTACCACTTTTTCTACAAAATATGGATGTAAAAAGTATTTCTATTATTACAATACTATTTTTGCATTGTCACTTTTTAAAAGTAAATATATCATCTGCAAAGGTTTAAGCACTTTTCCAGTTCATCCTCTAGTGGAATTGTACGTCAGTGATGACAATTCCAGAACCTAATAAACGTTCAGACTCATAGGAGTTGTACTTCAACTCTAGACATTAAAAATAAACTGTTGAAGTCAAGACAAGATCTAGAAGGCCAAGATAAATCTCTAATAGAACCATTTGAGGACTAGTCTGGACAGAAGAGAATTTCCAGGAAGTTTTAACTGGTTTCCTCTCGTCCACTCATGCTCACATCTGAATGTCAGAGACATCCGGACATTTCCTGCTATCGCAATTGCAAAATGCAATGTCCGAAGTGTACTTCACCATACTTGGATAAGCCAGAGGCATATTAAAACCATGTGTCTGAGTTAAAAACAGAAATCTTTGGCTACAAACATCCAATCATATAAAGGATTTACAGGGGGAAAAATGTCTTGGTACATGTCAACATGTTAAGCACGTGGTGTGCTACATTAGCCTTTAGGTTTTTGTTCCAGTAAGTGGCTTTGTTCTGCATGTTTTCATGGACAAAGGGAAAAACAGATTGTACTTGTACATGACCAGATTTTTGCATACAATACAATGATTTAATTATTCTTTATTATTTACTTGTTAATAAAGGAAGTAATTCTGCAATAAAGCAACAAAATGAAGACTGAAAAATGCACATTATAGCAGGTATGCAATTGATTATTTATCTTTGTATTTTATTTCTTCTTGAGATTAGAGAATGATGGGAAATGTTTTGCCACACAAGCCTGTTACTACATAAACCAGCTAAATGAAAAGTATTTTCTATTGCAATTTTTCATTAAAGGGTTAGTTTACTCAAAAAAATTGAATTCTTTCAATAATCACTCACCCTTCATGTCGTTCAAAGCCTGTAAGATTTTCGTTCATCTTTGGAACACAAAGAAAGATATTTTTAATGAAATCTGAGAGCTTTCTGTCCTCCATTGACAGCCTACACAGCTACCACTTGCAAGCTCAGAAACGTAATAAAGTCATCATTAAAGTAATCCATGTGACTCCAGTGGTTTAACGTCAATTTTATGAAGTGATGTGAGTGCTTTGTTTGCGAAAAAACATCAACAACAATTGATCACTTTATTTACAAAATATGAATCTCCAATGCATTCATGGGAGCACCACGATGCATGTGTGTTGTGTTGACGCAAGAGCAGACGTTGTGTGGACGCGCGTTGGGGATTACATTATTGACAGCAAAATCTTTTTAATGACATACTTGCCATTCTGTGGTGGAAAGCATAACTCTCAAACCAAGTGATACAGACACATTCCTGACATACAGAGACTCCCATAAGTATTTGTTTATAACAAACAGAATTCATATTGCATCATGTCACATCATTAAGCACCAATGTGCTTTTCAAACTGATTGAAGTTCAGAATTTTTTTTTTAACCATATACAGTATCATTACATATTTTTACTTGCATTTCAGCTGGTAACAAACTATAATTTTGTACATATTATACAATAGTACATTGTGTTTAATTTGACGTTTAATGAGATCTAATATATGTTGTTTGCGGAGGGAATTTTCACAAGAATAAATACATAGATCCGAGTCCGACTGTAACCTCTGTGTACTTTAATGGTCCAGTAGCAGAACCACTAGCGTAGCCAGAAAAGCGTCTCTGGGTGTGCATAAGAAAAATTGGGTGTGCCACATTTATTGTCAAATTAATATGCAAAAACTCGGACCCGGCTTATCAGTAACTTCACAGAATAGACTGGGCTGATGTGTAAAACTGGCTTGCCACATAAACATAATACTAGGCCTACAGTATATAAAATATAACTCAGGGATCAACATTAAGGCTTTACATGTGCTTGTCCTTCGAACAAGTAAAACGGCCATTCTCTTGTCCGGGTAAAAATCCAGAAATTGGTTTAAATGTATGCTTCATCTTTCATTTTAAATTCTTAGATCTGATCAATAAATTCAATTGAAATAATAAGACACTATGCTGTTACCAATCAAATTAATTAATTTACACTGAAAAATTACAACTGCATTAAATAATGTTATGAGATTGTTTTAAATATTTTTGGAAAATACAAATATGACATATTGGAAAGAATGATCTTACTTTTAAACACGAAACTAAATCACCAGTGGGGGGGGGGGGGGGGGGGGGCAGGTGACCGTCTTAATGAGTGAGTTATTGAGTAATTTATTCAAATGATTCGTTCAAACGGAATGAGTCATTAAGGGATGAGCCAGTTGTTTAATGGGTCATTGAATCTTTGACTCAATCGATTCATTCAAAGCGCTGAATCATTCAGTAATGCGGTGATGTGTTCAGGTGAACTGCGCTGTGGTTCTGCTGTGATCTTTGTTTGGAACTATTTTCGCTGCTCAAATAGAACTAAAACAGTCAATATTGTGTCTAAAATGTAAGTGACTTGATATTAATTACTTGTTAATTGAACTGTCATATGAAATCAGTGTCATATTTTCAATCGTGATGGTATACAGCACTCTTGGTCACTGTGATGTTGCTTAACTGTATCATATCATGTTATAAATATAAAAACTTCACAATTTTTGAATCGCTCTATGTTCATTAAGTTTCTTTGTGTGATCTGCTCTCATTTGTTTCCATTTCCCCTCATGAGGCTGCGCGAGCCTCAACAGCACAACCGTACCAGTCAGCGGCTGTTTACGGATTGGTTGGCACTTGGCAGTCCGAATGTCGGCAGATATTTTTTTTAACGATAATAATTTAAAAATTAAAATACATTTTAAATGTACAAATATTTTAAGTAAACAACAATAGTCAAAGTTTAGGAAACGTTTTTATTAAAACTTTAAAAAAGAATTCTGCATCTATTTTAGGTGTGCCACCTGCAACTGTGGGTGGCACCGGCACACCCTGGCACACCCGTGGCTACGCCAGTGAGCAGAACTTTTGCCAAGCGTGTCAGAGGTTCTGGGTTCTATTCCGCACTAAGTAGTACACTGTAAAAAAAATCCCGTTGTAGAAAGTCTGTATTTGTTGGTGTGAGTCAATGATAACACAGAATGTAAATGACTGCGTTTAATCCAAACATTCGATAACTGGCATCCGATACAGACCAGATAGAAGTGCACCAAAACCACCGGGCATTCTGACTGGCTGAGACAACCCACTACGGTGGCCCATAATAAACAAACTGCATAATCATTTAACCAAACGCCTACATCCCTTCCTTTTAGTCTTTAGCCCTATCAAACAAGGCAACACTGGTAAACATGTCTTTGCAACATAACTAAAACAAATAAGGTTAAATGAATACCGCATATTGCACTTTAACATTTAGGCCTCTTCATAGTCTACTAAATCACCAAGGGTGTTTAAGTCCATGAAATGTCACACTACTGAACACGCTGAATAGCTGGGATGAAATTACACCAGGAAGAACTTTTTTTTTTTTTCTTTTTTTTTTTCACATGTATTTGGGATTTGGTCTGCAGATGCGACCTGAACGTGTGGTGTATTGTGTGTCGTGACTCTCGATGGGTGAGTGCGCTGCTGGCTTGGGCTGGGGGGAGGGTGGGTGTTGGGGTTGCACAGTGTTTGGTGTCGGCATTTGTGGTGAAGGAAAACTGTCCACTGTAGGGGGGCAGGTGTCCTGAGGGTCTGGGTCGTCCAGGAGCTGCGGTGGTGGCGGCTCAACCACAGGGAGTATGTGGCGGCGATTTCTCCTATAAGTCTTCCCATCTGCTTGAACTATGTAGGACCGTGGTTCCCTACTCATCTCCTTCACCGTTCCAAGTTTGTCGTAGCCTTTCGCTGTCTGCATGCGGACCACTTGTCCCTCTGCCAGCGGCTGTAGTGGGTGGCTCGACTTGTCATAGTAGCGCTTCAGCGTGCGCCTTTTGTTGAGGAGTTGAGCGGTGACTTGATTGACATTCCTCGTGGTAGGCTCCAGCAGTTTAGTGCTCACCGGAATTGCTGCACGAGTTTGGCGAGACATGAGGCGCTCGGCCGGAGAGCCTAATGTTGGGTCACGGGGAATGTTTCTGAGGTTCAGGATATTGAGGAACACATCGGACCCGTCCCTGTGTGATTTCTCCATGAGTTGCTTGGCACTGCGGACAGCTCTTTCCGCGAGTCCATTGACTGGGGAAACTCTGGGCTGCTTGTGGTATGAGTAAAATCCCATTGTTCAGCAAAATCCTTGAACTGTTGGCTGGTGTATTGTCTAGCATTGTCAGTGATGAGTATGTGAGGTGTACCATGTACCGAAAAGTGTCTTTTTAATTTGGATATGACGGCTGATGAGGTTAAGTCTCGAAGGAGGTCGACTTCAAACCAGCCGGAATATGAATCCACGAGAACTTGATAATGTTTGCCATGCCACTCAAGAATGTCTGCGGCCACTGTGGACCATGGCAGATCTGGAACAGGGTGGAGCTGGAGGGGCTCTTTCGGCTGATGTGACTTTGTACTATTGCATACTGCACATGAGAGCAACTCTTCTGTGATGTTCTTTGACATTGTAGGCCAAAAGATTACACCTCTAGCTCTACGCTTGGTTGCCTCAATACCTGGGTGGCCTTTGTGTACAATGTTGATGTACTCCTTGCGCAGGGATCGGGGAATGACGGATTTATGGCCTTTCATGATGATACCATCCTCCACTGTCAGCTCATCTCTGTATGGAAAAAAATGGCTGATGGCAGACTGGAGCTGGCTTTCTCTGGTGGGCCATCCGCGTCGAATGATAGTGGCAAGAGTTTGTAGCACCTCATCCTCTGCTGTGTGTCTACGGAGTTCCTCCAGGCGTGTTGAGGAAATGTAGCTCACGCTCATGACTTCGTAGTCACTGTTTTCCACAGGGCTCTGTGGTGCTTGTGAGCTGGGAGCTCTTGAGAGGGTGTCTGCCAGATACATGTACTTGCCCTTTTTGTAGACTAGGCTGATGTCGTAGCTTTGCAGGCGAAGCAACATTCTCTGGAGACGGGCAGGAGCGGCATGGATGGGCTTTTTCATGATGGTCACTAAAGGCTGGTGGTCGGTTTCTACGATTGTGGGCTTTCCGTAGACATAGTCTTTGAATTTTGTGCAGGCAAACACAACAGCCAGAAGCTCCTTTTCTATTTGGGCATATCGCGTCTCTGTGTCTGTGAGAGCACGTGACGCGAAGGCTACTGGTCTACCGTTCTGTAAGCATGCTGCTCCTAGTCCATAACATGACGCGTCACAAGTCAGTGTAACTGGGTCTTTGACATTGTAGTATGCCAGTACTGGTGGGCTGGACAGGCATGATTTGAGGCGCTCGAAAGCCTCTTGGTGCTGTTGAAACCAGCACCATGCTGTTTCTTTGCGAGTGAGTTTCCTGAGGGGCGCTGCGATGTCGCTGAGATTTGGGATGTACTTGCTGAGGTAATTGACCATGCCCAGGAAGCGTTGTAGTGCGGTCAAATCCGTTGGGACTGGCATGTCGTTGATCGCTGCAGTTTTAGACGGGTCTGCTTTTAGGCCTTCGCTTGTGAAGATGTGGCCTACGTACGCTACCTGGCCCAGGCGAAATTTAAACTTGTTCGGGTTTAACCTGAGATTGACTTCCCGTGCCCTTTCGAGCACCTTTCTCAAGTTGGCGTCGTGTTCGGCCACTCCGCGGCCTCCTATGATGATGTCATCGACAATGACTGAGCAGGGGTAACCCGCAAACAGTTGTTCCATGGAGCGCTGAAATACTTCACTCGCGGAATTTATGCCGAAGGGCATCCTTAGAAATCTGTAGCGCCCAAATGGAGTGCTGAATGTGGTCAGCAGTGACGATTTCTTGTCGAGACGTATCTGCCAGAACAAATTCTTTGCATCCAGGACAGAAAACACTGTTGCCCCAGACATTTGCGCTGCCACCTCTTCGACGCTGCGCATTGGGTGATGGGGTCTTTTCAGTGCAGTGTTGAGGTCTTTGGGGTTGATACATAGTCTGATTTCTCGCTTATCCTTCTTATGTGCTGCTACCATGGACGACACCCAGTCGGTTGGTTCTGTGACTGGTGTTATGACACCCACGCATTGCATTCGTTCAAGTTCGGCTTTAACTCTTTCTTGCATTGCAACGGGGATACGGTGAGCTGGGCGGCAGTGGTGGTAAGTAACGAAGTAAAAATACTTCGTTACTTTACTTAAGTATTTTTTTCGGGGATCTGTACTTTACTTGAGTATGTTTTATTTGCATCTACTTTTACTCTTACTCCACTACAATATTAAAGACAAAGTTTACTTTTTACTCTGTTACATTTCCCCATGCCCGCTCCAAGTATTTAATACACTGGCTTCCAAACCAATGAAAAACTTGGTTTTATTTTGAAAAAAAGAAGCACGAGCTCTTTGCCAGCATACGCTCACATAGCAGTCAGTTCGCCATTGTGGAAGATGACCGCAGAAACAGGTGAAGGTGCAGCTCTGGCCAGCAATGACCCAGAGATTCCCGCTTACACTGTATCTTGCACATCTTCTGTTTGATGCAGCTAATGTTATGGAACATGTCTATTGCAGAGCTGCCAACTCTCACTCATTCAGACTCACGCAATCGACACTTTCCAAACGCTCTCACGACACACATCCATTTTCTCATGCAGAGAAAAATCGCGAAGCAAAGAGGACATTGACACCGACAGACAGGACAGAGTGGGTTACTTTTGATATGAAATAAATTCTCAGCTCTCAGATTCTGTCAATTTATTACGAAATTCAAACAATAAATACCGTTTTGGATCTTTTAAATGTGACGTGACCGAAAGCTAGCGCCTGCTATGCAGAGTGCCGTTAATATCTTTACTACTAGTTAATTGTAAATAAACACAAATGAACAATAATAGGTAGCCTATGTTGAAAGATACAGTGCAACTTACCGAAATGTATATACCTTATACATAATATCAATAAATCAGTGTTTTTCAACCGCAGAAAGAGGTCAGTAAAACAGCTGGAGAAGAATATGTCACATAACGTTATATTTACCTCAGAAAAAAAATAAAAATGTAATGGCCATAGCACGTTAGTTTGCTAGAAAAATGTGTATTTTATAATATATTTAATATTAGTATAAATTAGTATTTTGCTAAATATGTGCACTATATATTTATTATATTTTTTACTTATATCATTAAAATATTATAAAGTTGTTATTATAATAAAAATCACATGTATTTTTAACATTTAATAATACCAGCTGACAGGGCTCTCTATAGCCTATGTTTACAGAATTAGGTGAGATTTTCTTAATTTAAAAATTAACATGCATCTACTGTACCAAATATTTATCAAAATGAATCTATATTGAATCAAGATCGGGATCAAACCACAATAATTGAATTGAAATTGTAAAATTTGTATCAAAGAATGGCTTACCAGTCATTGCACCATAATATGCTGTCACTAAACTTAATGAAATTGTTTAGAATTGATGCAAGGTGCTTCATTGTCTCTTGACTGATTGCAAATCTAACAAATTCTTAATTGCAGTATCGAATAATTTTTTCAATTAAAACATTACATCTCACTCCCAAAACAATTGATCTGTTTAATTATTAATATTTACAGTTTGAATATGAACTTTTTACTTTCGGTACTTAAGTACGTTTTAAATCGGATACTTTTGTACTTTTACTCAAGTGATGTTTGAATGGAGGACTTTCCACTTTTACTGGAGTCATTTTTTATTTAGGTATATATACTTTTACTCGAGTATAATTTTTGAGTACTTTTACCACCCCTGCTGGGCGGACCACAGGCTGTATGCTGGTATCCAAAATCATGGAGTATGTAACCGGAAGTTCTCCTAACTCGTCGCTGAACAGGTCTTTGTACTGTGTAAATATCTGTGAGCAAAAGTCCGTGCTGCTCTCCAGGCTGATCTGGTGGACGTCTGGGCTCATTTTCACAACCCCCATGTCCATGCACGCACGAAATCCTAGCAGTGGTTGCACTGCTCTGTCCACAATGAAAAACGGCAGTGAGTGGTTCTGCTCCTTTAGGCAGCACCGCAGTGTGGCGATTCCACTGGTCTCAATTCTGGTGCCTCCATAAGCAACAAGGCTAGCTGCTTTCTTCTGCTTTACAAGTTGTTCGCTGCCATTAAGCCTTCTGAGGGTGTCCAGTGACATCACATTGCATTTTGCTCCTGTGTCCACTTTCATCTCTGTGGGCTTGCCGTTTATACGCATTGTGACAAATCCTTCATCCTTTTCAATGGCTTTTAGATTCACGCAATCAACCTGACTGTCAACTTCAACGCCGTCCACATAAAACGTTCCATCTTCACATGTTTGTTCCTCTATTTCTATCTCGTTAACGCTCTGTCTGCCAGTTTTCTGTCTAGGAGGTTGCCTATCTTGTCTGCACGGTTTAGACTTGCAGTAACTTTTAAAGTGGTTAAACTTTTGGCAACTGTGACACTGTTGTCCGAATGCTGGACACCTTTCCCGCTTAGCTGCGTGGCTGCCTCCACAATTGTTGCACCTCGTGATAGTCTGTGAGGGGGGCTGGGGCTTTGGCCACTGCATTCTGTTTGAAACTAGCTTAACTGCATTCACGCTGGCAGAGTTACTTTGCGATGCTAACGTCTTGCTACTTTCCTCGGTCATCTCGTGTATCCGACAGATTGAAATGGCTTTGGCAAGCGTTAGCTCGCTGTCCCTTAACAGAGCTTTTCTCAACGTGTCGCTGGTAACGCCACACACGATGCGGTCGCAGATTAGCTCCTCTGTTAGGTCTCCAAAGTGGCAGCCTTTAGCCTTAATCCTTAAATCACTAATGAATGATTCAATGCTCTCACCTTGTTTCTGACCTCTGGTATGAAATTTGTGTCTTTCCATAGTCCTGTTGTTTTGAGGATTGCAGATTTCCCGAAACTTTTTCTTCAAACATTCGGGGTCCTCTCGAGATTCAGCAGGGGTAATGATCCTTCCGCCATCTCCTGGCGCGCGCACTTCAGCAGCGTAGGCAAAAGAACGCTCTCGTTCGATGGCGTCTGGACCGGCAATGTTGAGAAGGATATAAGCTTGGGTTTTTGTTGACTTGTCCGAATGTGCGGCAGCAATAAAAATATCGTACTCCCTCTCAAAAATACGCCAATTCTCGGCGATATTTTCATCAAAAACGAGAGGGTCGGGTCTGCGAAATCCATCCGCCATCACGTTGGGTAGAGGAAAACAACGTTGTCAACTGGCGATAGCTACGCTAACGCGGTCCAATGCAACAGGTTGTTCAACGACGACAGAGAAAGAAAGAAAAAACACTCACTGGCGAGAGGTCCGTACTCGCTTCTGACACCATGTAGAAAGTCTGTATTTGTTGGTGTGAGTCAATGATAACACAGAATGTAAATGACTGCGTTTAATCCAAACATTCGATACCTGGCATCCGATACAGACCAGATAGAAGTGCACCAAAACCACCGGGCATTCTGACTGGCTGAGACAACCCACTACGGTGGCCCATAATAAACAAACTGCATAATCATTTAACCAAACGCCTACACCCGTAAAAAAACGGTAAATCTCTGGCAGCAAAGTTTCCAGACGGATTCCGTTAAATTACAGTAAATAACCACTTCACAAAATTACATGCAAAAACCGTAAAAATACAGAATTTACTTTACAGTCAAAATTGATTAAATTACATTATATTATTGTTGATAATGGCTTATTAAACTGTGAAAAAACAGATACATTTGGTCAAATTACATAAAAGACAGTCAAAATTGATTAAATTACAGTATATTACTGTTGATAATGGCTTATTAATTTAATTTAATGGCAAATTACATTAAAAAGACATTTAACTTTCTGGTTAAACTGTAAATTTAGGGTTTTATAAAGTTATTTTATTATCATGTGTCATGAAACTGCACATGGAACATGGACAGGTGATCCAAACGCGGGCTTTATTAAGAGGAGAATCCAGAGACAGGTACAAGGAAACAGGCAGGGGTCAAAACCAGGTAAGCAGTCCAAACAAACATCAAATCCGTGCAGGGATAAGGCAAACGGGAAACCGGGAACAGGCAGATAATCAAGGAACCGAAACACTAGAATACAAGGAATCTGGAACAAGGCTAGGTAATGCAGTCAGACACATACAAACACTTACAATACTGAGCCCTGAACAAAGGGAAAACTCAGGCTTAAATCAGGGACGCTCAATCTAAAACAGGTGCAACAAATAAACCATAATCAGTCCAGGTGAAACATAATGGAAACAATAAACTAGGAAGGAGTGCCCTCCAGAGGCTCAAGCGGGCACTCCAGCCGCAGATCGTCACATAACCCCCCCTCTAAGGAGCGGCTTCCAGACGCTCCTAAGAGCTCCAGAGGGAGGTCGACGGGGGATGGGATGGAGGGCCAGGCCCGTGGAGAGGCAGGGGGCCAGGCCCATGGAGAGACCTGGGGCCTGGAGACCAGAGCAGGGCAAGAGACCACGGGGAGGCACGCTCCGCAAGTAGCCAGGGCGGAGCATGCTTGGCAGGAAGACAGGCTGGAGCATAAGTGACAGGAGAACAGGACAGAGTACACATAACACAGGACCAGGGCAGAGTACACTTAACAGGGGACCAAGACGTGGGGAGCACAGGGCTGGACAGGACCAGTGACATGGTAAGCTCAGGCGAAGGTGGTTGTTCAAAGGTCCATGTAGGCACCACCTCCATGACCCTCTCAGGTGTAGGTGGTAGTGCAAGGGTCCACGTAGATGCCACCTCCATGGCCCTCTTAGGGTACCTATTGCCCCCCCCAAAAAAGTTCATGGGGAAATTGAAAGCTAAAGCCTCCGGGCTGGAAACCGCTACTGGAAAAGGCTCCCGAAGCTTGAGAGGCGCAGGTAAGGCGAGGCGCAGAGGCGGGGCCGGCAGGGCGAGGCGCAGAGGCGGGTCCGGCAGGGCGAGGAGTCTGGGAACACCCACCGGAGCCTGGCGAACCAAACGAGTCCTCCTCCTCCTCCTGCGACGGCGAGTCACTGGGCTTGATACACTGACTTGACTGGATTCACTCATTTGGCTCGACTCATTTGATTCACTCAACTTGGTACTAGATTCACTTGACATGGCACTAGATTCACTTGACTCGGGACTTGACTCACTTGACTCGGCGGCACTTGACTCACTTGACTCGGCGGCACTTGACTCACTTGACTCGGCGGCACTTGACTCACTTGACTCGGCGGCACTTGACTCACTTGACTCGGCGGCACTTGACTCACTTGACTCGGCGGCACTTGACTCACTTGACTCGGCGGCACTTGACTCACTTGACTCGGCGGCACTTGACTCACTTGAATCGGCGGCACTTGAATCGGCGGCACTTGACTCACTTGAATCGGCGGCACTTGACTCACTTGATTCGGCGGTACTTGACTCACTTGATTCGGCGGTACTTGACTCGGCAGTTGACTCACTTGACTCGGCACTTGACTCACTTGACTCGGCACTTGACTCACTTGATTCAGCTGGCACGCGCTCAGACTCAGTAGAAAACTCTTGAGGCAGGAATATAACGGAGCTTACGTGAAGTGTTAGAACGTCGGGATTCACATGTTGCGTGGATACGGCGGACCCTTTACGAAGCGCTGGTTCAACTGGGCTTTCATGTAGCGCAAACTCGGCGGAGCACGTGTGATGCGCTGGTTCACCGGGAGAGAATTGATGCGTGGATTCAGTGGGTACCTTGTAAAGTGGCGAATCGTCGGGTCCTTTGTGAAGCAAAAGTTTCAAAAAATCCACAGTAAAAGCCGAACCGCTCATGGAAAGGGCCAGGTCAATATATTGGGTTAGAGTCCAGCTTGAACACGGAAATGGTATAGCAGAGCCGAGCGGTTCAGACAGTCCTCCCCGAAAGAACATCATCAAACAGAAATCATTCAAGTAGGACTGACGAGAGAGCTTCAAAAAATCTGTCACAAAAACCTTGAGAGGACGTTCTCCTTGACGGAGGCTGTGGGATCCATATCGAGGTCCGTGTTCCTCTCAGCCGCTGGATCAGTTGTGGCTCAGTATTCTGTCATGAAACTGCACATGGAACATGGACAGGTGATCCAAACGCGGGCTTTATTAAGAGGAGAATCCAGAGACAGGTACAAGGAAACAGGCAGGGGTCAAAACCAGGTAAGCAGTCCAAACAAACATCAAATCCGTGCAGGGATAAGGCAAACGGGAAACCGGGAACAGGCAGATAATCAAGGAACCGAAACACTAGAATACAAGGAAACTGGAACAAGGCTAGGTAATGCAGTCAGACACATACAAACACTTACAATACTGAGCCCTGAACAAAGGGAAAACTCAGGCTTAAATCAGGGACGCTCAATCTAAAACAGGTGCAACAAATAAACCATAATCAGTCCAGGGTGAAACATAATGGAAACAATAAACTAGGAAGGAGTGCCCTCCAGAGGCTCAAGCGGGCACTCCAGCCGCAGATCGTCACATCATGCTGTCTATCTACCGTAATTTAATTTTAATATATAGTTTTTCTGTGTAAAATAACAATGAAATTATGTATAAAAAAGCAATAAGTACATCAATTCAAATACAAATGTTTGTATATTTACAGTTTAAATTTTTTTACAGATCCAATTTCACAACTTTGGCCGCAATCTCTAATTAAGTACTTAATAATAGCACATTTACAGTCAATTTCTTATAAATTAACTAAATGTATAAGTACAGAAGACCTGCACATTTACAGTATTAGTAATTGAACATAAACACTGAATATCAAGATAAGTGTTAGATAGGAAATACAAGCTTAGTATATAATTTAGAACATGTAAAAATATCCACATTAAAAGGCAATTGCTGTATACCTTTATAATCTAATGTAACTTTTTTTTAAACATTTACAATTACATTTTATCCAAAGTGACTTACCAATTACGATAACAATAGAAGCAACAATGGCAGTGACAAGTCCCAGTTAGTCTAGCACAGTACACATAGCAAGTTTTTTGTTTTTTTAAACAAAGATTTAGTATTATTGGGTCAAGTGTTTACGAAAAAGATGGATCTTTAACAGTTTCTTGAAAATGTGTTGGGTAGGTCATTCCACCAGCAGGAACAGTCCAGGTAAAGGTCAGTGAAAGTGATTTTGTGTCTCTTTGGGATGATGGCACCACAAGGCGCCGTTCACCTGCAGAATACAAGCTTCTGGAGGAGACATAGTTCTAAAGTAGTGAGTTTAGGTATAGGGCTACCTTTAAAGATCACTCTTGCTGCAGCATCTGGATCAGTTGAAGAGGTTTGACTGATGGTGGAAGAGTTGCCAAGAGAGCATTACAATAGTCCAGTCTGGATAGAACAAGAGCTTAGACCAGTAGTTGTGCAGCTCCGATAGTATAATGATGTATAAGGCAAATCAGCAGGATCACACAGCAAGTATGGTTTGGCTAAAACCATAAGCAGTTCGGTCTTGGCAAGGTTGATTTGAAGGTGAAGGTCATTCATCCAGCAAGAATGTTCCATCAGGTAGGCTGAGATGCGAGCAGCTACCGTCAGATCATCTTGCTGGAATGAAGGGTAGAGATATGTCATTAAGATAGCAGTTATAGGAAAAGCCATGTTTCTAAACGACAGAGCCTAGTTAAAAAAAATATATATATATATATATATATATATATGGGTGGAATCTAACACAATCATGGTCTTACTGTAGCAAACCCAAACCTTGTGCACACTTTTAGTGCAATCATATGGAAATTAGAAGACTTGGTCAGCATTACGATTTTTTTTAAAGTTAATTCTTCCCATACCTTGTATGCCATGTGATCATCTGCTTTCCACATGACCTGAAATCACACACACACACAAAAAAAGTTATTTTAAAACTATTATTACATTTACACATGTCAGAATATGTTCCATTGGGACAATGCAAAACCTCAACTGACCATGATCTGGAAGCTGAGCAGGAAAGGCTAACAGTAAAGTTTTGAGCTGCCATGTGATTTTAGCTACATTTATAGAAAGTAAAGATGAATAACGATATGATTTACTGTGACCTATCTGCATCAGTTACACCTAGGGATTCATCATGTTATTCATAGTCTTCCTGTTCTAGGCTTTGCTCTATCTTTATCAACAAGTACAGAACTGAATTCGATTTCTTAACGGTTTTGATAGTTACGAAAATTAGCCATGTTTTAACTACGAAGAAATAACAAACAAAAAAACATGCTAACGTTAGGCCTATTTTTAGTAAAACTGTGGTTATCAAAATGGTAATAAATCCGCCAAAAAACGTGGTTACTACAATTTTACTATAGCCTAATAAAATCAAGGATGTTTTTTAAAAGAGAAGAATTTTCAGCTTCCAGACGGTGTTTCAAAATGTCCCGCCGTTTAAGAGATTGATAGACTGACTATCATAACGAAGATTTTATACACAATTGGAAGGACTTTGATACGCATAAAAAGTCTACTAAAGCTTGTTTTATGTCTTTAGAGATGTGGGTTCAACTGATCTTACTTAAAACAGATGGGAAATTGAAATACGCATGCTGCAGTGTTTTGCCCTCCAGCTCTCGACGCCAGTTATGACTGAACAAGAATGCTAGCGTTAGCTTGGAAACTGTCAACTTAACACAAATGTAATAAAAAATATCGGTCACATGTAGTATGAGACTACCTCAGCGGTGATCGGTTGGCATGATGTCTGCAGTGAGGAACCAGGCTCACTGAAAACAGGCGCGTTATTTCCGAACTGTCTGACTGACACTCGCTCCTTCTCACGGCTGCTCCTGACGAATATGATTATAGCTTTGGACCACCGTGATCACACAATCCACTTCACGAGCGTAGAGTCAATTCAAATCTCCCGCTTGCCCTTGACACAGATCTGACTAGCTTGTGGGCGGGATTAAGCAACGGAAAAGTATTGGCGGACAATTTGAATCTGTCATCCCGCGCGCGCGCGCGAGCACACACACACACACACACACACACGCACAGTCACACAAAGCCACGTAATCTGCAGTAACGCAGATTTGGAAAAACTTTCATAAATAAAATATGAAATTAGGGGAGAATCATACAAATGATGATCAAAATGAGCATCTATTTGCAAGACAAAATTAAAGGACTAAAATGATTCAATAGGCCTGCCTACTGTATACGCCTAATGTATTTACATTTACTAACTTATTATTTAACCCTAAGGGGTCCAAAGTGTTTTTGCGGTCCTGGAGGTGTTCTGACATGCTCTGACATTTGTGCTTTTTTCAGTTATTTATAAACATGTTAATGGCAAAGGTTTAAATTCACTCTATATAGCACAAATGGGGCTACCATAATATGTGAGCAAGATGTATGTACATGTTTGTATTTTTGAGAGAATATTGTTTATGCATGGTTATTGAAAAAACTAAAACTTAAAGTCTCTGAAATAAGGCCACAAAACACACTAAATATGTGTCCACAAGACTTTTGACTAATGGATGTTCTCGCCTAGGATTTTTGCTTCAAAATGATCTGAAAATCATCCTGCCAAATCATTCACTTAAAACAATACATTGATTTAAATTTAGTAAAACACTTTTTGTTTGGAAAGGCAATATGCGGAATGGGCGTGAATCATGTATAATGGTCTGATTCACACCTGTGTAGACAAAAGACCTCCTTAATGAGCCTGCATAATGAGCTTTTCACAGGTGTGTCACTGAGCCACAAGAAAGAATACAAGGACACAAGAAAAGAAATATATATATACTACAAAATTGGTTCACAGTTGGAAACATCTAGAAAAAAAGAGTATTTTTCCACTTGTATTTTTGCTTGCAAATTGTATAATATCCAAGGTGAACATTTCTAGTAATTGTGTAGTTAATTCTCATACTGTATTTTCAGAAAGTTTTGGATATGTATCCTCTCCCAAAATTTGTCACTAATAAAACACAATACAAATAATTTGAAGAGAAGGCTTATGTTGACCTTTTAAGATTTTGTTTACATCTACATTGTAAATATATTATTTGCTATTTTATTAAAAAGGTTACAATTACAGCAACAATTAAAATAACAATATTTCAAGTGTAATATTTCTTTGTAAAAACTAAAGTATACATTTTATCATACATTTAAGGATTAAGGATTCATTAGTTTGAATAAAGCCTACATAGGAACAAACACTATAATAGCATCCTAGTTGATGACTCTATTTTTGACAAAACAAACATAGCCTAATGTATTTAACATTTGAGCAGAAATTGGTGAACAAAAGCTTATTCAATGTGGCAGTAGTCTAGTTTACAGTAAACAGTTGATAATCTATCCAAAACTAGTCAACGAAATGTTGTCTTTCATATTTCGTCTGTAACATAGGCATATCGTTCTCTTACGAGAGGACAGAAAGCTCTCGGACTAAATCTAAAATATCTTAAACTGTGTTCTGAAGATGAACAGAGGTCTTACGGGCTTGGAGCGACATGAGGGTGAGTCATTAATGACATCATTTTCATTTTTGGGTGAACTAACCCTTTAAGGATAATTTTTTGGCTTCAATATCTCGAGAAGATAAATCTTTCCCGTAGCGTAAGCTAAACTTACGCAATACTCGTTCCCTCTCTAGAGAGAACGAGTTTACGTTAGTAACCGAGTATCGTTTGTTGTTTTTATGAGCCTATATTAGGGCATATAAATATTAATTTGCAGTTTAATACGTTGCTAATACAAAGACATTTTAACGTTATTTCATCATATTTCAGTCGATTTTCACTCATCTCAGTATAGCAATAGGGTTTGGTAAAAACTGTTCAGTTCATTCATCCACACACAGCCGCGATTCATATTTAAACAGTCTTTTTGCGGTTTACATACACTATGATATCGCGTAAACAGAGAATATTTATTTTAGTTTTGAATTAGATATTTTAAAAGTAAAAACTTAAATGGTTATAAAGATATATTGCTCATGCTTGTGTGAATTTTCATCCTGCTTAAGGTTCTGTGCGCATGCGCGTGCGGTTTGTGTTTGTGTTTGGAGCTCCGTCGAATTGATTCATTAATCCTTGATTTTCTTCTTTTCAACTCATTTATAAACAAGCACTTTCTATTTTTATATCATGGGAACTTATAATCGCTACTATTCCTTATAAAAAACAATCGGATTACTTTGATATCGCTACTTAGATCCAACTTTGCGAATCTCGGCTACTAGCCTTTAGTCCGCTAGCATTTCACGCGTGGCCACGCGCCTACCGACCGTCTTATTTTACACCCGTTTCACTGAAAGGATACAGGTTATATCCAGCATTTCACTCCTAAATTAGTAGTGATATTGGTAGTATCACTACTAATTTACTGTTCATCTGTTATAATGGCGAACATATCGGATGTGTGTCTAACGTTACCTCTGAGTGCAGGTGAGGACACATTCGAGCTGATTTCGGTACGATTGGAGCTGGAATCGGTGGAGAAACAGATCCGTGGTCTGCTGGAGAAACAAGCCGAGCTGCGGGATCGGCGATCAGCGCTTGAAACGTCACGCGCCGATGCTCATAAGTCAGTGGTTAGTAACTTTTTGACTCCGACTTCGTCTACTCCGTGCGTTTCTCTCCCCAGGAGGACGCGATCATCTCTGGCATCATTCACTCTGGCACCGACACAACACCATGGACCCTGGGTGATCCCACAGCGAAAGACACGAGCCAGGACCAGAGCAAGAACCTCACCGCCCCTCCCGGTCTTCGAGATCTCCACCCGGAACCGCTTCTCCCCCCTTCGCGAGTCGGAACGCGACGACGCCGTGATCATCGGCAGTTCCATGGTCCGTCATGTCCGCGCTACCTCAGGTAAGGGTACGGTGCGCACTCACTGCTTTCCTGGTGCTCGTGTTCTTGATGTCGCCGCACAGGTTCCCGAGATCCTGAACGGTGACGAGCGCGTCGGAGCTGTGGTGCTGCACACGGGAGTGAATGACATCAGGCTGCGGCAGACGGAGGTTCTGAAGAAGGACTACAAGAGCCTGATCGAGACGGTACGCAGCACAGCGCCTGAGGCAACGATCATCGTGTCTCGACCGCTTCCCACGTACCGACAAGGACAGGAAAGGTTCAGTAGATTATTTGCACTAAATGAATGGTTAATGTCATGGTGTAATGAACAGAAACTGCTCTTTGTAAAAAATTGGAATCTATTCTGGGAGCGACCTAGGCTCTACCGTGCTGATGGCCTGCACCCCAGCAGAATCGGAGCGGCTGTGCTGTCGGACAACATCTCCAAGACGTTACACACCATATGACTAGAAATTCAAAGTCCAAATCACAGTCTTTGCTGTGCCAAATTAATTGAAATAAGTAGTGTAGAACATTATATAGAAACTGTGTCTATTCCTCGTTTAGTGAGGCCATATAATAAATCTACTGTAGGATCTAGGAAAAATCTTATTGTAATTAAACCTGAAAATCTAAATATCAGTGAACAAAAACAATTTCTAAAACTAGGTCTTCTAAACATTAGATCGCTCACACCTAAGGCGGTTATTGTAAATGAAATGGTCACAGATAATAGCTTCGATGTACTTTGCCTTACTGAAACCTGGCTTAAACCAAATGAGTATTTTGGTCTAAATGAGTCTAGTCCACCAGGATACTGTTATAAGCATGAGCCCCGTCTGATCGGTCGTGGCGGCGGTGTTGCAACAATCTATAGAGATATTCTTAATGTTACTCAGAAAACAGGTCACAGGTTTAATTCGTTTGAAGTACTTGTACTAAATATTACGCTCTTAGATGTAAGAAAGAAATCCCTATTATCTCTAGCCTTGGCTACTGTATATAGACCTCCAGGGCCCTATGCTGATTTCCTAAAAGAGTTTGCAGAGTTTCTCTCAGATCTATTGGTCAATACCGATAAAGCAATAATTGTTGGAGATTTTAACATACACGTAGATAACACAAATGATGCGTTAGGGACTGCGTTTACAGATTTATTAAACTCTTTTGGGGTCAAGCAAAACGTCAGTGGTCCCACTCATCGTCTAAATCATACACTAGACTTAATTATATCATATGGAACCAATCCAACTGATATAGATATTATACCGCAAAGTGACGATCTCACTGATCATTACATGGTAACTTGTATAATACGTACTGCTGAAATTTGTCATGTTGCGCCACGTTATAGACCAGGCAGAACAATCGTTCCAACCACTATAGATAGATTCTCAAATAGCTTACCTGATCTATCTCAGCTGCTCAGTGAACCTAAACAAACAGATGAACTAGAGGAAATGACTAGCAGTTTGAGCACCATTTTCTCTAGTACATTAGATATTGTTGCACCAATTAGATCAAAAAAGGTTAGAGAGAAAACTAAAGCACCTTGGTACAACAGTGCTACGCATGTTATCAAGAGAGAAACTCGTAACTTAGAGCGTAAATGGAAACAAACTAATTTAGAGGTCTTTAGAATCGCGTGGAAAGTCAGTATGTCACGTTATAAAAAGGCTCTAAAAGCAGCCAGGGCTGAGCATCTCCACAAACTAATAGAAAATAACCAAAATAATCCAAGGTTTTTATTCAACACCGTGGCTAGACTAACAAATATACAGACATCACCAGAGCAAAATATTCCGTTACAGTATAGTAGTAATGATTTTATGAACTACTTTAATGAGAAAATAGAAAGCATCCGTAACACAATTGTAAATGTACACTCTTTTATGGTATCTTATGATTCAGCCTCAATTATCGCCCCTCTGGAACAACTACACCGCTTTACAACTATAGGACAGGAAGAGCTAAATAAACTTATCATTGCATCGAAACCAATAACATGTTTATTAGATCCAATACCCACTAAACTACTGAAAGAAGTGTTACCTGTAGTGGAAGAGCCTCTTCTCAATATTATTAACTCGTCTTTATTTTTAGGTCATGTTCCAAGAATATTCAAGCTGGCAGTAATAAAACCTCTCATTAAGAAACCGCAATTAGACCCAAATAACTTAGCAAATTACAGACCCATTTCAAATCTTCCATTTATGTCTAAAATACTAGAAAAAATTGTGTCCGCTCAATTGTGCTCTTTCTTGCAAGAAAATGAGATATATGAAAAATTCCAGTCAGGATTCAGACCGCATCATAGCACGGAAACTGCGCTAGTTAAAATTACAAATGATTTACTTTTAGCTTCTGACCAAGGCTGTATCTCAATACTAGTTCTACTCGATCTAAGCGCTGCGTTCGACACTATCGATCATAAAATACTCCTGGATCGACTACAAAACTACACTGGTGTTCAGGGACAGGCATTAAGCTGGTTTAGATCGTACTTATCAGACTGTTATCATTTTGTCTGTTTAAATGGGGAAAAATCAAAGATAACGTCAGTAGACTATGGAGTGCCGCAAGGATCGGTGTTCGGCCCTCTGCTCTTCTCAATATATATGCTCCCACTTGGTAATATTATAAGAAAACATGGACTTAATTTCCACTGTTATGCTGATGACACTCAATTATATATTTCATCACGGCCAGATGAGAACACTAACTTATCAAATTTGACGGAGTGTCTCAAAGATATAAAATGCTGGATGACGCGTAATTTCCTGCTACTAAATTCAGATAAAACGGAGGTATTACTTATTGGTCCAAAAAACTACCCACAAACTCACTTACAATACAACTTTAATATAGAAGGATGTCCAGTTACTTTATCCACTACAGTAAAAGACCTGGGTGTTATACTAGACCGCAACTTGTCTTTCGAAAATCATATTTCATATGTTACAAGAACAGCCTTTTTCCACCTTAGAAACATTACAAAGCTACGTAACATGCTATCTGTTTCTGATGCAGAAAAGTTAGTTCATGCATTCATGACCTCGAGACTAGATTATTGTAATGCTATATTAGCTGGCTGTCCTGCATCCTCAATAAACAAGCTACAGTTAGTGCAAAATGCAGCTGCTAGAGTTCTTACTAGGTCAAGAAAATATGATCATATAACACCAATTTTATCATCTCTACACTGGTTACCTATCAAGTTCCGTATCAATTACAAAGTACTATTACTGACGTATAAATCCCTAAATGGTTTAGCTCCTGTGTATTTAATGGACCTTCTATCGCCCTACAATCCATCGCGTTCTTTAAGATCATTAAATTCGAGGCTTCTGGTCATTCCTAGGATATCTAAGTCCACTAAAGGAGGAAGGGCGTTCTCACATTTAGCTCCAAAACTCTGGAATAGCCTTCCTGATATTGTTCGAGGCTCTGACTCGCTGTCCCAGTTTAAAACTAGATTAAAGACGCATCTCTTTAGCCAAGAATTTACATAATGCTTACATTTTATACCACTGCTGAATCAGATCAAATGCATTTAATATTATAAAACTTGAAGAGTCTGTAGGTTATTTGTATAGGTTGCATAGTATTAACAGTCATTACGTTCCTGTGTATATTGCGTGAATGACGGGTGGTTGGGTAGATATTGTGTTTTGCGGTAGGTGGTATGCCATACGGAACCGTTGCCACTGAACCTGCTTTAACAACGACAGTGGGGCTCGACAGCCTTAGTCAAACGGGTCGGCGCGTATGGTTGGGCTGCGGAGAGATTTTGAGATTGTGGTTGGGTCTCAGTAGCAGGAGGGATGTAGAGGTCAGTAAGCAGGGCTGAGTTGAGTGGGGGACGGAGGGGGGTGACTCTGGGACGCAAGAATCACTGTCTTCATTTTTTTTATCATTTACGCCCGTGTTATGGAAATCATTATGAACAGCAGCTACGCTAATTATTTTCCCTTTTTGCTCTCTGCTGTTATCTCGGGACGCGAGTCCCGAGAAAAACGGCGTTCGTCAGCTCCAGTTTGTATCCAGCCTTTCACCGAGACTTCAGGTACGCCAATCACAAAGCCTGTGAAGAGACGACTCAACACCGGCGATATGGACCCTCTATGGTGGACGGCACTGATCCTCAACAACTCGTCACAGATGATCCTCAACAACTCGTCTCAACACCGGCGTGATTACTTGGACTTCCAAATGATGGAAATGGATAAATATTCTAAATGTCCGATCCAATCTGACTTGTAATGCTGCCCGAATCATAAATCATGCACTGTTCCTTCGTTGGCCAGAGGAGAACTGGCCCTCCGACTGAGTCTGGTTTCTCCCAAGGTTTTTTTTTTTTCTCCATTCTGTCACCTGATGGAGTTTTGGTTCCTTGCCACTGTTGCCTTGGCTTTTGGCTTGCTTAGTTGGGGACATTTAATATTCAATAATATTATTGATCTGCCTTACTTAAGGTGGACGTTGACTCAATTTTCTTTTAGAAACAAACTCTGTTATATTATTTTCATGTTATCACTGTGAAGCTGCTTTGATACAATCTGTATTGTAAAAAGCGCTATATAAATAAAGGTGACTTGACTTGACTTGACTTGAATAGTATTCGCTGAGCTTTGTTTAAGTTTAGAGACGTGCTCCAGAAAAAAGTTAACGGAGACAGAGAGGCAGAAAGCACACCCTGTTTATTTTCTTTATTTTACAAAAGCACACGGTTTTGATGCTAATGTGAGTGTACACAAAAAAAAGAAGACCCTCTATAGTTTATAGTCATGTATTGATTTTATTTATATGACCAAAAATGACTGAGTATTTTAAGTCTATGTTGCTGTGTGGGAAAAAAACAGCAAAACACGCCGGCGCGTTTCTAGACCCCAGAGGGTTAACCTTAAAACACACTTTAACCCCCACATGCTTAATGATCTTCAATAAAAAACATATTAAATGACTGCTGATTTCTGCAGTTATACCTTCTTTTCTTTGTTTTATTATTTCGCAGAAAGAAATCTGTAAATTATTACTTAAAGGTGCCTTGTGTAATGTCCGCCAAAAAATCAATTCATACTCCACATTCCATACCAGATGGGGGCAGTATACCTCCAGAAATTGAGTTGGTCTACTAGAGTAACAAACGAGAAAAGGCATAGTCTCTATGCTCCGCCCCTACCTTCATAACGACCCTAGAGCCATAGCCGAAGCCGAGCCAACTCCTAATAGAGGACGTTTTGACTCCAGAGGAACGTTGGTTGATGTCAAGTGATTTTTAAATATGACATTTTCAAGCTACACCCCTTCACCTTTACCAGTGAATATTTTCATATTCGTTTTGTTCACATTACATTTTTATTGTTAGTTTGAATTACATTAATTTGACAGACAGCATTCGCCGATGTTGACCAAGCTAGCGCCATTCAGAGCTGCCAACTCTCACAAATTCACAGTGAGACACACACAATTGACACTTTTCACACACTCTCAGTCACGCCACACATCATTTTTGTCACGCACAGAAAAATCGCAAAGCAAAGAGGACACGGAGACCGACAGACTAGACAGAACAGTTTAGTTATGATATAAAAAATCTCAGCACTCAGATTCTGTCAATTTTATTACGCAATTCAAACAATAAATATAATTTTGGTGCTTGTAAATGTTACGCGACAGATCCCTGGCGCACATGAACCGATCATCTCTACTAGCTAATAGTAAAAAAAACACGAACACCATTGAAAGATACAGTACGCAACAACTTACCAAAATGTATTCCTCATACATAATATCGACGATTTTATTTATCGATTTTAATCAGCGTGCAGAGGTCAATAACATAGCTGGAGAACAAATATGTCAGATTTACCTCAGGAAAGCAATTTAATAAACATAATATAATTAGCTAATGTTACATTTTACCATCAGCTTGGTAGAGACGGGCTCTGGTAGATAACAGGTGAAAACCGGATCGGATCTGTCGGTAGAGCTAACTATTAAACACATCAGGTTCAAGTACGCCCACAAGCCGTGCGAGTTATTCGTGTATTGCAGTTTGGCTGGTGGTTATGTTGCCCGCATACCGCCTCCCATGGCCGAAACTGGTATTATGACACCTGTCGGGCCGTGGCTAGTAATTTAGCATGCAAATTCAGGTTGATATCTCTGCAGCACTATAACTTGTAATTTTTAATGACATCATCACCCTTATTTCTTCTCATTCTTTTGATGCGTGTAGCTAATTTTTTTGGATATTTTTACCTCAATTCTTACACATGGCACCTTTAAATTGTGGTGGTTGCTATTATTATCATCAGATAAAAAGACAGTTAACCTCTTAGCGTTCTTGCAAAATTTGCCTAAAACGCCTAAAAAAGAATGAAAACAGTTTTTTTTTTGGTTGAACAAATGCTTTTATTATAACAAACTTGGAACCATTTGGATTGTTTTGTTTATTAAAATTTAAATAAAACGTATCTAATCAACTAAATTCAGTAATTGATAATGAATTAGATAAACAACTTATTTTTAACATAAACAATTTATTAAAATGTTTAAGTCAAGTCAAGTCATCCTCATTTATATAGCGCTTTTAACAATGTTTCAAAGCAGCTTTACAGAGATAAAGATATAATTTAAGGTAACAGAGATTGGTTTGGTTTTATATAGTGGCTCTTGAAAAATGTTTTTTCCAGCTAAAGTTAGTTTTGATTGATTCACTTCCGTCTAAATGATCATTTGTTATTAAATTAGGGGCCGCTAAGACGACACCGTTCTCTCTAAACAGACTTTAAACGTGAACCTGTGATAGACGCTGATGGCGTTCACATGCTCATTAAGAATTGATTCTATAGTTATGTGCGTTTGAATATATGTGCGCAGGTTTGTAATTCCTTACAAACCATGCCTAAACAAACTACTTGTCTATAAATTTTGATGCAGAATTTTTATTTTATCTTATCACTTTGGGTAGGTACGCGAACCGAAAAATTCCACAACGCTTTATCTGTAGAGTGGTATAGGTATAGAACTATCTGTGGAGTATGAATTGATTTTTTGGCAGACATGACATAAGGCACCTTTAATAATACCGTTTATTTATTTATTTAATAATTGATTAATTCTGTAAACTGTGATATTTTCTGAGATGGTTATCATACTGTTAAAATCTACAAACCAGGGCCCGTATCCCTAAATAATTTTTGTGCAAAAAGTGGCTCCTAGCGGCCAAATTCTAAGATAATTCTCAGAGTCATGACGTTTTCTTAGAATTTCCCCTAAAAGTGACACGAAAATTCCAGTTAATATAAAAGCTATTCCTCAAGATTCCTAGCGCTTAAAAGGGCTCCTAAGGCGAGATCTGCTAAGAGCAGGGAAGAGGACTTTTAGTGGCTTAGGAGTTCCCCTAAGCAGCTGCACAAAATGGCCAACAGAGGAGGCAGGAGAGATGTCCTGCAAACACTGGATGACAGGGAATTATTGAGACGCTACAGACATTGATAAAAGCTGAGCCGTGTTACCCTCGTTAAGACCACACTGAGTTGTAACGTTGCAATTTCTACTTCATTAAGGACAGCCCCTTGAGATAGGCCATCTTGGTCTCAATGGGGTCCATATGGGAGTGAAAGTACAAAATATGCCAGCTAGGATATTAATATGAGCAAATAAGACACAAATCATTATTTGAACAGGGTGTAATGAGCTTAAGTTTTCACCTATTTTAGATTCTAATGTTAGGCTATAACCCCTACAGCTTACTATTCATTTTCCAGATATTTTCATGAATGTGAAATATTATTTACAATTACAGTCTGCATAAGATTAGAGTGTATAATTATGTTAATTGATTTGAGGGTACATCCTTTGCTCATTATCACCAAAAGTTCATTTTCATCAAACTTGTAGGATCAACCAATCACAGCTTTTGAAATGATGACTCATACCTAGCAACGGGGTCAACCACACCTCCTCACTAAGATAGGATTTTCAATCCATTCCTTGCTCAGAGTTCACTGAAAATGTTCTGGAATCACTTCCAAGCTAAAACTCCTGGCAAGGAATTTTTAGGTTAAGTTAGGAGCTCTCTGAGAGGATTCTCAGAATCTTTAGGGATGCGGGCCCAGGAGAGTCCCTCACCCTCCCCCGCGGTTAAAAAAGAAACTCAGTAAAGTACATTTTAAATGAGCAACTTTTTACTTTTACTTGAGTAGATTTTTAGACCTGTAATTTTGACTTGTACTTAAGTAAAATTTCATTGAAGTAATAGTACTTTTACTTGAGTAGAATATTTTAGTACTCTTTCCACCTCTGGTCTTAATGCACGGTGAGGAGGAGAGTGTAAGTGGCCAAAGAGTCTCCAAGGATCACAGATAGGGAATTGCAGAGATTTCTTGAGTGTTGGGGGTCAGAAAGCCTAAAGAATATATCAAACAACCCCTACATCACCACATGTGGGAGGCTTTCAAGAAAAATACTCCCGCTCCACCAAAAATAAACTCCAGCATATTCAGGTGTAAGACATGACTGTAACTTCAAATGGGACCGGATTCTATGGTCACCGGATTCTATGTGCCTATTTTTTGCTGGAGGTCCTGACCATCTTGATCAGATACATGGTATTATGGATTCTAACAAATACCAACAGATAAAAAAATCAAAACCTGACTGCCTCTGCTAGAAATCTTATAATGGGCCACGTTGGATCTTCCATCAGGACAACAGTCCAAAACAAACATCAAAATCAACACAAAAATGGGTAACTGAGCACAAAATGAAGCTTCTGCCATGACCATCCCAGTCCCCTAAATTGAAATGAATGGGGTGAACTGAAGAGAAGAAGCACCAACATGAACTTGTGAATCTGAAGGATCTGGAGAGATTATGTATGGAGGAATGGTCTCTGATCTCTTGTCAGTTGTTCTCCCAACTCATCAGGCATTATAGAAGAAAACTCAGAGCTGTTATCTTGGCAAAAGGAGGTTCCAAAAACTATTTAATAACAGGGAGTCAATAATTATGGCTATCACAATGAGTAAAACCAAAAAATATAGTTCTGATGTGCATCAAAAGATTGTTGAGCATCACAGAATAGAAAGTGGCTGTAAGAAAATAGCTAAAGAATTGAAAATCCCCATTTTGACCATCAGGGCAATAATTAAGATGTTCCAATCAACTAAAGATGTTACGAATCTGCCAGGAAGAGGACGTGTGTCTATATTGTCTTAATCAGAGAAGGAGAATTTTTAATCTTTTTGGAGAAAAGCATTTATTTCATAATGTGATTTACCCCCCACTTTCAATTATTTTACTTCAATGAAAGGTTTGATTTTTTGCAAATTTTTTAAATGAAAGATCAAAAGAATAAACAATGCAAATGTATTTT
Organism: Siphateles boraxobius; assembly: GCF_051911475.1. Classification (NCBI taxonomy): domain Eukaryota; kingdom Metazoa; phylum Chordata; class Actinopteri; order Cypriniformes; family Leuciscidae; genus Siphateles; species Siphateles boraxobius. The sequence goes on along the minus strand of NW_027509141.1, from coordinate 11,013,487 downwards.
TTACAGCCGTTTTTTTTTATCATAATTACGAGGGGTGCCATTAATTCTGACCACAACTGTATATCCTGAAGTTAAAGGGCCCCTATTATAGATTTTTGAAAATGACCTTTCACGTTGTGTGTAACATAGCTCCAGGTGAATGAACACATCCTGCAAAGTTTTAGATCTGAAAGTGCACCATATATAAAGTTATTGTCTTTTAAAAGTATGAGTCGACTCTGAGTCAATGAAATTTATCGTTTTTCAAACGAGTCATAAGCCGTTTCGTCGTGAAATCGAGATGAAACATTAGCATATTGCCTGCCCACTAAATGCACGTGCAGACACCAGGGAAAACTTGAACCTCAAACCGGCAGCTGATTCCTGTGGATACTGGATAGCATCATGTCGAGAAGACGCTGTGCTCTACAATGTGAAGGTAGGCTAAAGCCAGTTTTTTTTCACTGCCCAAGGATGAGCATGTGAAGAATCATTGGTTAAAATTAATCTTTACCATGATGTCAAAGCAGTATAATCCTAAACTTCTGCTGTGTTTCCTTTATTTTACTGACGACTGCTTCTCAAATCTCGGAGTTCAACGCAGGATTCGCAAACCGCTTGCTCTTGAAAGATGGTGTTCAAAATACTTAGTTTTGAGTTTTATATTGTGTAGGTCTCCTGCTAACTGGCTAACTCATGCTGAAATACTGAAATACTTCTGCTAATCAGTTGTGGGCCACTATAATTTAAAACTGTGTCTATTAATGCAGATTGTCTGAAAGATTAAGCATGGAGTGAGATTTGTTTTACCAACTTTTATGTTACATCAGTCATTCATGCTAGAGCTCGACTAATGTATGCACTGTTATTGATACAGTTTCCACATGTTCACCGCAATAAATTAGAAAAATACTCGGTAAATAAATATACAAGTAATATAATGGATAGACATGCCCTTGGTAATTCCTACATGGTAAGGAATTACAGTTGCATAAATGTAGGCTACTTCAAACTGAGTAGTGTATTACTAAGAAACGCCCTGCTCGAGTCGTCCTTACAATGGAGGTTCGGGTTGAATGAATAGTTCTTCCAATGTTTCCTCTTTGGATTTGTGCTCAGAATTATGGTAAAATCGACGTCATTGTTCGTTACTGTGTTTACTAGTTTACACAAGAGTTTACGTTGTAGGAAGCCTCAGGACAAGCAGAGCTGGAGCCTGTTTCAGTAAGGAGGTTCAACCAACTCTGAGTTAAAACTTGAACTCTGAGTTAATTTACCCTGAGATGGGAAACTTTGAGTTCCCTTTCGTTGTCACTCCGAGTTACGTCGGATGACGACGAATGGGGTTTCGCTTAGAACACCTATCGACTTCGAGTATTACAAAACGAGCCAATGGCAAAGAAATGCCATGGGTCTGCGGAATTTGCATAGCGTATCTCCGCCTTACCTCGTGGGTATAAAAGGAGGACGCCGGCAACAGGCAGATATGTTTTCGCTTCGGAGCCAAGAGTATTTCTTCACTCCACAGTCATCTCTGACTTCGCTCTACGAGACGAGCTTCTCTCTCCGGTGTTGGTGTGACGGCGATCTGCAGCGAGCTCACGGTGCCTGCTGATCTGTGCAGTAATCTGCCAGTGTGTGTGTGTCTCCCTGTGCGCTTCAACATCGCGGAGTTTTTTTCTCTCCTCTCATAAAAGAGCTCGCACGCGGCACGTCTTTTTAAAGACGGCTCGCCCGTGCATTTCTGGTTGCAGCGGACTGGTATCGGACTCTGATGGGCACGAGCGCTGTCTAGTGTGTTTGATCATGCTTGAACAGCGCTCGTGGGTGACTCATGTTCTCGCAAGGGAACGTGATCATCGCGTCATATATAGGTCGAGACTCGGTGAACTCGCAAGAGTGAGAGTCCCCTCATCCACCCCCCGATCTTCGGCTGGTGGCCAGGGTGACCTGAGGGTTACGGTCTGGAACAAGGCGCCGACTACGTGTCCGTGACCCCAGCCCCCCTCTTCAATGACGGTGCCCGCTAGTGAACTGCTGATTTCCGCGAGTCTACCCTCTGGTGGCCCGCGTGTTTCAGTTGAAGCTACAGAGGAAGATGCCATGTCTGTTGCAGCATCACTAGGTGGGCTTGAGTCTTCTGGAAGTGAGGGCTCGTCACAGCTGCCACCTTCCGGTGTGCATACGGCTGTGCCTGAGTCTGATCCGGAGATGACGGCCATGCTTTCCTGGGACGATTGGTTTTGGGTAAGGCCGCCGACCCTCGTCCGTGGCAAACCCCAATACCTCTCTTCCCGGACGTGCATGATGAGATCTCGAAGTCCTAGAAGACCCCCTTGTCTTCTCAGGACCACTCGCTGATCTCATCCGCCTTTCCTCCCCTCGATGGGGCCGCTGCCCTTGGGTACACTGGGGTTCCCCCGGCTGAACGCTCTGTTGCGATGCTATGTGTCCTCAGAGTGCTTCTTCTCGGCGCAATCCTAAGCACCCGCCCGTGGCCTGTAGTTTTTCGTCTACGCTTGTGGCGAGATCCTGTAGTGCCACGGGACTGGCAGCCGCCTCTCTGCATGCCATGGCTGACCCAGATGCTCATGGACCTGCACGAGGGCGGGACTGACCCAGGGCTCTTCACTGAGCTGCGCGCCGTCACTGACCTTGCTCTCCGAGCGACGAAAGTGGCCGTACGCTCCCTGGGTCAGGTGATGCTCACCATTCTGTGGCTGAACCTGTCTGATGTGCTGGATGTCGCACGGACCCGTGTGTCCGACATTCCCATATCACAGGTCGGCCTCTCCGGCGGTGCGGTTGAGGGCTTGACCAACAGCTCTCAGCCGCTCATGAGCAGACTGACGTTGATTCTGTCCCGACGGCCTCGCCGTCCGCCCAGGTCCCTCGGTCTGCCCACCGCCGAAGGCGCCCCCCCGCGGCTCCCACCCCGCCCGTTCACCGGGCCGGCTCTGGGGGCCGCGGGCGGACGCCACAGCCCCTCTCCAGCCCCGCCCCCCGCTACACGCCGGGTTAAGCGGCGCTCCTGAGACGGGCTCCTCGGGGATGGAGCAGCTGAGGTTGACTCTGTCCCGACGGCCCCGCCGTCCGCTCAGGTCCCTCGGTCTGCCCACCGCCGTGGGCGCTCCCCCGCGGCTCCCATCCCGCCCGCTCAGCCGGGCCGGCTCTGGAGGCCGCGGTCGGACGCCAAAACAGTCCTCTCCAGCCCCGCCCCCCGCTACACGCCGGGTTAAGCGGCGCTCTTGGGATGGGCTCCTCAGAGATGGGACTCAGTTCTTTCCAGGAGCTGGTAGCAGGACCACTCCTTTCCCCGGGTGAGGGCCGGGGAAGAATCCTTATTCTCCAAAGAACTGACTCTCCCGTCTCTGAGCACAGAGAGTTCGGACGACACAGAGCGCCGCCCACATGCCGTGCTCTCCTCGTCCCCCTCTGTCCCGGAGGTGGTTGACACGGCGTGCCGTCCACGACCGCTTCGCCCCTGTCCCCCTCTGTCGCCAGACCCTTGACAGAGCAGGCCCCTGTGGAACGCTGGTCCTTCCCTGGCCTCCTCTGTCAGGGTGCGGTTTTGACCTTGCCCCCACACCGGGCCGCTATGCCGTCCACGTCTGGGCCGGTCATTCCGCTTCGCTGCACCACCGGAGGGACGTCTGTGGTTCTCGACCGCGCTGGCACAGTTGGGAGCCTGCCTAGAGCTTCCCTTCTGTTCCGCGCGAACCATCGGCTCGGCTATGCGATTCAGTTCGCACGGTCTCCTCCCCACTTCACGGGAGTCCGCTCCACTTTGGTCGATGGCTATGCCCTATCATGAGAGCGGAGGTTGCTACCCTACTGGCGAAGGGTGCGATTGAGACTGTCCCTCCAGCCGAAAGGAGGTCCAGGGGTACAGCCCCTACCTCCTTGTCCCGGAGAAGTCTGGTGGGTTACGGCCAATCCTGGTCCGAACCGCTCCCTTCACAGGCTGCCGTTCAAGATGCTCCTGGCCAAATGCATTTCTGGATGTGTGCGGCCACAGGATTGGTTTGCAGCGATCGACCTGAAGGACGCCTACTTTTATGTCTCCGTTCTCCCTCGACTCAGACCATACCTACAGTTTGCTGTCAGGGCGCGCGCATATCAGTACGCTGTTTTCCCATTCGGGCTAGCCCTGTCTCTTCGCGCCTTCACAAGGTTGTTGAGGCTGCCTTTGTTCCTCCATGGGAACACGGGGTTCGCATCCTGAACTATCTCGGTGACTGGCTGTCTTAAGCTCACTCCTGAGACCAGGTTTGCGAATACAGGGACCCAGTGCTTCGGCACCTAGCTCGTTTGGGCCTTCGGGTCAACCGGGGAAGGAGTAAACTTTGCCCCGTGCAGAGGAGCTCTTTTCTCGGTATGGACTTGGTCGCCTTCTCCACTCAGCCATTGCTGACTTGCCTGAGACTATCAAGCGCAAGAGTGCGGTTCCACTGAAGTTTCTTCAGAGGCTCCTGGGGCATATGGCATCTGCAGCCGTGGTTCGCCGCTCAGATTGCTTCATATGAGACCGCTTCAGCTTTGGCTCCGCGACCGAGTCCCGAGGTGGGCATGGCAACACGGCACCCTCCGAGTACCAGTTACTCCGACCTGCTGTCAGACCTTCACCCCGTGGTCGAACCTCAGTTTTCTACGGGCCGAGTACCCCTGGAACAAGCTTCACGGCATGTTGTTGTAACGACAGATGCCTCCTCCACGGGCTGGGGTGCCATGTGCAATGGACGTGCTGCCGCGGGCTCCTGGACAGGACCCCGACGCCTCTGGCACGTCAATTGTCTCGAGTTGCTGGCCGTACGTCTTGCTTTGCGCCGCTTCCGGGCCGTGCTCAAGAACCAACACGTACTAGTCCGTTCAGACTATACCGCCTCTGTAGCGTACATCAACCATCAAGGTGGTCTACGCTCCCGCCGTATGTCGCAACTCGCCACCGCCACCTCCTCATATGGAGTCAGAAGCATCTGAGGTCGCTTCATGCCATTTATATCCCCGGAGCCCTGAACTGTGCAGCCGACGAGCTCTCACGGCTTCAGCCCCTCCCGGGAGATTGGCGACTCCATCCCCAGTCGGTTCAGCTGATTTGGGACCAGTTCGGGGACGCACAGATAGATCTGTTTGCCTCCCACGACTCGACCCATTGCGCCCAGCTTTATTCCCTGACCGAGGGCACGCTCGGCACGGATGCTCTGGCGCACAGTTGGCCGCAGGGCCGCAAGTATGCGTTTCCCCCAGTGAGCCTTCTTGCGCAGACCTTGCGCAAGGTCAGGGAGGACGCGGAGCAGGTCATTCTGGTCGCGCCATACTGGCCCGCCCAGACCTGGTTCTCCGAACTAGTACTCCTCGCGACAGCACCTCCCTGGCCGATCCCTCTGAGGAAGAACCTTCTTCCTCAGGGACGGGGCCACCTATGGCACCCTCGTCCCGATCTCTGGAACCTCCACGTGTGGCTCCTCGATGGGACGAGGCAGGTTTGAGTACCCTACCACCAGCGGTGGTGGCTACCATCACTTCCGCTAGGGCGTCGTCCACGTGACACGTCTATGCGTTGAAGTGGAACCTCTTCGTCAGCTGGTGCTCTTCTCACCGAGAAGACCCCCGGAGATGCTCGATCAGCGTTGTGCCTACCTTCCTTCAACAGGGGCTGGAGCGAAGGCTGTCTCCCTCCACCCTGAAGGTCTACGTTGCCGCTATTGCCGCACACCATGACCTCATCGAAGGTAAGTCGGTGGGGAAGCACGGCCTGGTTATCAGGTTCCTGAGAGGAGCGAGGAGACTAAATCCACCCCCTCCTCTCGTTCCCTCTTCGGACCTCTCAGTGGTTCTAACTGCCCTGTAGAGTGCTCCATCTGAGCCCCTGCAATCAGTCGAGCTTAAATTCCTGTCTATGAAGACAGCGCTCCTGGTTGCACTGGCCTCCATCAAGAGGGTAGGGGACCTGCACGCATTCTCCGTTGACGAAGCGTGCCTGGAGTCCGGGCCGGCTTACTCTCACGTGATCCTGAGACCCCGGCCTGGATACATGCCCAAGGTTCCTACCACTCCCTTCCGGGACCAGGTGGTGAACCTGCAAGCGCTGCCCCTGGAGGAGGCAGACCCAGCCTTGCACTGCTCTGTCCAGTACGCGCTCTCCGCGCCTATGTAGACAGGACGCAGTGTTTCAGGACCTCAGACCAGCTCTTTGTCTGTTATGGTGGGAAGCTGAAGGGAAAGGCTCTCTCAAAGCAAAGGTTGTCTCACTGGATAGTGGACGCCATTGCTTTGGCATACCAGCAGCAAGGTCGACCGTGCCCCCTTGGTGTGACTGCCCACTCCACCCGGAGTGTGGCATCCTCTTGGGCTCTAGTGCATGGCGCCTCGCTAACAGACATCGGCAGAGCTGCAGGCTGGGCGACACCTAACACATTCGCCAGATTCTTTAATCTCCGAGTGGAGCCAGTGTCCTCTCGTGTACTCGCTTCAACCAGCTAGTACCGGACCCGCTCAGGTGTCTTCGCTTGCTCGCCATTCCACTCCACGGACTGGATACGTGCGATATTCTCCTCAGGTGAGCTTCCCCGGAAGCCCTGAGCTCCTCCAGCACTCCTGACGTCGGCGCCAGTGTCTATTGCCTGCGTGTCGGATAGGTGCCTCCCGTGTGCATGGTCCCTCCTCTGAGCGACCCCCACATGTGTATTTCCACTGTAAGCCTCTTTGAGCATGTGTCTTTCCCTTGGCAAGCCACCTTGCCACCCCTGGGGTTGAAATATTCCACCTGCGGCTGGACACCCCAGTGTTCTCCATATGTCTCCTTCGGGTCATATGTGTATTCTCTAAGTCCCCCCCCCCTCTGGGTTGGCAGTAATTGCATATTTCCCCTAAACTTTGGGATATGCTCCCCAGTGTACCTTGGTATTCCTGTGCTAAATAGGAGTCCTTCGTCCGTGCCAGTCTCACGACAGGGATCTCAGATTTACGCAGGGCACTGGAAGACAGCTGAGAAGGTGGCGTGATTAGACTGGTAACCCCATTCGTCGTCATCCGGCGTAACTCGGAGTGACAACGAAAGGGAACGTCTCGGTTACGTATGTAACCCTCGTTCCCTGAGTAGGGAACGGAGACGTTACGTCTTCCTGCCACTTTCCGCTGTACCGCGGGGATCGCCTGAGCTCAGTCTTGGCTCCTCAGCGAAGAAACATATCTGCCTGTTGCCGGCGTCCTCCTTTTATACCCACGAGGTAAGGCGGAGATACGCTATGCAAATTCCGCAGACCCATGGCATTTCTTTACCATTGGCTCGTTTTGTAATACTCGAAGTCGATAGGTGTTCTAAGCGAAACCCCATTCGTCGTCATCCGACGTAACGTCTCCGTTCCCTACTCAGGGAACGAGGGTTACATACGTAACCGAGACGTTTTCGGTTTCAGAACAGCTGAATTGAGTTAGTTCAATCAACTCTGAGTAGGTTGACTCTGAGTTAAGCGCATGCACCATGACTGTGAAAAACCATGATCAATCGAGCTCTGAAACTACGATTCACCATGGCAACAGCACGACAAAAAGACGTCTGCATACTTCCGAGTTAATAAACAAATATAATGCTTAATTATGAAGGTAAATTAGTAGCAAAACTCGAGAGCACGTAGATGTGAATTTGAGAACTTGTACAATATATATTCATACTTGTACGCAAACATTTACACTCACAGCTCCGATGTGAAAACCTGTAAAATAAAAATCTGAACTTGAACGCTGAGATTTGCACTTGCAGACAATAGTCAAAAACATGTATTCTGAATTTGAAACTGCAGACAAGTAGTCACAAATGTGTAAAATGCCATTCACAAAGATACAATGACAGACACAAACTTGTAATACACATTTGCACTTCTTCTAATATTCAAATTCGCAGTACAGCCTCAAATTGGCACTTGCAACTTCTCAAATCTGACACTGCAAGTTAAAATTTCGCGCCTTGACTTTTGCTACTCTTTTCGCGATATATTAGGTGCAAAACTAACTTGTGCACTTGCAACTCAGTGGCGGCGAGAGAGGAAGGGGGGCGAGAGCAGGGGTGTTCAAAGGAGCCGTTTTATTGGTTGGCGCCTAGCCAATGAAATAGGACTTCTGTTATTTGTGATGATGTCACGAAACCCGTGTGTGATGGACTGATATTAAAATAAATAAATTATATTATCAAACTCAGTTAAAAACACCATTCTAATGAATCATAGCCTTGTAGGCTACAGAATATGACGAAAGCAAGCAAATATGTGTTTAGTGCAAATAAACCTGCTGCCTGCAGTTTTATTAATAATAACAAATTGTGTGTTTTTTTATTTTTATAACTTTTGGTCCATTAAGCCTCATGAAGCGTTTTCTCCGTTTTCTATGGGAGGGAAATGCTTAACGTACAATTAAACGTGTTGCATTCATTTTATGTGCAAATTACATTTCTATGCTTTATTAGTAGGCATGGGGTTTCCTGAGTTTGGCCTTTTCATACCACTGTCTTAAATGCGTTGTGTTCATATTCTGTGCTAATCTGCTTTTCTGTACATAGTATGCATTATTAGTATGGTGTTGTTTACTGAGTTTGATAATATCATTTATTTATTTTAATATCAGTCTAATGCATTAAGCCATGTTAGCATTTCAGATCTTTATTGTTTTAATGCAACAATAAATACAGGGGCGTCATGCAAGCCAAAATTCTGGGGGGCACAATCTGAGACGTTGCAATTGTTTTCTGACGGGTGATATGGATCATGTTAGGAGGGGTCAGGGGGTTTCTCCCCCTTAACATTTTTAAATTCTGGCTGCTAAACAAACCATTTCAATGCAGTTTGGGAGGGACAGAAATACCTTAACGGAGCTAGCAGCAACCCTCCTCTATCTGAGGACTAAGTTAAAGTATCTATTTTGTAAGTTTAAGTAAAAGACAGGTTGATGAAAGTACGGTAAGCTCAAATTCAAAAGCTATTGAAGTCTACTTCATTAAAGCATGGTTTACACACACACTTACTGTACACTTAGGCCTACTACACATGATTTTAAAAACAGTACCATTGCCGTTTTTATGTTATGATTTAAAATTGGTATATGTGACCTAAGAACAATCTTACATTAAAGGTACATAAGGGTGCTGAGGTCTGACTTTGTGGTGCTCTGAAATTAAGTTATTTTAATATTAATATGTGATGAAGGACTTTGAAAGAAGTTTGACAGATTTCAGTGCTGAATAAGGTTAACACTACCCCGTTTATTTGAAAATGGTTAATATTTGACAGAAATGTAAAAAAGTAATCAAATCAAATGTAATGTAACATTAATTTAGTAAAATCATTGAAATACTGTAGTTAAACTGCTCATTAATATATTTTAAATAAGGAACTTGTAAAGAGTAATTTATGAGCTAACAGAAAAGCTAGTAACTTATAACTTGTACATTTAACCTACTATGGGTTATTGGCTTTGTATGGCAGGCAGTAACGTTAGCCAACTAGTTTACGGTTAGACTAGGCTAGCTATCAATAACGTTACACTGACACAACTTAAGTTAATGCTCTGAATTTGCAGCTAATATCAAATCCATAACTTTTTGATCAAGTTAAAATTTCCAGGTCAACCACAAATAATCCCACTACCTTTTAATATCATCCGATAACTAATTCAATGCCGATTTGTTGCTTTGCCCACTTACCACTTCAAGACCATCTGTAAAACATTGCCAGCTCAATGTGCGAGACGAGTGAGTGTGAGTTGCTTGAACATACACAGCAAAGATTCTACGCGCGTAGCGCTCTAGATTTGATATACACAGACACCATATTAGGAAAAAGGGGTGGGCTGATGCTGACCGATTTATTACACATCCATGGGGAATACATTTGAGTCGTTATAGGCTCTGGTAATTATGGAGCATAATGGGAATAAAGTTGTGACAAAAAAATGATCAGGGAGGAAATTGGCTAGGCGGTTTTCTTGGAAATAATGACGGTCCTCAGATCCATCTTATCCCTTGAAGGCTGCTGTTGAGCGCGCTTTCCGTGTCCCCAGACTTTTTGTGGGGGAACACGGGAAGCAATGCTCTGTTTTTGTGTGGCACGGTGTGAGGAGCTGGTTTTAAAAGTTTGGGGCTGCTCCCACTCAGCAACCCCGGAGACATGAGTCTGGCAAGGGAGAAGTTTTTGGAAGGCAGCCGTTTCTTGTATGGCTGATTCCTGAACCCTCTCGACGAGCGTGTTCACTGCTTCGCCGAAGAGGCCAGATCAAGAGATAGGAAAACCCATAAAAATATCTTCTCATTTTCTTTAATATTGCTCAAATTGAGCCAGAAATGTATCTCAGTGGCCACCAGGGCAGCCATAGAACGGCCGATAGAAATAGCCGTCTCCTTGGCGACCCAGAGAGACAAATCTGTGGCTCGACGCAGTTCGCAAACTGCGTTCGGGCCAATAGCCCCGCCCTCATTAATGTCTCCTAACATTTCAGCCTGGTAAGCCTGCAGCAGCAAAATTGTGTGAAGACATGCTGCAGCCTGACCAGCCTGTGAATAAGCCTTACCCACCAAAGCTGAAGTTACTCTAACTGGCTTGGTGAGTAATATTGTGGCTTTAAAAGAAGATGCAGATTCAGGGGCTAGATAGCTTGCGAGTGTCTCTTCAACCTTCGGCATTTCCCCATATCCATGCTCTTTATATTGTGAAATAGAAGAGTAGTGTAATGATTGTGCACTGTGCATTCTACATGACACAGGTTTCTTTCACGATCTCGACACCTCAGTGAGGAGATCGGGAAAAAACGGAAGGCTCAGGAGTTGATATTGTGAACGAGAGGGCAGGGAGCGTTCGTTTAGTTTGCTTTTTTTAAACGAACGTCCTGCTTATCTGCCGGCCAGTCGATATGTAATGTTTCGACCGCTCTTGTTACAACCTCAACGAGCTCCTCAAAAGCATAAGACTGAGGTGGCGAATCCTCAGTATCACGAGCATAAACACTAACAACATCCAGTCCCTCTGAACTGGATAGCTGTAGTGCCTGTATCGGGGTGGAAGAAACCGCAGCGCATGCTTCCGAACCCTGATACGAGGCATTAGATCTGTCAGATGAAGTCAGAGATAAGGCAGAGACCGTCTCTAACCCCGCTGACAGATCCATTCGCGAACCCCAAGTTTGATTCTTTCTTTTTATTTAGTCTTGAGCCTTGGGGAACGCGAGCCTGGGCGTCCTCGTTAGAAACGCCAGGCGGGATCGGAGTGTCCGCAAGGGAAGCACAAAACAGTGCTCACAGTCAGCGCCCTCGAGCGCTGACCGTGCATGCTCCTCTCCCAAACGAACAACACATAGATCGTGTGTATCCCCGCCCGTTAGATAGCGCGACCAGGGAGGAACACACTTTCTATATAGCTGTTCGCTTGCCATGTCTCTCAATATATATATATATATATATATATATATATATATAGTTTTTTGAAATAGTGAGAAAACTTCTGCCTAGTGACAACTAAGCACAGGCAAAAACACTTGAGACAATGATTTCACATATAGCGCTTGCTGAAGGCACACGCTTGCTGTCGCGGTTGTGATTTCGGAGTGCTTTATTGTTTCCTGGTCGATGACGTCACCCGCCTATGACGTTTCGTCTCTCCATTGGACTGATTTCATACGTGCTTCAGGACCCACACAAGCAGTGGCGTTCCCACAGCGTTTGACGCAGCTTGAGTTCACTTGATAGGGAACCTGATGTAGGAAACTCCAAAACAACATTAGAAAACTTTAAAATAGCATAATAGGGGCACTTTAAAGGACAAGTTCAGTATTTTACACTTAAAGCCCTGTTTTAAGATCGTTTCTGATGAAATAGAATGGTTAAGATTGAAATTTGGACAAATGCTGCTGTCCCGAGAATTTTAGGTTTCTGTGTTAGCTCCCCCCACCTCCACAAGGGTTTCAGAGGGCACTGGAAAAATCATTCATAAAACGCATTAAACTTTAGTTTACAAAGACGTGAAACTCACAGAGTGGTCTGGGGTGTTCACTGATATGCTCACACAAAAATTGCTGCAAAAGATGCTTGTCAACGCAGTGCAGTTGGGCCATCACTTGTACATAAGCACACATAGGGAATACAGAGCAGCGTGCCGGTCTGTATAGGCACATGGCACATACCCTACTTAGTGCAGCTCAACCAGGAGAGCTGAGTCATGTGAGAGTGATCTGAGCAGGAGATCTGGGCAGAATGACAACAGTTTAGCCTGCAAGGCAGGAACTTCTAGGTTATAAAACCTGACAAAGGTAGACGGGGAGCTCCAGCCCGCCGCTACACATATGTCATGGATAGAAATTCCACTGGACCATGCCCACGAAGAGGCCACGCCTCTCGTGGAATGAGCCCTGATGCCCAGAGGGCATTGCAGACCTTTTGACGCGTAAGCGGCCACTATAGCGTCTACTATCCATCTGGACAGGCTCTGTTTTGAGGAGGCGAGACCCTTGGTGTGCCCACCAAACGAAACAAAAAGCTGTTCCGGACGCCTGAAGGAGGCGGAGCGCGTAATGTAAAACCTCAGCGCTCTGACAGGGCAGAGGAGATTCACATCACCTTCGCTGTCAGATGCTGGGAGAGCTGACAACGAAATAACTTGCGCTCTGAATGGAGTGCCCATCACTTTAGGGACATAGCCATGTCTAGGTCTGAGGATGACTTTAGAGTCATTCGGTCCGAACTCAAGACACGACGCGCTGACAGACAGCACATGCAGGTCCCCTACACGTTTTACTGACGACAGTGCAGTCAGAAAGACAGGTTTCAGTGATAGATATTTCAACCCCACGGAGTCTAGTGGTTCAAATGGAAAAGCTTTCAGGGCCTCGAGGACCAATGAAAGATCCCACATGGGAACCGACGGGGGGCACGGCGGATTCATCCTTCTAGCTCCTCTAAGGAAGCGGATGACCAACTCGTGATTTCCCAATGACTGGCCGTGCGTCGATTCTGCGAACGCTGCCACGGCCGCCACGTATACATTGAGCGTGGATGGGGACCTTCCCTTATCCAACAACTCTTGTAGGAAGGTGAGCAGATGCGCCACCCCGCATGTCCGCGGGTCCAGACCTCTGTCGGTGCACCATCCAGAGAACACCGACCGTTTAGATGCGTAGAGCCTTCTCGTGGAAGGGGCTCTAGACTGCGTGATCGTGTTCATCACTCCTTCTGGCAGGGCAACGAGTACCCGTTGATCAACCATGCATGCAGAGACCAGCGCTCTGGATGGGGATGCCAGATCGTGCCGCGAGCCTGAGAGAGGAGATCTGCCCTCACCGGATTCGGCCATGGAGCTGTATGTGACAGCCGTGCTAGTTCCAGGAACCAAATCTGATTCTCCCAACGCGGGGCTATGAGGAGCACCGAGTGGCGCGTTTCCCTGATTCTCTTGATCACCTGTGGCAACAGAGAGACCGGAGGGAAAGCATATAGCGGGAGGCTGGGCCAAACCTGGGCCAGCGCGTCCTCGTCCTTCGAGAAGAACGTCGGGCATTGAGCGTTGTCTTTTGACGCAAATAGGTCGACTTCCGCTCTGCCGAATAGGCGCCACAGTTTCTGGACTGTTTGGGGGTGCAGGGACCATTCCCCTGGGGGAACATTGTCCCTGGACAGTTTGTCTGGGCCGTCGTTCAAATGGCCAGGCACATGCGCCGCCCTCAGCGAGCGCAGGTGCATCTGAGACCAAATAAGGAGGCGTTCCGTCAGATTGCAGAGATTTCTGGATCTGACACCGCCCTGACGGTTTACATAGGATACCACAGACATGTTGTCTGAGCGGACAAGAACATGCTGGTCCTGTATGAACGGGTGGAAGCACTTCAGCGCGTTCTCGACCGCTATCATTTCCAGACAGTTTATGTGAAAACCCTTCTCCTGGGCTGACCACTGGCCAAAGGCCGGTCTGCCCTCGAACAGCGCGCCCCAACCCGAGTTTGACGCGTCTGTCGAGATGACTTTACGATAAGAGTACCAGTGCTGGTACCAGTCGGCCACTAACCAGGGCTGCAGAGCTGCTATGCAGGCCTGAGTCACTCTGACTTTCTGGCCGCCAGACACCCAGGCTCGGCGGGACACGCGAGCATTCAACCAGCGTTGGAGCGGGCGCATGCGCAGTAGGCCCAGCTGGAGCACCGCTGCAGCTGATGCCATACAGCCCAACATCCTTTGAAAAGGGAGAAAGCTGCCCTTCTGGAAAGATGCGGCTAGGTGGCGAACACGGCGCACGCGCTGTGTCGATAAACGAGCCGACATGGTCACAGAGTCCAGTGCTATTCCTAAAAAGGAAATTGACTGGCTGGGCAGTAATGAGCTCTTGGTCCAGTTGACCGTGAGACCCAAGCTTTCCAGATGACTGAGAAGCACTGTTCTGTGAGATAGCAGTTCTGTCTCTGACTGTGCCAATATCACCCAATCGTCCAGATAGTTCATTATTCGCAGCCCCTGACTTCTCAGGGGGGCGAGCGCCGCGTCCATGCACTTTGTAAATGTACGGGGTGCCAGGGACAGGCCGAACGGTGTAATGATATACCTGACCGTCGAAGGCAAATCTCAAAAATTGCCTGTGACGGAGTACTATCTGAATCTGAAAATAGGCATCCTTCAGATCTAGAGAAATAAACCAGTCCCTCGGGCGAACGTGCGCGAGGATTTTCCTGGTCGTAAGCATTTTGAACGGTCTTTTCGCAAGCACTTAGTTCAAATGTCTCAGATCTAGGATAGGTCTGAAGGCTCCGTCCTTCTTGGGTACGAGAAAATATCGGCTGTAAAAGCCTGACTCGCTCAGAGAAGGCGGTACCTTTTCCATAGCCCCTTTGCACAGCAGCTTTGCTATTTCTGCGTGAAGTAGGTGTGCTACTTCCGCATTCACTATCGTCGCGGTCCGGGCTTGAAAGCGCGGGGGACGGCGAATGAATTGAAGTGTATAGCCCTGCTTTATTGTGCTCAACACCCATTCTGAAATCCCTGGGATAGTTTCCCATGCAGCTATGTGAGGCGCTAGGGGGCGAATGGCCTCCGGGTTCAGACCGCCGCCATTTGCGGGCTTGTGAAACTGAATCGGAGCCGAAAGCGCGGTGCGCGCGCTCTCGGTTCTGGGCAATGGCTGCTCGCTGAAAAGCCGAAACCGGCTGATTTATGTGAGATGTCCCAATCATAAGGGATGGGGAACATTCTTTTGTCATTTTTTGACGCGCGAGCAGCGCTCCGGGCGGAAAAGCTTCCTGTAAGCGTGAGTGCGTGTGCGCGGGCACGAGACTTACAAGTGTATTTGATGCCCCGATCATAATGGATGGGGAGCGTTTTATTAATGCCCTGCGTTTTGTGATAACACTTAAACGCGTGGGCGGGGTAGCTCTCTTGTAACGTAAAGAGAGCTAGCCGCGTGCTCGGTGGTCGAGCAGAACTGGAACAGTGTTTGTACGAGGGCGCGCGCACGAGTAGTGGGCACGGGACCTACATGTAACACAGATGATGCCCGTCCGGGTCATGCAGAGAGCTCGAGAGGGCTCTGCATGACGCGCGAACGGGGATACGAGGGCGGGGTAGCTCTCTTGTAACGTAAAGAGAGCTAGCCGCGTGCTCGTACGTGTCCCTCGGCCTCATTCTCAGATGCGACGGCCGTGAGGCTCGTGAGCGGCAGCTGCGTGTCGGTGAGGAGAGGCGGGGGGTGTTGAAGGCTTCGAGTCGAGCCCGCAGGGTCGACAGCGGAAGCGCTTCACAGAGCTCGCAGCCCCGGAAGTGTGAGGCGTCTTAAAAAAGACACTCGCTGCTCTTTTAGAATAGGTTTTAGCAAGGTAAAGGATACGTCGCCGGATAGCGTAGCTCGCACGGATGGCTGAAGGTGGCGAAGACGGCCGGCTTCCTCAGCGCTGTCCTAAGCTGGCTGTCCGCTGTTCGACGGCGGCGGTGGCTTCTCTCAGATCCAGCGATGCGAAGAGCTCGCTGAAGAGACGAAAATCAGGGAAGCCAGCCTACAGCCCCTAGTGTTATACGCTAAGCCACGCCCATTCTGGCGGGCTGTGACGCTATGAAGGTGCGGGCGCCCTTCATTGGGCGTGACGTCACGCCGGGCTCACTGGTAGGCTGCAGCAGTTGCCCGCAGGGCAGCCAATGAGCACGCGAGATGGCCTGCTCTAGGTCTGCTAGCTGCTGCACTGCGTTGACAAGGAATACAAAATTAAGGATAATTTTTTGGCTTCAGTATCTCTAGAAGATGAATCTTTCCCATAGCGTAAGCTAAGCTTACGCAATACGAGAGAACCTCTCGTAAGAGAACTAAAATTCTCGGGACAGCACCATTTGTCCAAATCTTAACTGTTCTATTTCATCAGAAAACAGGGCTTTAAGTGTAAAATATCGAACTTGTCCTTTAAGATATATTGGAATTGTCAATATACATGTCTAATCTCATGTCATTCCAAAACTGTATGATTCTCTCTTTTTTACACAAAGGAACAGATGGCTAATAAATGTTCCCCATCACACATACATTGGGTATAAACTTACATACATAACTGCACTTAGGCATCTGCGCTAGTGTTTTGAGATGGATACATGGATGGTTTTCTGAGTCAACAAAGTTGTGAAAAATTTCACTGTTCATTGGTGCACTTCTTAGCCATCTGTTCCTTTGTGTTAAAGACACATATTGATGCTAACAAGAACACTGCTATTAACGTTGGTGTCAACAATCTTGTTAATTTAATCATGGTTTACCATAGTAAACCCCATGATGTTTAACACTACACAAGCAACTATGTAATAAATGTCACTTTTCAGCTGCCCACACCATCGTTAGCTGTTTACTGTCTTGATCAATGAGCTTTCCTCCGATTTCTCTCAATTTCTTAATAAATTAATGGCTCACTATGATGTGTGCTGCAATAACATATTGAATATTCTGTGTAGATGGCTGTGGTCAATTGCATTAAGATAACATGCAAATTGTAGTTTTCTAACTTGGGTAGCATTTGAATCAAAAATACGGTCCCATAGGTACAGTATATTAGAAGTGTAAAAAGGTATTAGTGGTATGCATTAAAGGCCATTAAAGTTGGCATGAAAAAGAAGTTGTGATACTCTTTTATGCCCTATTCTTCCCTATTCCCTATTGACAAGTAACACAAAACATAAAGGGAACCACATCCAAGTATATTTGAGCCCACCACCAGATCAAAACAAACATATACCAAAAAAACGGTTGAAACAGAAAATACAACTCCTCAAAGTAATAATACCCCACAATCACCAGAACCAGGTCAAGTCAAATCAAGTCAAGTCACCTTTATTTATATAGCGCTTTTTACAATACAGATTGTTTCAAAGCAGCTATACAGAGATAGCAGGAAAATAATGTTGTAATAATATTGTTAAATATAAAATTAAATGTCCCCAACCAAGCAAGCCAAAGTCAATGGTGACAAAGGTGAAGAAAGGCGAAAAAGGCTACAGTGGCAAAGAACTGAAACTCCATCAGGTGACAGAATGGAAAAAAAAACCTTGGCAGAACCCAGGCTCAGTCAGAAGCCATTTCTCCACTGGCCAACAAACGAACAGTGTATGATTATGATTCAGGCTGCATTATAGGTCGGAAGTCAGATTGGATCAGAACTTTCACAATATTGTGCACTTATTGAAGGTCCAAGGAGTCCCTCAATATCAACTAAAATGTAAACACAGAATGATACCTTGAAGCATGTATATAAAGAAGCGCGCATGCTTTTGCAAATTTTGTGCGGAGGAGCCGAAACGGTGTGTCCCAGATGTTCAGTGGTGGTACAGCAACTGTGGCAACGGGACATAACGTCTCCGTTCCCTCCTTCAGAGAAACGGGGGCTACATTAGTAATCTAGACATTCCCTATCAGTCAGTTACATTCTACGTTATGTCAGAACGAACTGACAAATTGGATTCCTTATCAAAACGCCACAATTGCTGGAGCACTAGCACCAAGGACATGGCTTAACGCAGAAAGAGTGTCGATCATTGCTGGGGGTTCTTGTCTTTTTTTGGTATATATTTGTTTTGGTATATATTTGAAGCCATACCATGGAAGAATACAAATGTGGGACCGCCCGTAGGGGAATCACCAAACATGGGCACTTAACCCTCTGAGGTCGACTATCGAGGGGACTATCTCGCTTTTTTTCTTATCAGTGCAAAATAAACTCAAAATACTCTGTTGATTTTGATCTTACATATTAAGTGTTGTACATCATTAGATCCTGAGAAGTGTCTATTTTTTTTGTGGATACTCACAATAAAAACAGTGTTGTGCTTTTCGCCAAATAAAGAAAAACAAACATGATGCGCGTTCTGCCTTCTCTCTGTCAGTTAAGTCCATTCTGAAACACGTCCGAAAATTAACTGTAATTCCGCGAATACTTGTCATACAGGCATGAGTGTTTTTCCATAATTAAGCTTGAACTCTCTTCTTTTAAATGAATTAATTTATATAAAAAAAAACAAATATTCTCAGTTTATGTAATCTGTATGAAAAGAGAGAGCTGTCAGTCTTTTTCTTTCCAGCTCATTATACCTGATTACGCAATACGCGTTAATGTGCCACCCCCACGGAGAGCGCGCAATATTCAAATGCAAATGTCTAAGGCAAGCCATTCAAACATGCCAATGCCCACCAGCTGGATTATAAAACACATCGTGGTTAGTAAGTATCTTACTACAGCTGTGTACACAGCATATCCCTAAGCTGTGAGCAATAATACTATCTAATAACCCTGGAAAATGTACTAGAAGTGCTTGTAGTTTCATTTCGAGGAGCAACGGATCCAGCTGATGTGGTAAGTCATTTATTCTTAAGTGCTTTGTTCTAATCGCGATATTGAATAGTGTCTGACTGTAAACAGCAAAAAGACTGTTTAAATATGAATTGCGTGTCTGTGTGTAGGCTAAATTATGAATGAACGGCACGGGCGCGCGCTGTTGTTTACTACAGTTATACAGCGCGTGTCTGTGCCGTTCATTCACTCTCACACCTACATTATTAAACGTTATGTTTACATGAACACATCCAAACTATATTGCTATAGCCTACTAAGATAAGTAAAAGTAGACTGAAATATGTTGAAATAAAATGTCTGTATAAGCAACAAACTGCAAATTCACGCGTATATGCTAATATATCATACACAATATGTTACAGACTAAATATTAATGTTTAGACAAGATTTTGTGATTAGTTTTGGATAGATTATAAAGTTTTGCTTGTAAAAAAAGACTACTGTCACATTAAATAGGTACGCTGTTGTTCACCAATTTCTGCTCATAGTTGAAATATACTATAGTATGATATTTTGTCAAAAATTAAGTAGGTATATTGAATTATCAACTAAGATGTTATTATAGTGTTTGTTCCAATATTCAAACTAATTAATCCTTACCTTTTTTAATACGTATGATAAAATGTATACTTTTTACAAAGAAATACACTTGAAATATTGTTAAAATTGTAATTGTTGTTGTAATTGTAACCTATTTGTAATTGGTTATAATTTCTAATTGTAAAATATGTATATATATATATAATTTCTTTTGTCCTTGCATTCTTTGGGATCCTGTGACACACCTGTGTGAAAGGGCTAATTAATATGCAGCTCATTATGTATGTGGCACATTATCCGGCCTTTGTCTTCTCAGGTGTGAACACGCCTCCACGCATATTGCCTTTCCAAACAAAAAGTCTCTTATAAAATTTAAATCAATGTATTGTTTTGTGTAAATAATTAGGCAGGATGATTTTCAGATCATTTTGAAGCAAACAATTCTAGGCAACAACACTCATTAGTCAAAAGTCTTGTGGACACATATTTAGTATGTGTTTTGTGGCCTTATTTCAGACACTTTAAGTTTTAGTTTTTTCAATAACCACGCATAAACATTATTCTCTAAAAAATACAAACATGTACATACATGTTGCTCACATATTACAATAGCCCCGTTTGTGCTATACAGAGTGAATTTACACCTTTGCCATTAACATGTTTATAAATAGTTTAACATGTCAGAGCATGTCAGAACACCTCAAGGACCCCAAAAACCCCTTAGACCTCAGCGGAAACCACCTCCAGTTCATCAACAAACAAAAAATGCTTGAACAAATATTTTCATTTTGTTAGCTTAATCACTGTGTACTCCAGTTACTCATACTAAAATACTAGCTCTATAGATACTTATTATAGTTTCATACACTGCTCTGCATTCTTTGCTCCAAGGTTTGATTCAGATATTATGCTACATTCACTTGCATCAAATAAAGCAAACTGATTAAACAAAGCAAGGTACACTATGAAGGTATTTTTGGTGCAAAACAACTGAACGCCTGTGACAGTGAAATTTGTAGTTGTACAGAATAGCCACACATGTGTATCAGTAAATTTGAAGTCACAGAGAGAAATGTTTTAAGAGTTGCAAACTTGTAGACCTTTTATTTCTCTTCCACAAACACAACACAACAGTTCCCTTTCAGTCGATAACGTCGGACGTAGTCGACGTCGACTGAATGTGGATCGCGTCAGAGAAACAATGTTCTTCGAGTACTGTTGAACGAGCCAATGTAATTGGCGTGTGTGATTCGCATCGCACACACTCCGCCCCCGCAGCGCAGGTATAAATACGGAAGTGGATGCACGCACTAGTTGCCTTTCGCTTCGGAGCCGATCGTTTAATGTCTCTGAGAGTGCTGTTTTTTACAACGAGCGAGTGTGTCGGTGTTCTTCAGGAAGACTCTCCCAGTGCTGGCAGAGCCGGCTTCAGACTGCGCTCAGCAGGGGGGCATTTATTTTCAATGGGTGGGCACTAAGTATGGGGACTTTTTATCGGATATCAGATATCCTATATTTATTATTGCTACTGCCTTTTCTGTTAGCTATTACCATGAAGTGATGCAACCCATACAATAAACACATAAACCATTACACATTGTTGCAAGACGTGCAACTCTTAAGAAATTTGATTAAATAAGGGTTTAATAGGCCTATACAAAAAAATTGCAAGACCGACTCTGACCACAGCTTTATTATAAACAAAGCTAACGAACATGCACACAGTCTCTCACTGACAGGATAGTAGTTTAACTGTTATCTCACTGGCGGAAGAGAGAAAAAAAGCTACACATCTTTATTCTGCTTTGCTCTAACATAAGCGTTTACAGTAGCCTACTATTAAAAAAGCATAATGTAGTTACCTTTATCAAAAAAGTTTATCAGTTTTCATCTGTTTGCTTTGTTTTGAATGCAGTCAGGAATCTTGCGCCAACTGAAAGTCATTTCATTCATGTATTAACGTGCAAGTGATTGGGGGGGGCGGCAGGTGGGTTTTCTCACAGCGCCACACTGTGGTTTTAGGTCGGCTTTATTATAATTTCAGCTAATGAGCAGTTTGTAGATATATATTTTTATTATTTCTCACTGAAATGTGAATTAAATTAAACTGATATTATTTTGTAAATTATATCATAATTCAATTAGGGGGGGCATAAAAGACATTTGGGGGGGCATTGCCCCCTAATGCCCCCCCATACCGCCGGCACTGAGTGCTGGTGTTCTACAGCGCGAGTGCAGTGGTGATCGCGAGTTTTGAGCTCTCAACTGCTGTTTTAACAGCAACAAATTTTAAATGTTTATTTAAAACATGTGTTGACGGCTGGTTAGAGGGCGGAAAAGTGAGTGCTTCACTGTTCAGTGTTGCCGTTGTCATTCCCCTGTGTGCTCCGGCACTGGTGACGGTCCTATTTTCTGAAAGAACAACACGGGTGCGTTTGCAAGAAGGTCTTTTTCAAGATGTCATTCCACCTGTGCGTTTCTGGATGCGGTCGTTCCCTTTTCCTCTCTGACGGTCACATTTGTTGCATCACGTGTTTGAGCTATGTTTTTATATTATTATGTAAATATGTGTGTGTATATATATATATATATATATATATATATATATATATATATATATATTATATATGTTCGGCATGCTGAGGCAGCTTTTGTGGACAGCTCATGTTCTCACTGCGGGAATATGACTGTCGCGGTGTTGAGAAGTGTGAGTCCCCATTACCATGCCCCACCCCCGTTTGGGTGATCGGAGGATAGTGATGGATGTCTCGGCCGGTAACCATTCCCTGTGGCCTCCTCACTCCTCCATCACACCGCAGCAAATGGAATTGCAACCCTTGTGCAAAGGTGCACCTGTGTCCGGCGGCCGCTACCTTCTGGGGGGATCCTCGTCTCCCCCCTAAGGTCTATGAGTTTTCGTCCGTTCCGACGGGCAGAGCTTACAAAGTCTGTGGGCAAGCCGCTTCCTCTTGCATGCCATTGTGTTGCTTCAGGTCTGTCAGGCCAGGGCACCCAATGACATGCACGAGGGTAGCCCAGACCGTGCGCTCATAGGTGAGCAATGCGCTGCATCCTCCCTCGCCCTCTGGGGCACAAGTGTCGTAGCGAGCCCGATCGGTCTGTTGATGTCCACCTTGGTGGTCCAGGAGCGCCATCGTGGGCTCAGCCTGGTTGATGGCGGATGCGGACAAGGTTCGGTTCCTGGTCTCCCAATTTCCTAGTTTGGGCTGGTCAGCAACACGGCGGAGAACTGCATCCAACTGTTCTCTGCTGCTCAAGCGCAGACGGATGTCATCCGGCACATCCTGCCCCGGCGGCCAGCTGATGCCTCCACCCGCCGCTCCTGCTGGGCCTCCGCAGCATTCTCCACCCAGGCCTCAGCATGGAGCCGGCGGCAATAGAGACGCCCAGCCCGCTCCAGGCGCTGCCAAGGCAGGTGGCAAGCGACAGCGAAAGCATTCCGGAGCGGGCCGCCCAGGGATGGTTATAATGCTCTTGGAGTTGGCACGATCACTCCCTCCCCCTGGGTTAGGGCCGGGTGGAGTCTTTGTTTGTGTGTGTGTGTGTGTGTGTGTGTCTGTTCCGCCGCTGGCTGGTACCTGACTTGTGCGTGTTCATCTTATCCTGCTGGCGAAGGATTTGCTATAGCTGCACCTCCAGCGGGTATGAAGGCCAGTTTTAAACTCGCTCTTACTAGTGCTACTAGGTGGTGGGTCGTGACCATCTTGGCCCAAGATTGATCTGCAGCTCCGACCTGAAAGACATGTGCTTCAGATCTCTAGCTTCTGCGCCGCAGGCCATCCTGTGTGTTGCGTGTGAGGGTTGAAGTATCAGTACAGAGTCCTTCCCTTCGAGTGCTCCAGAGCCCGTTGGATCTTCAGGTCATTGCAGCCATTGGCTTTCTCCATATAAGACCGCTTCAGCGCTAGCTTCATGATCGAGTCCCGAGGTGACCCTGGCAGAGCAGCTCATCCTCTGTGACTATAGTCATCCCGGTCTGCTGCCAAACCCTCTTCAACTGAGGGGGCGTGTTTTAACGGGGGCCTGGGCGACCCTTGACTACATGGGGATTCATGCTTCGAGTTGTTAGACATTGCAACCGTTGCACAAGCTTCCCTTGCATGTCACAACTCACCCGTCACCTCCTCCTTGGAGACAGAAGCTTCTGAAGACGCTTTGTTCCACTCTTTCCGCTTTACTCAATTGTGTGAGTGGAGTCTCCATCCCCTGGGATCCAGCTGAGTCATGACCACTCCGGGTCCGCTCAATTGCCTCTTCGGTTTCGTCTCCCTGCCAGTTATTTCTGTCCGAGCGGACAACCCTTGGACAGACACTGGCTCTCAGCTGCCCCGGGGGCCCGCAGAAATGCGTTTCCCCAGTGAGCCTCCTAAAAGCGACTGCGACTCATTGTCGCTTGGCGCCTGCTCAAGTCAGTGAGTTCATCACACTCCATGTTGAGCAGAATTGCTCCTGAAAATCAGTGAAGTTCTTCGCACTCAGGTGTTGAGCAGCAATGCTCCTGTAGTTCAGTGAATTCATCGCACTCAGGTGTTGAGCAGCAGTGCTCCTGAAGCTCAGTGAATTCTTTCACACTCCGCGTCTGAACGCGGAGGTTCAGGTGGCTATCACAGGGACATGTGATAGTTACAATCACTTCTGTGAGCACCTCCTAGAAATGGGTAATGCCTTTAGAAGTGGAACCTAGTCGTTGAATATGTCTTCTCTCCAGAGGAGATCCTGAAAGCTTTTGATCATTTCAGTGCTCTCTTTCCCGCAAGATGGGTTGGAGTAGGCTTTTGGGTTGGAGTAGGTTTTCCTTCCCCCCTTAAAATGATGTTGCCTTGGTGTTTAAACAATGCTCATCGTGATCCAGAAGTATTGAGAAGCACGTCCTGATCGTCAGGTTCCTGAGGAGCAGGGTCATGTAAATCCTTGCGTCCCTCTTTATCCTCTTGGGCCTTATCTCTGGTGCAACTGCACTGCAGAGACTGCCCCTGAGACACTGCAGGCAGTGAGTTAAAAATTATGTTATATCAGTTCTCCTGCTCGCATTGGTCTCTACCAGAGGGTAGGGACTTGCTCGCTTTCGGTCAACGTATTGTGCCTGGAGTTCGGACCGGCTAAACTCTCCCAAGCTGAGACCCCGGCTTGGATGGTGCCCAAGGTTCCTACCTCTCCCGTAATAGGAGCAGGTGGTGAGCCTGCAAGCGCTGCCCCGGAGGAGGCAGATCCAGCCCTGGCTTTCTCTGTCCGTTCGCTTATAGCGGTTAGACGTGTACAGAACGCAAGCCATAGTCCTCAGACAAGCTCTGATCTGTTAGGAATTCAGCAGAGAGGGAAGGCTGTTTCCAAGCAAAGTTGGCCACTTAGTGCTTACTTTCATTTCGGTAAAAAATTCAGAGATGCAACATGTCCACTTAGGTTTTGAGCTCCTCTATGATGAGTGTTAAGTGCTGAGTTGCGTCTAGAGTTGGGGGCTGGACGACACCTAGTTGAACCGCTGCTTCCCGTGGGCTCCCTTCACACAAAGCCAGTTTCACCGTGAGCCCAGTTCAAGTGTGGGCTTGCTGCAACATTCCCCCCCTATGGACTGGATATGTGCACCTTTCTGCTCCAGTTGAGTTCCCTTAAATCTGAACCCTGTAGAGTTCCGCCACACCCCTCCGACGTCGGACGTGCGGAACATCTGGTGTTAGGCCTACCACTTGTAACCAGTGTGGAACCTGTGTTAGGCTGGGTCCATATGTTGCGGTCCCTATGGCGACCCCATATGTGTATTCTTCCACGACACGGCTCCCTACGGTCGAGCCTGTGTCTTCCCTCGACAGAGGCTCTCTGCCGTCACTGTCCGATGAGTCTCCCCCCGTCTAAGGTTGGAGCCTCCCCAGTGACATTCCATATGTCGTACTGCCCGGTCATCCGCCCAGTTCATATGTGTATTCTCCACTTACCTCCCCCTGGTAGGATGTGGTTTCTGCAGCGTCCCTTCCTTCCAATGTACGGGAATGCTTTCCCAGTGGTCAACAGCAGTGACTTCCCTGGCCTAAGCCCTGTCCTTCCCCGCCTTAAAATTGCGTGGGCATCAGGAGGCTTTTTGTCTAGGCACTGGAAGGTGGCAGCTTTAGTGGCGTTTTCAAAGGTTATCCCCATTCAGTCGATGTTGACTACGTCCGACGTTATCGACTGAAAGGGAACGTCCTGGTTGCGTATGCAACCCACCGTTCCCTGAAGGAGGGAACGGAGGACGTGGTCCCCTTGCCACTTCCGCTGGACCACCACTGACTCCGGGTTACGCTCGGCTCCTCAGCGAAAAAGCAACTAGTGTGTGCATCCACTTCCGTATTTATACCCACGCTGTGGGGGCGGAGTGTGTGTGATGCGAATCACGCACGTCAATTACATTGGCTCGTTCAATAGTACTCGAAGAACATTGTCTCTCTGACACGATCCCCATTCAGTAGTCTTCGACTAAGTCCTCTGTTCCCTCCTTAAGGGAACGGTGGGTTGCATACGCAACCAGGATGTTACACCTTCTCAAATTCTTCATTGCAGGTGCACAAATCCTAATCACAAATTAATAAACGTCACGGAGAAATTTTGCTCATCCACAAATCAGTATGTGAATTCATCCAATGAGAGTTGCACACTTGTAGAATATTTTCTCACAAATATCTTGTATATTTTTCTAGCACAAACACAAGTATATAACTACAGCTGCTTGAATCTGCTGCGACGAATCTCAAACACTGTTTTTCACTTTCAAGTGACAAGTTACGCGCGTTCTCCCTTCTGCACCATATATCTCATGAAATGTGGAGCAAAAGTGACTTGTGCATCTGTAGAGGCAGTGGGCGGAGCCTACGTGAATATTCATGAGTTCCCTGGGCATGTGCGTGGAACTGTTCATTTTAGTTCACTCAGAGCTTGACTCCTCGTTTCTCAGCAGGTTTAATGGGTTATTTCAAAAAAGGCTAAATATAGTTTCAGCGCGAACTTATAATAAAATTGTGCATCATTTCATAAAGTTCATCATGTTTTTATTAGTTTGCACATATTTTACACTCGTTAATGACTGAATGATTGCAGGCATTCACTTCGTGTAGGCCTATATAAAGTACAGCAAACTTCAACTCCTTTGTACATTGCAATGCTTTAAAACTGTCTTTTGTTGTCATTTGTTGAATGTCACTGCAATAAAAAAATATTAACATTTTTTACAAACAAAATATACATTTACAAAAAAATATCACAGGTTCCACTTTTACTGTAAAACTAAAAATTCCAGAACACCTGAATTATTACAGCAACACTTATTTCCAACAGAAGAGCAGATATAGAATATTCCTAAATACATTAACCATTACCATTTAATTTATTTATTGCTAAGCTCTTCTGATACCTTACCTTATGAAGCTTTAAAACTGTGTCATCTCTGGCAATAATCTCTGGGAAATAACTCCACAATCATATCAGTGTCCAAATAAACATTTTGCACCCTACACTGATGTTTCTCTTTGCCATGTTATTTTCTTTGACCTTATGTGTTGCACTGTGTGCCTGGATGATACACAATGATGATCATTGATACAAATGCATGATCTATTTTGTTGCACAACAAACACTCATTCAACAACATGTTTTAAAAGTCATAAAGTTCTATAAACATGTATGTTCATAATTGGGCTTCAATTAGGGGCACTTCTGGCTTGAACTCTTGGAAAATGAAACCTTTAAACTTTGTTGGATCGATGTTAAAACACGACATTCTCATCATTTTTATCACTTAAGAATTGCATGACAAAAGTTTGGAATCACTATGATTTAAAAAAAAAAGTATACTTTTATAGCAGACAAGGTCAATGATGCCTTAAATTGATCACAAATGATTGCATAGACACTTATAATGTTACAAAAAATAAAATAAAAATAATTTTAAATAAATTTTGTTCTTTTGTACTTGCTATTCATAAACAATTCTGGAAATATATGCTCCATAATTATTTCCAAACTTCATTAAGCAACTGTGATCATAATCAGAAATTTCTGAAGGGTCGAGTGACACTGAAATCTAGAGTAATGAGCTCTGCCATCACAATACATTTTTTAAAAACATTAAAATAGAAAACTTTCACATATTTATAATATTTCACAATATTACTGTTTTTCAGATAAATGCAGTCTTGGTACCCTACCAAGAACCTTACTAATACCAAACTTTTGAACAGTAGTGTATATATTATTATATCAAAGCCAGCATAAGCACACCTTGCAACCAAAACATTAAAACAAATAGTGTTACATTATTTTGCCAGTATGTACATTTGTAAATATAATTCTTTAAGAACATCAAATTGGTTGCTTATTATATTCCGTAAAATAATGTTAAGTGTTTTTTTTTCCTCATTTACAGTAACCTAGTTGTACCAAATGTAATTTATCCACTTTTGTCTATACAATTTTGTTTAATCCAAATTGTACTTAAGTATTAACGCAACACATTCATGCTTGTGTGTGGTCGTACATTATTTGGCTTATTTAAATGAACAAGAATTTAAGAACAATCACACATATATTTGTAAAAAAAAAAGTGTTAGCCCACAGATACATTTATGAGGGTTTATTTAATTTATTGCAATCAACAAATGATAACATTTAGTAAAAGACACAGTTTTAAAGCTTCGCAAGGTGCAATTTATATGATGAGTTGAAGTTTGCTGTACTTTAGGCCTACACGAAGTGAATGCCTGCAGTCATTCAGTCATTGACGAAAGCACAAAACGTGCAAATTAATAAAAAGATTGGTCACTTTACGAAACGAAACTACACAATTGTAGTTTAAGTTCGCGCTGAAACTATATTTACCCTTTTTTGAAATAACCCATTTAACCTGCTGAGAAACGAGGAGACAAGTCACCTAACCAGTCTTTGGTCGGGTTTGTCACAGGCCCAGTAAAGAGAAACCTTGAGTGACCATCCACCTGCTCTCAGCATGATTCCATCCACACAAACACATATGGGTCAGATGCTGAGAGAAAAATTCAGTGCAACAGCATTATCTCCGACAACTAGTGTTCTTGTTTCATGACAGTTTCCTAGTTCTCAGTTTGCTAATGATTTACTCATAACAAGCAGACATACACAGACAAAACGTATGTGCTATTTACCATGTAAAAAGTAATACTTCAGAGTTCATTATCATTAATTGGATTTATTTTTCCATTATCTACGCTGTTGCCCTAAATGAAACAAGTTTAAAGTCAACATGAAACAGTGTTTGCACCCCATTTTATTTAGCCAATGAGACATATTTCACCAATAAGACATTTCTAAATATGAAAAATTAAATAGGAGGATATTGAATTGTAAATACTTGTCTATTGTGATGTCGACAGACATCAGGCAAAATTGGATGCCTCTGGAATGAGAATGGGTTGGACAGGTGGTGGTAGTGAAGTGGTTGACAAATTAGAGGGCTTTATGACTTCAGTCGCAAAAGAAAGTAATTTCAGAGCCAAGCAAGTTATTACATTTTTATGAAAGATTACTTTTTTATTATTTTATTTTTTTGGAACATGTACAATGAATTAAGCACAATAAGACAGGAACATACAGTATAAAAAACTAAGTCAATTTTGACATCCTGAAAGCCACACCATTTTATTTTGATTTTATTTTTTAGTTGAACAAGCTAACTGTAATGTGGCTGATGCAGACAAAAGAGGCAACGGATCCAAGTGCAGTTATTTTTTGTTTTAAACATACTCGCTAGACACAGAACAAGAGAAACACTGGGGTATATATACACAAAGGGAAAAAAAGGTTAACAAGATAACACAGGGGAGTGGCTGATAGGAAACACCTGGGGAAAACTAATAAACAAGAAAGACTACAACCTGACAACAAATATAGCACAAGAACCACTTCAAAAAAGTCCCAAGGAGAGACACAGAGCACATGTGACGCAAACTAATTAACTGCAAGAATTAAGTGTTTGTATATCAAAATTACTTTGTACTGCTATAACAATTACTAGTAGTACTCAAAACATTAAACTCTGCTAATAATTGGATGTTTATTTAACCAATGGGGCTTTACATCTCAGGGGTGTATTTTATTAAAAGTAATGGATGTGACATGGACCTCGAATGCTGACACTATGGGTCGCACTTGGGAGCCCCAAACACCTCTATTACTTCAGAAAAGGAAAATGAGAAAAGGCAAGTGGAATTTGCATGTGCCATCCCCCGGACATTCACTCATTGAGGTTTGTGCTGAGGAGCCAAGTGTGTGTCCTGTACATCCAGTGTAGGTAGTTCAACATTGTGGCAGGAGGAACACCATGTCTCATTCCCTCCAACAGGGAATGGAGGTTGCAATAATAACTGAGACGTTCCCTATTTGTCAGTCACTTTGGCGTAGTGTGAAATGCTGACACTCTGGGTCTCTGTGAAAAACATCTCGGGTTACGATTGTAACCCTTGTTCCCTGAGAAGGGAACAATATGCTGCATCATAGTATTTACACTTTGGGAACACCTCTGTGTGATTGCGTCTGAAGCACGTGTGTAATCTGTTCCAAAAACAGAACGTCACGGGCGGGTGACTTCATGACCGAGAAAGCATAAAAGCACATCCAGAATGATTATTCAGACATTAGCCTTAAAAGAGCAGAAGCAAGACAATCACAGGGATGCATGAGGTATGACAGGGTGACGCAACATCTCATGCCCTTCTCAGGGAACAAGGTTTACAGAAAATTTATAAAAGCATGTTGACACACATCATAACAACAGAAAGGTTTTTTAGGACTGCATAACGCTGTCAAAGGTGCCACGATCGTAGATAATGTTTTACAAAAGCACCAATAGTATCCGGCCATTCCTAAGAATCGCCTCAGTTCCCGCCGGGATGAACAGGAACGATCGGTTAATGGTGATTTTTAGATCAAATTAGTGCAGAATCAACTTTGCGTTGTGATCGCATGAAGGATCAGCCAGTGCACGTGCATCATCAAAAGCGGTTGTTAAGAAAAGTGCTAAGCTGAATTTATGTTCCATCTGTCACGGTGTGGTGCCGGCAGAAGGAGATGAGGAGTCCAAAGTTCCAATGCAAATGTTTACTTACAATAATATAATACAAACAGGTACAGACAGGCAGAAGGTTCACACACACTTAGTAAATCGGAGAATGGAGAAAGACTGACTGAACAGAAGGGAACTAAATACAAACACAGATGAACATAGATTGACAGAACACAGGTGAAACAGATGAACTTATAATGATGATAACACGTGACATGAAGATAGGCAGACAAGTCCAATGAAACCAAACTAAACAGAACAGAACTGTAACATTACTCCCCCCTCCCGGTAGGCACATCCTCGCGCCGTAGATAGACCAACTGCGAAGAGCAGGTGATGGTAGAAAAAAGGCAGCAGGGACTAGGGCAGAGCAGATGGTGCAGGCGGCCAGAGCTGAGACGACGGAGGGAGGAGCCATGGTGGAGGCAGGTTTTAAGTCAAAAGTCTCTGAAAAGTTTTGACAGTAAGTGACTGGCCTAGCTTTATCCCGTTCACAGCTGTGAGGATAGCAGTGAGTAGGCGATAGATGGGCCTGCATTGTCTCTGAGTCCCACACCATACCCGGGGAACATGAGAAACAACACTCTCCTTTTATTGTGCCCTGTAATAGGAGCTAGATGACGGCAGGGGCTGCTGGGAGACCTGAGTGCAAGGGAGGAAGCATTTGAACACTGCTGCCTGCTTTTTAGCCTCCTAAAACCTCTTGATGACCGTATTCACAGTGTTGCCGAAGAGGCCAGGAGCAGAGAACGAAGCACAATGGATAAGACACATGCCTTTGGTGTGAGAGACCCGGGTTCGAATCCACTGTGAGACACCAATGTGTCCCTGAGCAACTGAGTACTTAACCCCTAGTTGCTCCAGAGGCGTGCGACCTCTGACATATATAGCAATTGTAAGTCGCTTTGGATAAAAGCGTCAGCTAAATGAATAAATGTATCGTTGATGTCAGAGAGATTTAGCTAGAGCTACCTCCATGTGGCCAATGGCTCTGGCAGTCTCCTTGGTGGCCTGCAGAGACACATCCATGGCCCAAATCAACACTTTAACTGTGTTGGGGCCTACCCTCTCACCTTCGTCAAGGTCTCTTAGCAGGTCCGCCTGGTACACCTGGTACGCCTGCAAGATGGACATCGTATGCAGACATGCACCGATCTGACCTGTGTTGTATATGCTTCAGGGCCTTGTGGGACGATGCCTTGCTAGGGGACAGATAGCTTGCAAGTGTCTGTTCCACCTTGGGCATCACCACATACCTGTACTCTTTCAACCCCCTATTATCTGAGCATATGTAAACTTGAGGGCGGAAGAGCCGGGATGAGTATAGTTTGTTCCGCGACCTCGAAACGCCGAGGATGTAATGATTTTGGCGTCAAGAAACTCACGCGTCAAGTTTGCTTCTAGGATGAGTGGCCGGCCAATTGATGTTTAATTTAGACATGGCAAGAGTTATTACCTCCAATAGCTGCTCATATGCAGGGGATAGAAGTGGTGGGGCAAAGGCAACGCAACACAACGCATTTTAACTCGAAATTAAGTGGTTCTTTTTTTACAATTTTTTTTAAGGATTTACAACCACTGTGAGACATTCCAGCACCAGAGAAAAAAAAAACTTGCTGGTAAAATAGTATTTTTAGTCTTTTAGTAGTCTTTTTACTGGTGCTGGAATTTGATTATAGAGATGACTGCAGAGACAGATTTAGCATTTGTGAGATGGACATACTCGTATTATTTTACGTTTGTCAGAGAAAAGGACAAGAACATAATAGTCAAGTGCAATCTATGTGCGACATACGGGCTGACCGAGGGGCATGCATCACGAGTACTGCGTCTGACGTTGATACAGGGCACAAATTTATTAATTTTTATAATAATTTCATAATGTATTTTATAAGTCAGAGTATGTTTGTACATGTGTGCTGAGCAGAGATATGGGATGAGCAATATTTTGCATACAAGTATGTGTGCAATGTAACGTTCATTGAGCAGAGATGTTCCAATGATGATGATACATTAAATGTGTACAATTGGTACTTTCTTTACAAGGAAAGGAATATTTCAACTGATGCAAATGTACCACTAATGTATACACAGATGGATAGTGGAATATACCATGTGTAAACATGAGGTATACGTTCCATTTTAAACATAAGCAACATGATTTGCTACCTTAGAAGTAAGTTGTAAGTCCCTGAGTGGTATATATAAGCTCAATCCTAACTGTACTAACTCAGAGAAACGTAGAGGCATGAGGGGGTGAGAGGAAGGATAAACAGACATGGGGGTAATCATTTACAGCTTGCATAATGGGGTGAGGGTATAGAGAAATGGGGAACAGAGAAATCTGTAATGAAGACCTCCTCACCTATAGCCTTATTCTGCTATGCCTGTTTTTCTCTGTCTGATAGATGTATATAATAATAAATATAGATCTCTTGGCAAAATATCTGGTGTAGCTTCCGTGATTCAACAATAATGGGGAAAAGCATGATTTTCAAATCTACACTCTTATGCCAAGGCAATAGCATCCAGGATCCAGTTGGCCAACATCTGTTTGGAGACAGCCTTCACCTTCGACTGTCCCCCATAACAGACAGAGAGCTGTTTGGAGTCTCTAAAGCAATGTGTGCGGTCCAAGTAAATATGCTGGGCTCCTACTGAACACAGAAACAATAACGTTGGGTCTGCTATGGCAGCCACATATACTTTCAAGGTGGAGGGGGACAGCCGACCCTCCGACCTCTCTTGCGGGAAGGAAAGCACTGAGCGAACAGACTCCACTTCAAAGCATAGGCCCACCTCATAGAGCGGGCTCTACTGAGAAATGGTGACTGTTGGTGATAACCCACTCAAGCTTTCAATTTTGCCCCATCCCTGAGAAAGGAGATCGTACCTCAGGGGGATTTGCCATGGAGGGATTCGCCCAGTTTTAAATGGCACGCCAGCAAGTCTTGGACGCATCTGTTGTCACCACAATGTGTCTGGACACTTCTTTTAGGGGAACCCCTGCCCATTGAAATGCAATCTGTCAAAGAATAAACGTATAGTGCCACACTGGCATGATAGCCACATGATGTGTACCGTGGCACCATGACCATCTCGGGACTCGAGTCCAGCGTTTCAGTAGAACTACTGTCTTCCTCGTTATTAGCTTCAGGAAATTCAACACCGACTGGGCGCACTCATTCGTGAGACGTGCCATCATAGAGACTAAGTCCAATTCCATCTCAATAAAAGAGATGCTTTGCATGAGCTTTCTCCTTTTCCAGTTGACCTGAAGTTACAATCAGCTGAGATGTTTAAGCATCAGTTCCCTGTGTACTCACAATAGATCTAGAGACTGAGCTAGAATCAGCCAGTCATCAAGATAATTGAGAATGTGAGTGCTCACTTCCCTTAATGGAGCATCAGTGGCCTCTGCGACTTTCGTGAAGACGTGAGGAGACAGGGATTGTCGGAAGGGAAGGACCTTGTACTGATATGCTTGACACTCAAAGGTGAACCGAAGGAACGGTCTGTGCCAAGGCAAGATCGAGACATGAAAGTATGCGTCCTGCAGGTATATCGCCACAAATTAATCTGGGCGGGCACCCTTGCTGCTCCACCGTCGTTGGTAGTGAGGGTGAAAGAGAAGGGTAATGGGTTGGGGTGCACCTGTGAGTCGCGCTCCAAACCCAGATATCAGTCATCTGACCGGGCATGCATGGCTGGCAACGGCATCATACTCGGACTGGGCCACAGCACCTAAAGGTCGGACCTGAGTCAAGTCTTCCCCGTCAGAGGGTACTGGCCCACCCACGATTCTACCGTTGTTAATTCATCCTCATCAGGAGCCCAGAATGAGAAATCAGGTGCATCTTTCAACATCAAACTCATCTGTAAGGCGCAAAGTGCTGGAAGTACCAGTCGCAAAGTGCATGCCGAGGAACGAGGACAAGGCAAAAACACTCCCGTTGCTTCTCTCATATTGCCCTCAGCGCCAGCCATCTCACCCTTGTGGATTCCAGAAGGATCAGCGCAGGGAGCGGCTGAGATGATTTCATTTCTAACCAGAAAGGAGAGTCGAGACCGCAACGTCACCATGGTCATGTACTCACAGTGAGAACATGAGCCATCCACAAAAGTTTTCTCAGTGTGTGAACGAACCAGACACATGAGTCGAGACCGCAACGTCACCATGGTCATGTACTCACAGTGAGAACATGAGCCATCCACAAAAGTTGTCTCAGTGTGTGAACAAACCAGACACATTTTAGACACAGACAATTGAGACACAATTGAGACAAATAACCAGACACAATTGAGGCATCAATTGACAGGTATTGACAGGCGGCAATTGACAGGCACCACGCTGAAGTGACTGAAAGATAGGGAACACAAAAATACATTGTTTCTGATGTGGTTGTTAAAATGGTGGTTCAGGGGGGAAAAGTAAACTATTTGAGAGTGTGAAGAGTTTTTCTAAAGGATTTTTTCAAAAGTTGTTTTTTTAATCCACTGGTCCAGAAAAGCTTGTAGTTGATGAAAAACCCAATTATGTCACGAACATGATTATTATGATAATTATAATTACTTGTAGCTGCCCTGTTTATCACCAACACTGATCACAAGTGCCTGCCGTAATCATAATTTCTTCAGAATGAAACAAAACCGAGCTGAATTTGAAGAACATAATAGAGAAGAAACAAGCCTAGATGCTGAAAAGAAAGCAAGCAGAAAAAAGCAGAGGCCATAACGGATTTCAGATTAGTTTGATGGACACCTAGACTTGAAGTGTCTCTGTGATGATGTTCTAAACAGGTTTATAACACACCTGATGGACCGAAAATAGCCATACAGTAGCCACATCTCTGACAGATGGCTTTACAGAGAAGGAAAAAGCCTTGCCATATCACCTTTGATTGAAACACAATGAGGGTGGTCCGCTGTTCAGCGCTGTGAAAATTGCGGATCAGCACCTTCTGATCTCTGCTGCTGCCCTTGCCATGTTCCACCTTTACTTGATGTGCACTTCTCACCTAAGACCCAGGTGATTGGCCCACAGACAGAAGATATTATAACAAACAAGGGAATGACCTCTGGCTGAAGACTCCAGCAGCATTTCATATCCTGTTTGGGCTGTCCTAATCTGCAGGGGGGATGCACAGGAAGGGAAACAAGACTATAAAACACTTTCCCATTCCATTTCGCAAAGATACACCCTATGAAATAAATTGGCAGCAAAAGGGTAGAATAAGATATTCATCTATAGATGGAAGACCTAGAGGATGGGGGTGGGGGGGGGGGGGGATGAGGGGGGGTAAAAGAGCAAGAAGAGAGAGATGCCTGTTGCTGGCTGTAAATTGATGCAGGAGCATTGAGCATTTTTAAATCTGCAGTGACTGATGCTGATTTCCTCTCATCTGTTGGCACCTGCTTTTTAAAACTCACACCGTCATTTCCTCTCACTTCTTCCACCTTCTCAAAATCCATGTACATTTACTTCACCCTGAAACACTGTGAAAATGTTGTTGTTGTTGTTTGTTTTGTTTTTTTGCAGGATTGACATGAGGGACATGTTTGGTAGAAGCAAGTGTGTGTTAACAGAATAGGCTGTTGATGGTCAAAGTAGCATCTGTTTACTGAATGTCAAGCTACTTAAAACTAACCTGGAGTACTTTAAACAAAAATCAGCTATGTCTTAACCTCGTGTTATTTCAAGCATGCATAACTTTAATTTATTTTTGTCTTTACAATGTGAGCCGAAGGTTGTTGTATGGCCAAAAAAATAAAATAATAATAATCTTATCTTTTAGTCATATCTCATTTCTTAAAATATCTTCTTTTTGTGTTCCACAAAAGAAATAAATACACATACAGAATAACTGATTACAGATTATCCTTTAAAATAAATCAAATAAGAAATCAAATAATTTACTAGCTTTTACTCCACCCCATAAACTGCCAACAAGTGTCCAGTTAGAGCTGGAATCTGGGTTGGCAAATTTGAAAAAGCACAAACATTTTTTTTTTTTTTTTGCCCAACATGGTTCCCATATTTCCAGTTATGATTTGTGTTATTTTATTATTATACTTACTATGTACTAATAATGTTCCTTTACTGTTATTTAGTACAATATGATGGTAACACTTTACAATAAGGTCATTAGTGGTTCCAATAGGTTAATGCATTAACTAAAAGTAACTAACAATGAGCAATATATATGTTATTTATTAACATTTATAAACCGTTATTAACAAATATTTATTTATTTATTAACAAATATTTATTATACTAACAAATATGTATTTGCTGCAATGGTAATTTTTTGCAAGAAATACATTTTGGAAAGAAACAAAAAGTTGGTCAAAAACATAGGCCTACATTTACACTAAATACATGAAGTCAATACAGAAACAATAGGAACAGAAAACACTTCAACTTAAAAGTCACAAGATATATAATAAATGGAATCTGATTGTAAAATGTTATCAATATTATTGTGTATATTCAGATGTTATATTAATTAAAAACAGTGTTGGGGTAGCACATTGCAAGTAACGCAAAGTAATCAGAATAATTTTTTCAAATAACATGATTCCTGTCTTGTGACTTTTAAGTTGAAGTGTTTTCTGTTCCTATTGTTTCTGTATTGACTTCATGTATTTAGTGTAAATGTAGGCCTATGTTTTTGACCAACCTTTTGTTTCTTTCCAAAATGTATTTCTTGCAATAAATTACCATTGCAGCAAATAAATATTTGTTTAGTTATGACCAAATGTGTGAGTGTTCCCTTCGTCTTCTGGAACTTCTTCAACTCTTTTGAACTTGCCTCACACAGCATCGTGACAGAATACCGGACCAAACTAAGAACGCGTTTGTGTATTTTCCATTTTTTCCCCCCTGTTTGCGTGTTCAGTGTTTTTGTTCCGTTTTCACCCCTGCATACACCATGGACTTCCCGGCAGTAAGACTCATGTGCCTTGAGCAGGGAGAACGCTCCCTCGAGGAACACTTGGAAGTGTTTTTGTATCTCGCCCATCAGACCACCTTCCTGGACGACTGCCTGTGCACGTTCCTGCGAGTCAGACTCCACGCTGCCACACGTTCACCGTTGTCCGGGGAGGTTCATCGAGGGAGCTTCGCGTCATATGTGGAGTGGGTGCTGGTGTCCTGCGGATCTGCGCTCACTGTCGAGGATGCCGCCAGGCCCACTCCTCATCCAGTGCCCAGCCAGAACCACCCCGACGGCGAGGACTGTCGACCTGAGCCCACCACAGGTAAAACGACGGAGACCGCGGCGATGAATGAGCGACCGAGGACCACATCGCCATGGAGCCCGAGCAACGCGCACCTGACCAGTTGTGTGAGCCGGCCAAGCCATCCATCGCCGAGGGAGTACTGGTGGACTTCGAGGCTTCGGAAGTGAGCACCGCCCACCCCTCCGCTACTGTGCGTGTGTCTCTGGCTGGTACACCTTTTGATTTTGGAGAGGAGTTTTGTCAAGCCCCTGTTCTGTTGCCCGAACCTGTCAATACAGATCCTGTCATTCATCTGCCTGTCTCGTTAGCCCCGCCCAACCTCCCTCTCCCACCACCTCTCCAAGGTATCCCGAACACTATATATTTTTTGGGTTTCTGCATTGGACTTCAGTCTCTTCCCCAGTCTCCAGCCATCTGTACCACCCAGTCATCTCTGTCACCCTCGGATGTGTTTCCCTGTCTGTGTTTCCCGCCACTGATCAGACACCATGGACACCAATCACCTTCATCACAGCTGTTATTCATTTGTTAATTATCTCTGTGTATTTAGTTCCTGCTTGTGCTGTCTTTTGTCAGGTATTGTTTGTATCACCCGTATATGTGCGTGTTCCCTTCGTCTTCTGGAATAAACTGCTATTATTTGGATTTGCTTGCCTTCGTGAACTCTTTTGAACTTGACTCACGCAGCATCGTGACAGCTATATTTTGTTGTAGATCAGAATGTTTCTTTGAGATTTAACCCTCCAACAAAGCAGGAGACAAGGGAAAAGGGCAGAGCCCTCTCTGACACACACATCTAAACCAATCATTCATAGTTGTACAGCCAATGGAAATAAAGCTGTTGTGCACAGCTGAAAAGACTTGATACACATTTGTAAAGCAACTTTTCACCCAACACAGTTGCACAGGGTAATGTGAAAAATAGAAAATACAAGTAATATACTTGTCCTGTTGAGTGAGAAAACAAGCTGCTGCATTGGCAGATATAGATATGCATTTATCTGCACAAAACACTTATGAATAAGAAAACAATGAACGTGAGCCTTCTGAACTCTTTTTGGCTTTAAGCGCCACACACATGAGAGAGGAAACCCAAAAGCCTGCGAAACTCCAGTACAAAAGTGTGCATGACCCTTGCCTATCTACGTCAAGCCCCGACGGCAAAATGCATTACACACACACACACACACACACACACACACACACACACACACACACACACACACACACACACACACACACACACACACACACACACACACACACACACACACACACACACAACGAGCGCCAGTAAATCCAGAATTATTGCATCATAACAGAATTATAATATAAAAAAAGTCTGGTAAATTAGTTACCTGTAACATTACATAATTCAACAACATACTTTTAAAGTCAATATAGATCTAAAACCTTAATACATTATCCTATTCATTTCCTAAGTCTTCAGCATCCGGGGATGTCCCCACCAATATCAAAGAAAAACCTACACACTTGATAAGCACACACCTCAATTCAATCAGCATCTGGCCTTAAACTAAGAAACAAACTCACCCAGCAATCTTCGCACTATTCCAGTTCTCCTACGACAATTCTAATTGTATCCGCATGTTTTCTCCTCGTGTTTCCAAGTCTGCTCTGTGAATATCCACTTGCAATACTTACCTGTTCCGGTGCCTGTCTATTGATGTGTGTGCAACGTCAGCCAGCTCTGCCATCTTCGCCTGTGTCACATTTTGGTTTTGTCATTGTCATGTTTCTGTTTCTTGTCATGTGATTCCCTGTTTGTCATGTGATCCTGCCCCGTGTCTTCTCATTGGTTAATTGTCTGATCATCGTTCATAGGTCTCCCTTGTCTTAATTAGTCTGTGTATTTAAGCCCTCATGTTTGCCCTGTGTCTTTGTTGCGTATT
Source organism: Siphateles boraxobius (assembly GCF_051911475.1). NCBI lineage: Eukaryota > Metazoa > Chordata > Actinopteri > Cypriniformes > Leuciscidae > Siphateles > Siphateles boraxobius. The sequence goes on along the minus strand of NW_027509141.1, from coordinate 10,973,896 downwards.
GAATATTTCCTGTCTATGTTGTTCTTGTTTTGAGTTTCCAGTTTCATGCCTTTGTTTCATGTTTGATCACTTCAACTTGCCTCCAGTGGACCTCATTCATTACAGCCTGGTTCATCTGTAAGATAAAAGGACAATTTAGTTACCATTTCTCCTACAGCACTTATCTACTTTATGTGTCAGTCACCAGCTATCTCTGTCCCTGCTGTGTGTCTCCAATAAAGTTGTTTTCTGGATTCATGTACTTCTTGTCCAATGTGTATCTCCTGACATAGATATGAATAATCAATTAAACCCAAGTTGCTTCAGGCCAGTAAATGTTTATATTACATTTACTTTATATAATCATTATAGATTTCAGAGCAAGACTTTAACAGGTTAATTGATAAAAAAGTTTGAACTTTCAATCAGAGGAGAAGGCAAGAAGTAGATCAGCAAAGTTTTGGTCATAATGAAAATGTATAGGTCCTAGAAAAAATTGCATTCAATCTGATACAGTAAGCTAGTCATAAATAGGCATTATACTCACTGTTCAACATAAGTTTACAAAAAATGTTTAGTTTAAGTTATGAGAGTTTTAAAAATGTGGCTAAAAGGTTGTAAGACACTGCCAAACAAGCATTTAAAAAAAAATAATAATATACCTCCAAATGGACAATGTATCCTGGAGGATACAAACATGTAAATAAAAAATAAAAGTCATGTTTAAAATCAAACAAACATTACAATTGTATTATTTGTGTCCTAACCCAAATTCAACCATACGAATAAGTAAAAATTTGTAAACAAATTTGTTTTTCTTTTTTTATTGCTGAAGTAAGAGTGTTGAACTTTCTTCTGTCCTATTTTTCTGCAATCCAGAATGGCAGCACAGCTGAAAGGTTTGTTTGATGAATGGCATTACGTTCCATACGAAGTAACTGCAATTAGTTACTTTTTTTAAGGAGTCACACAATTGTAAGGCATTACTTTTAAAAGTAACATTCCCCAAAACTGATTACAAATATATATATAATTTCATTTTTTAGTAAAAACACATTTAAAAAGAATTAAACAATACTATGATAAAAAAAATATAGATGAGGAATAGAGCATATATCCATTTTAAGGCTGGCCTGCTCTTTAGATCTCTCTTTGTTTATAACTGGCTATAGTCCCACATTGTCTGGCTGGTGATTGGCAGAGTGTCCAGCAGCGGGGTCTAGAGGGTCCAGCTTTATTGATTTCCTGCTTGTGCTGGCTGCCTGAGCTGTCAGTCAAGTGCTCAGAACAGTAGGATGTCACTGGACGTGCACTGACAGGCATGCAGCCATGAACACCAAACAAGCACAACATGTTACTGTGGGCGACAGCCAGAGCGCTAGTGGGTAGAAATGCCCTGTTTCATCTCAGGCAATATGGAACGGTATCATTCTGAATTAAAATAAGCCTCTCTCTTGTTTTAAACACATTCAATACCAGACAGAATGAATGGATTGTAATGAGTTGTGTGAGAGAGGCTTTCAGGCGTGGCTGTAACATGTTCTGGGCTGATTTCAGTTACATCTGGCAGTGAAGCCAGTGATTAGTTCTGAAGAGCATTGAGAAATATTAGACTTCTCAAACCTCACCGTTCCATCAAAATGGTCTTGAAGAACAGAAGAACTGGGCAAGGAAAATTCAGAAAGTTGGGACAGACTTTGTAATCTTCAATACTTCTCTTGCAGTCATAACTATAGGTTAATAAAATGTTACAATGAGTAACAATGCTCTCTGTGAATATCCACATCCTGTCCCATTAATGTGAAATCTAAAAACAAAGAAAAAATAACAAATGAAAAGATAGGTTACACTTTATTTTAAGGTGCCCATGTTACAGTGTAGTCGTACATGTAAGACCTCACTAATATTAATTAACTGCATGTACTATAGGGTTAGGGTCAGGATTAAATTTGGTTTAGGTTAGTTGGATGCACAATTTACTTTTATTACTATTGTTAGTACACAACCCATACAGAATAACTGAAATTTTCTAAATATGATAAACAAAATAGTTTACACTTTATTTTAAAGTGTCTTTGTTACATTATAATTCAAAATTTAAGTTATATTAAGCACAGAAACTACATACTATAACTATAGTAACTATGGGGTTAGGATGAAGGTTTGGTTTAGGGTTAGTTCCATGTAATCATGCATCATTTATAGTTATTAATATAGTAACTACATGTAACAGATGTAAAAATGACACAATGGAATAAAATGTTGCCACAAAATGTATATACTTTCAGAGGATTTCACCCTAAAAATAGAGGCATTTATTTGCCATGTTTTCTTAGACGTTACACAGCTTAGAAGCATTAAACAACAGGGATATATTAAAAATGGATTACCCACTGCAAAAAATTATATATATATATATATATATATATATATATATATATATATATATATATATATATTCCTTTCTTGCTTTGTAACAGTATTTAATTATCCTTGAAACAATTTACCTGATAAGCAAGACTGATAAGATATAAAGACTTCAAGCATGTCTTGATCCATTTGCAAACTTTTACCCCTCACTAAATTTAACTAAAGTAGTGATACATTATTAATAATAATAATCATCATCATAATCAACACCATCTTATTCATCATCATCATCATCATTACAGTAATAATAAAATTGATTTTCTCTTTTTAAGGATGTTTAGATATTTATCCCAGAAAACTAAAACAAAATATTGATTAAAATTTGATTTCTGCAGACTATTTAATTTAATTGAAAAACTGGAAGTAATTTAGTTACAACATTATTTCCTAGATTAAATGCAAATTATTTTAATTGTCAGAAAATTTCATAATAAGACAAATTCTTACCAGCTTATTAACAACAGCCTGTATTTAAATTACTTTTATGACAGCTTTCCCTTAAAAACACAGCATTGCATATTTCCTCTCAAGTACGCATAGTTGGACATCACGTTTGTGAGATGACAGAATCCAGTCTCAGCAGAATAACACATGCTCGCGCATCAAGCTGTCTGCATAGAAAACATGTATACCTCCAGGATCCTGACAGGCTGGAAGAGCAGCCATTACCATAGCATGCTTAATTGAGCATTTTACCTTCCCATTTAAAGCGTGTGTGTTTGTGCGGCCTGTGACGATCTGAGATGTGTAATTGTGCTCTGCTGACGACTTTTTTATTTTTTTATTTTATTTTTTTTACTTTCACTAGACCATCAGCATCTTTTACATAAAGATGATGTTGCTACAAAGAAACATTTTCCGACGGTCTGACCATGAAATCGTCCTCTCTGACACCTGGATTCTTGTCTGTTAAGTTTGAAATGGGTTTTAATGTCTGGGTGGACTGTAGCATGAAATTAATCAGCATCAACAAGCATTTATTCATATTTTTTTACTACATTGTAATTGTTATTACATTTTAAGTTGTATAAATTAACTTTAGTTAAGGCAAGACACTACAACGGGATAGTAAAAAAAAAAACTTAAAAAAAAAACTAATAGATGTAATCAACCATACTTTGCCCAGTTGATTAAGGGGATATCCTTTACTTACCACTCCATAAATCAGAAAATACTGTCAACAGCCAGAGGGGGAACAAATCCTTCATGTTTTTAGGAATAAAATGTTATTTAATTCAGATAAATTATCTATTAACCAAGCCTACAACCCTTTGTAAAAAATAAAATAAAATAAAAAATAAAACAAAACCTTTCAGATTATAGATAGGAATAAATCTGGAACCTTTTGTGTCTACATTACGTGAAGTGGGGATTTCTGGCTCAGTTCATGAGGAAAAACTATTGTCGAGAAAACTGACTATAAAAACCATGTATTGTAAATGACATCTACAGTCGAAAATAGCTACATTTTAATAAAATAAACCTGTGTATTTTGGATGTTTTCTTTGCACTAGTCTGAAAAAATAAACAAAATAGTCCAAAATCTCAAAACTGGCCAAAATCAAATAAACAAGCCTTGTTATATTACATTATGAATGAACATTAATTAAGAAATAACAATAGCGTATTTTTAAATGTATAATGTTTCATTTAAATGCCAAAGCTAATACTTTTTGCTTTCATTACTTTTTTATCATAAAATTATGATTATAATAAAAGTGAAAATATATTGAGCTTTATATTCCTTAATTTGTGATCAGAATATATTCTCATTATTTTCCACAAAACACAAGATGTTAGACATTATGTTTTATATAGTTGTCATATGGTTGCTTTTTCCTCTCTTAGCAATGAAAATGAGTGTTATACACAGACAGATAGACAGACAGACAGACAGACAGACATACCGACAGACAGACAGACAGACAGATAGAAAGATAGATAGATAGATAGATAGATAGATAGATAGATAGATAGATAGATAGATAGATAGATAGATAGATAGATAGATAGATAGAAAGAAAGAAAGACATCAGGATGAGCACCCAAGTACAGATTTTTTATTTGTAGGTAAACTATTTATTTAACCTTTATTTGATTAGCAGTAAACACAAAATCTGTTGTTTTCACACCATTTTCCAAAATATAGTCTGCCAGAATTTTTTGTTTTCTTTGTTTGTTTTTATAAATACTGGTAAGGGAGTTGGGGTGATGGAACAGTTGATCATGTTGACATTTCTCCAGCATATCTTGGGAAAATGTTGTCAGTGTTTTTTTTTTTTCTGTCTATGCTTTTCAATTACCAAAAAAACTTGTGGCATTTTCCAAATCCAGCTCTTATTGCAATCACTCTAATCCTCACTTGAGGACTTGCAATCTTTGTCCATCCAGCAGTTTGACTTCCTCGGTCTCTACAGATATTTGGACACGAGCACTTAGCCTCTTAGCTCAGCAATAACAGTGAGCAGTGAGCTCAGAGGCTGAAAGCATTGAATAGTAACAAGCCAGTACTGGTGGGTCTCTGGCACTAAAACATGGCATGTGGGTTAATCTGCTACTACACTTGTATTTCTTGGTATCAATACGGTGATGCACTTTCCTTTGATCAATCAGCATGAATTGAAGAAGATCTTTTGGTTTAAGTCTTTGAACATTTCAGTTTAAGCAGAAACCAAGATGACTGGCTGAAAGTACATTCGAACCACTGACTATCTTGAACCTGTCTCCATGTAGTGGCTGGTTTTTCCAGCATAGAAGTACAACTGACTCAAGAGTAGAAGGTGACTTTCTACTTTGAATAAAGATTAAGATCACCTTTCCAAAATATCATGAATTTTTCAAAGCAAAATGTTGTACAAACAAAAATGAATAATTGATGCAAAATGTTTCAGAGAGAAGAAGAAGAAAGGTATATTTTGTAAGAAACGTTTCTGCTGGCTTTTTATTTGACCATTACATGATGTTTCCAAAACAGGGGCTGCCGATACTGTCAAAACATGTCCCGCATCTCATCTGCTTTGTTTTTAGTGTTCACAAAAAGCTGTAAAATATCTGAAAACAGCTATCTGTTAGCCTTCCCATAAATATCAATGCCATTTTTGTTTTTTAGCTTCAACGTGAGTTAGGGGTTGTTTACACGACACCATTTTCAATTAGAAACGTACAACTTTTTTTGCGTTTTGGCCGTTTGTTTACAACAACAGCGTTTTGTGTGCATGAAAACGCAAACTTTTGAAAACAGGTTTCAAAGTGCAAGTTTTTTAAAACAGTCTTGGTGTAAACAAAAAAAATAAAAAACAAACGCGAATCCCTGAAAACGATGACGTCAAATATATTACGTGTTCAGTCTATAGTGTTTCATTGCCATCCAATGTCCTGGCAACAGAATAGCGTTTTAAGTCATTTTCGCGCATCTATGTGAATGGGGATCGTTTTGACAATGGTGTCATCTGTACGCAGAAAACTCAAAGGAAAAACTTCCTTTGACTCAGTTTTAAGCATATCATTGTCGTGTAAACTTACCCTTAGTGAAAACGCAGATTGGCTGATGGCACCGACTATCCTCACCAGTGACATCAAACAAAGAAAACAAATCACTCTTTTATGTGCCCTCCAAAAAAGAATTACATCTAATATGATAAACTATTTATGATTTATATGTTGATGCAAAACATTTTTTGTTAGACTACAGTGCAATTTTTGTATATAAAGAAAGATGATACTTCCACAGAATGGTGTAATTATGTCATCTACTAGCAGGATCAAACTAGACCATGCTATCCAATATTTGAGTTGTGCATCTGCTAAACGTAATAAAGGAAAATGATTGAAAATGAAATGACAGTACACCCAAACACAAGAAGTCTTTGCGTTTGTAACCAACTAAATTAACTTTAAAATGTATGTGTAGACAAATATCCCAGAAATAAAGATCTAAAAGCCATGGCCCACATGTTATGCTACAAGGAGTGATTGAGATGCAGAAACCGTCCCTTTGTCCTCTCTGAAATATTTCAGCAAGTTTTGTTCCCTCCATTTAGAGTGGAGAAGTGATGGATGGCACTGAGAGAGATTGGAGGCATGAGACGGGCGAGGTGCTGGACTCCATGACCACTGTAAGTGGAGAGAGAGATCTGTTTGACAAACGCTGTGCCCCGTACACGCTGTGTAAAAGCTGTCTGACATCCCACTGTTGACAGGTTTGGCAGAAGAGCTGCATTGGTGCTCAGAAGTGGAATTTTGATGACTCAAAGTTCACTTTCCCAAGACAAATATACTTGAAGGGGCAAACCTCCCCCGATACAACACCTCTTTTGACTTCATTCGCTGTTTCTCTTTGTATTTTTGGTTTGATGGATATCTTGTTCCCCAGTGTTCCGTTTTATTCCAGTACATATACAGCACCATCACCATTTACATTAAGGTGCAACCTTAGCTAAACAAATCTTATTATATTATGCAGGAAGAGTTAATCTTAGGTGACAAATATTTAATTACAAAATCCGTTGTGCTTTTGTCATTTAAATATGTGTTATCTCACGACTGAGCTGCCGCACAGTGTCAGAGGTCTTTACAAGTGAGTGGAAATGTCCTCGGCTTTATTCAGCATTGGGATTTAATATAAATTTATCTCCCCTCAAAAAAGCATTTCCATTACAGGATAAAATCCATATTGAGTCTCAAGTCTGACACTCGCGAGACATCCCTCGAGTTAGACTGACCTGAAAGAACGTGTGAAGTGCAAGAGAATCGATTAAAACATTTGTGTGTGTCATAATCGTAACTGTTGGCTTAGAGATATCAATGTCACCCCATTGCCACGTGGGGAATTTAAGACATCTTTTCCTGTGAATTTATTCTGACATGGAGGTGACATCGCCATAAATAAAACTTCTATTAATAAAACTCTGACAGCCAAATGTGTCCAGCGCTCCTCCAGGGTTTACTTGGGTGTTTTAAGATGCAAAGTGTGCCATTGTGGGACTCCAAAGATATGTGGAAAATGTCTTCTAATGCACGTGTCACTTACATTAGAAAAATGTTTATTTGTAGGTAACAGTTTGTGGAAAACGTTCCCTCCATCACCCACAGGACCACCCTTTCTGAGAAAAGCAGGGCGGTAAATCCAGAGGCGTTTGGCTGTTGATGGAGTTCTGGGGGACGGCAGCGATTGCAACTCACTTTATGAGTGATTTAGAATAAGTTTTTCCCTCAATGTTTTAGTCATTACTCTTAATCACACACTTCAGCCATTCCGTCCGCTTCCGTCGCCCATTTCCTCTGTCTTCGGGCTGACATTGACGGATCGCAGACGCCCGCTGTATTCCTCTGAGCCAGACAAGAATATTATCACTGCGTTTTTTTCTCTCCATCTCAAAGAAAAGCCTTGAGACTTTTTTTTCTGCCGTTGTAGTTCATTTTAAAACAATAGAAATACGACTGTGGCGAGCACTAGAAAATCAGTGTGAGTTTAAGGGTGCACACCACCCGTCCCATGCCATATGAATGTAAACTGTTTTTTAGCTCATGATAAGGATTTTCAGCTCAGCAGAAAATCTCAATTAATCCTCAAACGCAGCTCATAAAAATCCCAGCGAATGTCAGGAAACATTAAGGCTTCTTCACCAAAAATGAATTCCAATATATTCTGCAAGGAGCAAATGTCATGCAGCCATCATTACAGGGCTAAAGAGTCGGCAGTATTCCGAGATCATACACAGATCTGTTATCACACTTGAGGGGTAGACATGTAGGTGACACACAGTTCATGCAACAGAGCCCAGGGGGACAGACTGACTTTCTGCTGAGCATTTGACACCTTTTCCATATGCAAGCACAGGGCCAGGCTGAAACTAGATGGATCTGGATTATTAGGCTGGAAATGGGGGTCAGTGTGTTTGACACGAGTGATTCTCCTCATGCTAACAGCTGGCCTTGACTACATTACCCACATCAATCCACACACTGCTGCCACAGTCGAGATCAAGGGCTGCTGGATTCTGATATCCTGAGAGGCAAAGAACCTTTACTGGTTTAAATTCACCAAACTGACACTGTTGGGAATCTGGTGGTCTTTTAAGTTTTTTATCAGACAAAAAATATAACAACAAACTGTATTAAATATTCTCACCACAGAAAAAAAAATAAACATCTTTATAAGTATTTTATTCACTTCACTTCAAAATATATGTAACATCATTTGCTTTTTTAGCAAAAGGCAGAAAATCCATTCTCAGATTTTAATTGTAGCAGATTATATTCCTTGATGCTGACTGATGAACACAGCATTCCAAGTTATGCTGCAAAGCACGTCTAGCAAAAATGGCACTTAACAAAGTGCTAGATACAGTTATTTGAAGAATAAAAATAATAATAATTGTATCATTATTATATTTTATTAATTGTTTTATGATCATGATAAGACACTTGTGACACTATTTGTTGTGCCTAACAAAACCCTTAAACCATATATTCTCAAAACTAAAAAGCCTCTTGTACCTTTTTGCTTGAGCACAAATCAGTTTTAAAGGGGTGGTTTACTGCTTTTTTCTTTGCATGACTGTGTTTATGGGGTGCAATATAACATGTCTTTGTGTTTTTTTTTATTAAGCCTTATTTTTCATTAATTTCACCTTTGTTTTAAGCCGCTTTCTCCTCTGTCATTTGAACGACCGGTTGACTTCCTGATTCTATGAAACCACTCCTTCAGAAACAGGCAATGGGCTCAGATTGGTCAGCTGGGCCGGTGTGTTGCAATTGGCTAAACATAGTCGTAGTCGTGCACGTAGTCCGGAAACTTCACGCCCATTACCTTTACAGGCGAAAGCTGCATGTGCTCCGGTCAAATGTAAATAATGGTGTCAATACTGCGTATCAGCTTGAGCCAGAATCAGACCCAGAAAGCGGCAATGAAGAGAGTCAAGCAGAACCTCCCCAAACATGGCTCTTACAAAACGTTTCTGAATGGTAAATTTTTGAATCATTATTATTATTCTATTTCTACTATTATTATATAAGAATTTCGATTTTGTACATGTGGCAACTGTGTTAAAATGCCAACAGAACGTGAAAACATCTGATAACAGCAGCTGAAGTTTGCTGTTGCGATATAATTTTTTGAACTTTATGCAAGTTTGTCTTATACACACAAAATAGCAAAGAACTAACTAGCTACAAACAGCGTTGACATTGGTTTACGTTCTTGATCAAATCGAAAAATTACGTCATAAAGTATACATGGAAAATACATTTACAAAATTAGTACATAATTACAAATTCAGGTCCAAAATGTTTGTACGCGTTTGTCATAGACACACGAAATAGCATAGCTAAGTGGCTACTAAAGCCAGCGCTGGCATTTGTTTACGTCCTTGATAAAAAGTAAAGCATTACGTCCAAAATTATAAACATGCAAATACATTTAAAATTATTAAGTCTTACTTACTGGTTGTGGCCCAACAACTGCTGCCTCTGGTTTTAAAGTTGGAACTGCTTCATTCTTTAGTAACAGTTTGTTGTTGAATCCGACATTGAATTTGTAGAGATTCTGGAAGCTGTCTTCCGTAAAATGCGCAGCACAGAGAGCTAAATTACGATTGTAATTTTCTGGAACATAATCAAACATAAATTGTAGCCCTTGTTGACGAACTACAGCGTTCGTAGGAAGCCCGAACACAGGAGACCTGACAGCTGGGTGAAAATAACACATTTTCGACGGCATGGCTACTGTTCTCCACTATATCTCTTCCTCTTCGACAAAGCCGCAGAAATATGGTCATGCCCCCTTTTTTGAATATTCCGGAGGGAGGGTTGATTATGGGTTAGTTACGTATAAAACCCGGGAAGTATCATTGTAGTCCCATTCGAGTCGTTTTTGTAGGCATTAAACTTCCTGATTTTTAAAAGACGATATCTCTGCTTACGTTGAAATTTCAGTGCAGCAACTTTGCAGATACTGTTCATGCACCAACAGCAACATTACACACTATTTAAAATGAAAAAAGTGAAATCGCAATCAACCACCCCTTTAAATATCAAAGCATCGATAATTTTTTTTAATTTATTTTCATGTCATTGTAATAAATCATTTATCTGTTGAAAGATTAGTACATAAATTACTTCTATTTTTTTAAGGGGGACAAAATAAGGAAAACAGCTGCTGAAATTTCAGCAAAATGATGACCTTCGGTTTGACATGTTTTTCCTATAATCCACATATGTGAAGTTATTGTCTGAATGTCACAGCAAACTGTTTCCAATACAGCTGACATTTTTTACTTTATCACACCATGGCATACAGTATATGCATATAAACAGTATTTGACTGATGTCTTATGTTAATCTCTAAATCTCTAAAACCTTAAAACTGTTTATACCTGATTAGCATGTCCAACAACTTAATAATCTATCATGCAAGTCTTAATAACAATTTAATGACAATTTTATTCAGAATAGAACAATACTTTATAACAGTGATATTAATTATATTAATAACCTTAATAATCAGTAATGTAGGTTGTTCAGATACAGTAATACAAATGATAGTTCTATAGCAATGAAAATAAAGAAAAAAAAATAATGTTGTAAAAGTAATGATGGCTGAATACAAGTAATCATGTTAATGGCTGTAGCTTCTGTGTTAATTTATCCATCATTTTGGACAGGAGTCTATAAATAACAAAAGCAAACAGGCTTTTCCATATGGCAGCGTATGGAAGCTTGTAGAACTCAGCTCTATATCACTGCCCAGTATGCCAGTGTTTCCCGTTTGCTTATTCATGCATGCCATATCAGAGATGAAATTACCATGTCATTACTGCTGTAATTAGTGAAGATCGGTTTATTAGAGCTCATTACACAGGAGTTTTTGGAGCCTTTAAAATGAATAGGCCTATACTGTATGTTTAGCATTGTGTTTTGCTTGTGCTAAAAGAAAGAATGTAATACTGCTAGTATTACATGTAATACAGCTAAGTACAATTCTTACTTGGTTAGATATTGATGAGTTTTTATTTTCTGAAAATCGTCCCCTCTGGAATAGCTATCAAAGCATTTGCATACATTCAAATATGGCATGTCAACACGCCATCAATGATTTAAAAAATAATTAATGCTTGCATGTCTTATGACTGATGACTGATTGCTTTGAGTTTGGGGTACCAGAATTACGGGAACTTTGAAATGCTGTGAATTTAAAAGCTCCTCAACTTTAATGTTAAAATCTGAGTATTACCTATACGTTTGTTAATTTTCAGATCTGAAACTCACAAGATGCGTTTGGATTATTAAGTCTGAGTTCAACTCATGGATGGCATAAAAGATATGTTCATTGCAGTCTTTATTTGCACTGAATGTTATCTTATATAACTTGCATCTGAGCACTTAATTTTTTGTGTGTGTACAGTAATAATCTGCCTCCACCAGCTTCCTCTGCAACCACTCTGACAGACACTCAGCGAAGAGTAAGAAGATTTCAGAGGAACGGCACTGCTGGTGCAGTTCATTTTAAAGTACTAGAGATTAGGGTGCTGATATTAGAGGAATTCAGAAACCATTTGTGATAAAACCATTGAAGTGGCCCATGAACACATGTGACATTTTGAATTATGCCCTTCTCCTCATAAGAAGCAGAGGAAACGGCGCTTACAGTTTAGATTATACTTGAGACAGTGGCAGCAGTGATTTTACCACACAAATGAAGTCTGAAACCCTCCTCCTGATTCTACAGATTAAGGAGCAGCCACAAAATCAGCCAGAGAAGGATTCAAGCTAAACACAACTATCAAATTCAATTACTAATCCAGAGATTTGGCAGACTTTAAAAACACAAAATATGTTAGCAAAAAAGTGAAGTTCCCTTTCAGTCGATAACGTCGGACGTAGTCGACATCGACTGAATGGGGATCACAATAGGGAGCCAATCGTCTTCGAGTACTATTGAACGAGCCAATGTAATTGCCGTGCGTGATTTACAACACGCACTAGTTGCCTTTCGCTTCGGAGCTGATCGTTTGATTTCTCTGAAGAGTGCTGTTGTTTACAACGAGCGAATGTGTCTGTGTTCTTCTGGAAGACTCTCCCAGTGCTGGTGGTTTCTATAGCGTGGGTGCAGCGGTGATCGCGAGCTTTGAGCTCTCAACTGCTGTTTTAACTGTAACAAATTCTAAAGGTTTGTGTGTGTTGATGGCTGGTTAGAGGGCGGAAAAGTGAGTGCTTCACTGTTTCAGTTCGCTGTTCAGTGTTGCTGCTGTCATTCCCCTGTGTTCCCCGGCACTGGTGATGGGTCCTATTTCCTGAAAGAGCAACACGGGTGCTTTGTGTCTTTTTCAAGATGTCATTCCACCTGTGTGTTTCCGGATGCGGTCGTTCCCTTTTCCTCTCTGACGGTCACAATTGTTGCATCACGTGTTTGAGCTATACACACACCTAAAGGATTATTAGGAACACCATACTAATACTGTGTTTGACCCCATTTCGCCTTCAGAACTGCCTTAATTCTACATGGCATTGATTCAACAAGGTGCTGAAAGCATTCTTTAGAAATTTTGGCCCATATTGATAGGATAGTATCTTGCAGTTGATGGAGATTTGTGGGATGCACATCCAGGGCACGAAGCTCCCGTTCCACCACATCCCAAAGATGCTCTATTGGGTTGAGATCTGGTGATTGTGTTGGCCATTTTAGTACAGTGAACTCATTGTCATGTTCAATAAACCAATTTGAAATGATTCGAGCTTTGTGACATGGTGCATTATCCTGCTGGAATTAGCCATCAGAGAATGGGTACATGGTGGCCATAAAGGGATGGACATGGTCAGAAACAATGCTCAGGTAGGCTGTGGCATTTAAACGATGCCCAATTGGCACTAAGGGGCCTAAAGTGTGCCAAGAAAACATCCCCCACACCATTAAACCACCACCACCACCAGCCTGCACAGTGGTAACAAGGCATAATGGATCCATGTTCTCATTCTGTTTAAGCCAAATTCTGACTCTACCATCTGAATGTCTCAACAGAAATTGAGACTCATCAGACCAGGCAACATTTTTCCAGTCTGTCCAATTTTGGTGAGCTCTTGCAAATTGTAGCCTCTTTTTCCTATTTGTAGTGGAGATGAGTGGTACCCGGTGGGGTCTTCTGCTGTTGTAGCCCATCCGCCTCAAGGTTGTGCGTGTTGTGGCTTCACAAATGCTTTGCTGTATACCTCGGTTGTACCAAGTGGTTATTTCAGTCAAAGTTGCTCTTCTATCAGCTTGAATCAGTCGGCCCATTCTCCTCTGACTTCTAGCATCAACAAGGCATTTTCGCCCACAGGACTGCCGCATACTGGATGTTTTTCCCTTTTCAAACCATTCTTTGTAAACACTAGAAATGGTTGTGCGTGAAAATCACAGTAACTGAGCAGATTGTGAAATACTCAGAACGGCCTGTCTGGCACCAACAACCATGCCAGGCTCAAAATTGCTTTCCCATTCTGACATTCAGTTTGGAGTTCAGGAGATTGTCTTGACCAGGACCACACCCCTAAATGCATTGAAGCAACTGCCATGTGATTGGTTGATTAGATAATTGCATTAATGAGAAATTGAACAGGTGTTCCTAATAATCCTTTAGGTGAGCGTATATTTATGGTTATATAAATATGTATATATTTATATATTCAGCACGCTGAGGCAGCTTTTGTGGACGGCTCATGTTCTCATTGCGCGAATATGACTGTTTTGAGATCGAGACTCGCTTTCGTCATGCTCCAACCCCGGGTGCCGTGTGGGATGGATGATCGGACGATAGTGATGGATGTCTCGCCCGGTAACCATTCCCTGTGGGCTCCTCACTCCCCCATCACACCCTAGCCGATGTAATTCCTGTTGAGCGTGCTGGTCCCTTTCTAATGGACCGATCAGCTGTTGGAGTTCCCCCAGAGGATAAGATGTCGATAACAGCATCGGGGTGTGAGCTGGCCTCTGGAGATGATGATTCGGCTGTGTTATCTCCCTCTGGGAGTGTAACATTGCCCGAGCCAGATCCAGAAATGTCAGCTATGCTGAAACGGGCCACCAAGGCTGCCGGGCTCGAGTGGAACTCCACCGTGTCCCGTTTAGTCTCGGTTGGAGGATTGGTATCTCGGGGCAGTTCGGGCTGGTTCTCAGCTCGCCGCCTCAGTGCTTTTCTTTCCCGAAGTGCATGGAGTGCTTATCAGGTTGTGGATGGCACCTTTCTCTGCCGGAAACTGCCTGAATAGCTTTTCCCCCTCACTACCCTTGATGGAGGAGCGGTGAAGGGTTGCGAGGCTGTCCCTCCAGGGGAGCGGTCTGTCACGACACAGGTGCACCTGTGTCTGGCGGCCGCTGCCTATTGGAGGGATCCTCGTCCCCCCCTAAGGCCTGTGAGTTCTCGTCCGTTCCGACGGGCAGAGTTTACAAATTCTATGGGCATGCCGCCTCCTCTTGTGTGCCATGGCACTGCTACAGGTCTGTCAGGCCATAGCACCCATGGACATGCACGAGGGTAGCCCAGACCGTGCACTCATAAGTGAGCACCGCACTGCATCCGACCTCGCCCTCCTGGGCACGAGAGTCGTGGCATGCGCAATCGGTCTGGCGATGTCCACCTTAGTCGTCCAGGAGCGCCATCATTGGCTCAGCCTGGTTGATATGGCGGATGCGGACAAGGTTCGGGTCCTGGTCTCCCCAATTTCCCAGGTTGGGCTGGTCGGCGCCGCGGCGGAGAACTGCGTCCAACAGTTCTCTGCCGCCCAAGCGCAGATGGAGGCTATCTGACACATCCTGCAACGGCAGCTGCTGCTGCCTCCACTCCGCCGCCGGTTGCAGTTCCTCCGCCTGCTCGTCGCCGAGGGCATTCCCCGGCCGCTGCTCCCGCTGAGCCTCCGCAGCAGCCTCCAGCCAGGCCTCAGCATGGATCGGGCTGCAGTAGGGACGCCCAGCCCGCTCCAGGCGCTGCCATGCCAGGTGGCAAGCGACAACATAAACATTCCGGAGTGGGCCGCCCAGGGATGGAGGAGAATGCTCTTGGAGTTGGTCACTGATCCACTCCCTCCCCCTGAGTGAGGGGCGGGTGGAGTCTTAATTTGTTTATGTGTCTGTTCCACTGCTGGCTCCCAAAAGAAGTGGAGCAAGCTGTACCCACACGTAAAAGAAATAGCAAGTTCCTCTGTTCCTGGGTCCCAAGAGGGCAAGTCTGGCGGTGTGCGACCCTGTAAAGCCTTGCACCCCTCAGCCCCTTCTTGTTCGCTAGCTTGGCAGCTGGGTGCGGTTTGAGGACCTGGTCATCCGCCTTCTCACGCTGCCCTGACCGTCTCGTGGAGACAGGTCGGTGTCAAGGACCACACTCAGACCCTGCTTCGGGCCGCCTCCGGGCCTTCCGATCTGGGTCCCTGTCCTCCACCTCGCTGCCCCACCTCTGAGAGAGTAATCTCACCCACGGGTTGAGTATCTCTTTTTCAGTTTGGAGAAGGACTCTGTCCAACACATCTCTTCACGAAAAGAGTGCTGGTACTATATAGAAGTGAGAAAGGGTCCCACTGAAAGAACTTTCAGAGGCCCCTGTGGCATATGGCAGACACAGCTGCTTGACTTCGTCCATATGAAGCCTGCTTAAGCACTAGCTTCATGATCGAGTCCCGAGGTGACCGTGGCAGAGCGGCACGCCCTGTGTGACAACAGATTACCCCGGCCTGCCGCCAATCCCTCATTCCGTGATCAGAAATTTCGTGCTCCGGGCCAATCCACTCCTAGTACGAGGTCCAATAACTCCGTCTGAGGGGCCATGTACAGAGGGCATGCTTTAACGGAAGCCTGAGCGACCTCCGACTGCATTGGCATTCGTGCCTCGAGTTGTTGCAGTTCTCCCCGCTTTGAGCCACTGCTGCTCAGCGAGCTGGTACTGGTCTGAACATCGCGACCGTTGCGCTAAGCTTCCTTCGCATGTCACAACTTGCCCGTTACCTCCTCCTTGGAGTCTGAAGCTTCTGAGGTCGCTTCATTCCACTAGTTCTTCCAGCCTGCTCAATCCTGCCACCAACGAGCCTCACGACTGCTATGGCCAGGGAGAGTGGAGAGAGACTCCATCCCCTGGTGGTCCAGCTGGGAAGGGACCACTTCGGAGCCGCATATTTACATCTGTTTGCCTCTCCGGAGTCCTCCCTTTGCCAGTTGTGTCACAACCCTTAGACACTGGCTCAGCTGGCCCTGGGCTCCGCAGAAAT
Source organism: Siphateles boraxobius (assembly GCF_051911475.1). Taxonomy (NCBI): domain Eukaryota; kingdom Metazoa; phylum Chordata; class Actinopteri; order Cypriniformes; family Leuciscidae; genus Siphateles; species Siphateles boraxobius. The sequence continues at coordinate 10,957,261 of NW_027509141.1, read as the reverse complement.
GCGTTCCCCAGTGAACTTTCTAAAAAAGCGGTTATACGATTCATTGTCGTTTGGTGCCTGCTCAAATTCAGTGATTTTCATCACACTTACATGTTGAGCAGAAATGCTCCTGAAGCTCAGTGAAGTTCATCGCACTCAGGTGTTGAGCAGAGATGCTCCTGAAGCTCATTGAATTTCTTCACACTCAGGTGTTGAGCAGAGTTGCTCCTGAAGCTCAGTGATCTTCATATGTGTTGACCAGTGCTCCTGTCTTGTGCGCGCATGCCGCTTGCACCTATTGTGCTAGGTCAGGAGTGGAGCAGGTCTTGACAGTTGCCCCTTATTGGCCCAACCAGACCTAGCTCCCCTCGACAGCCCTCCTGACTTCCCCTGAATACATTTCAGGGACGGGGCATGATGGCACCCGCGTTCAGACCCCTGGAGAGATTCCAGGCTGGTCCTAACTGGACGCCGAGGTACATGTGGAACATGTGGTAGTTATCATCACTAAAATAGGAAGTTGTGCTTACGCCAACGAAAGTTGAACCTATTCGTTGAGTGAGTCTTCTCTCCGTGAGGAGATCCTGAGAGCGTTCGGTCATTCAGTGCTCTCTTTCCTGCAAGACAAGATGGGTTGGAGTAGGCTGTTCCTCCACCCTCAAAATTATGTTGCCTCTTTTCCCTTTCAAGGGAACTCGAGCTGCGTTTGAGACGTGGTGGGAACGCTCTGCGTGATTACGTCGTGAAGCACGTGTAAAATCAGTCCAATCGAAGCCCGCTACGACATTGGTGACGTCATAGACCAGGAAACTATAAAGCAACCCTGAAATCAGACCGCGATAGCTTCTGTACCTTCAGCAAGCGCTCTCTGTATATCTGTCCTTGTCTATTTATTGTTGTCTGTCAAGCCCAATATATAGTCATGTATCTATCATATAAAATGGCGAGCAAGCAAGATGTAGACGGTGTGTTGTTCCCTGCCCTCGCTATATCACGGGTGGGGACACGCATCAGCTTTGTGTTGCTTGTTTGGGAGTGGAGCATGCCCAGTCAGTCCTCGAGGGGGTTGATTGTGAGCATTGTATGAGTCTATCTATAAAGACGCCCCGCTCCCGCCGATCGTTCTTTGAGGAGGACGGTTCGGTTCGCGTTCCCCGGGGTGCGGGTCCCGCTGCTGCTGAGGCTCAGCATCGACTTTCATCTTGGGGTTCGCAGATGGATCTAGTAGCGGGGCTTGAGACGGGCCAGGCCCTTTCTCAGCCCTTACCTGCTGGATCCGGTGTCTCTGCCCAGGAAGGAGCCCGCTCTGCGGCTTCTCCTTCCCAGGCTGGGGCACCAATATTGCGGCTATCCAGTTCTGAGGATCTGGATGTCGCGAGTATGGGGGATTTTGAGTGTTCGCCAGCTCATACCCCTGCTGATGAGGAGCTTATGGAGGTTTTATCTCGTGCTGTAGCTAAATTAAATATTGACTGGCCAGCCGATGATGTTGATGTGGTATCTAGAAAAAGTCTGTTAGATGAGCGTTTTCTACCATCTAGATCACGACCTCCTCGTCGGGAACTCCCGTTCTTTCCTGATCTCCACACTGAGGTGTCGAGATCGTGGATTAAACCGGCATCTTTCAGAGTACATAACCCTCAGACCAGTAATTATAACAAAATTCAAGGTATTGAGCACTTTGGTTATTTATCTATGCCTCGCGCGGAAGACACACTAGCGAGTTATCTTTCCACTGAGTCATCTTCTCCTCTGAAAGCCCCGACGTTACCCACCAAACCTTTAAAAAATACATCTTTGTTGGTGGGTAAAGCGTATTCGGCAGCAGGTCAGGCCGTGGCATGTTTGTACACTATGTTGATTCTCCAAGTGTACCAGGCTGACCTGCTGAGGGACATAGACGATTGTGAGGAAGTTAGTGCTGACGCAATTCGAGAATTGTGTCGCACGACAGATTTATCTCTCCGGGCCGCCAAGGAGACGGCCAAATCTGTGGGCCGCTCTATGGCAGCCTTGGTGGCCACGGAACGCCATTTATGGTTAAATTTATCTCAAATAAAGGATAAAGATAGATCTGTTATTCTGGACGCACCGCTGTCAGCTACAACTCCGCTCACAGAGCTCAGCAAAAACAGAGCGTCGCCGCTCGGGCACCTCCTCAATCTATGGTTCCTGAGTGGCGGTCGCAGCCCAAGCCTGTTAGGGGTAGACAAGATCTGAGGACTGTTATCTCTAGGAGAGCTTGGTCTAAGAAGAAGTCCTGACACCAAGGCTCTCAGGCTTCTGAGGGTGGTTCCCCTCCAGGGAGGAACGATTCCGAGGAACCGTCCCTCCTTGGCACCCTCCGGGGGGCGACTCTCCGAGGAGAGCCGCAGCGTTGCCACTTCGGTTGTTCCCTGCCGGTTCGCCGCTTCAGGGCGCCGAGGTGTCAGCGTCCCCGTGCAATTCTCTGAGGAGGGTTGTAGAACGGTCAGTTCGGTTGTTCCCTGCCGGTTCGCCGCTTCAGGGCGCCGAAATGATTGTTCAATCAAATCCAGAGGCCAGTCTTGAGAGACTGGTTCCCTTATCGGAATTTCTGGCAGCGTGGAAACTTCTGCCAAATATTTCTCTATGGGTCCTGCACATAATAGAAAAGGGTTACAGAATTCAGTTCAGTTCTCGTCCGCCCAGATTTCAAGGGGTCCTCCCCATGGTGGTCGACTCACAGCAGGCTCTGGTTATGGTGCAAGAAGTAGTTAAGTCATCCTCATTTATATAGCGCTTTTAACAATGTAGATTGTTTCAAAGCAGCTTTACAGAGATAAACATAATTTAAGGTGACAGAGATTGGTTTGGTTTTATAGTGGTTCTTGAAAAATGTTTTTTCCAGCTAAAGTTAGTTTTGATTGATTCACTTCCGTCAAAATGATCATTTGTTATTAAATTAGGGGCCGCTAAGACGACACCGTTCTCTCTAAACAGACTTTAAACGTGAACCTGTGATAGACGCTGATGGCGTTCACATGCGCATTAAGAATTGATTCTATAGTAATGTGCGTTTGAATATATGTGCGCAGGTTTGTAATTCCTTACAAACCATGCCTAAACAAACTACTTGTCTTGTCTATACATTTTGATGCAGAATTTTAGGTAACACTTTATTTTACAGTGTCCTTGTTACATATGTTACATGTAATTACCATAGTAATAACAGTAAATTATGCCTAATTACATGCAATTAACCCTCAACCAAATCCTAATCCTACCCTAACCCTATAGTAAGTACATGTAGTTAATTAATATTACACTGTACTTAAATATTTAATTACACTGTAACAATGACACCTTAAAATAAAGTGTAACCGAAATTTATTTTATATTATCACTTTGGGTAGGTACGTGAACCAAAAAATTCCACAACGCTTTATCTGTAGAGTGGTATAGGGATCCTCCATAGGGAGAGGCTAGTTGGCACTTCAGCACTGCATTGTCATCGGGTCCAGGCGAAAGTCCTTCGTCAGATCTGGAAATGGCCTGGATCCGGCAGGCTGCGGGAAAACCTCGGGATAAACAAAGACACTAAAAGTAGTGTAGATGCCATTCTTATTATGATGTAACGAGTACATCAGGATTTAAGGGAAGTGTTCCCAGTTCCGGCTTACCTAATCTAAGCAGCCTAATATTGAATTTTAGAAGTCTATAGAGTGTTATATGAATGCTAGGTCAAAGAGATGTGTTTTTAGTCTAGCTTTGAATTGACAGACTGTGTATTCTTCCCGGACAATGTTAGGAAGATTGTTCCAAAGTTTTGGTGCTAAATAGGAAAAGGATCTACCGCCAGCAGTCGATTTAGATATTCTAGGTATTATCAACTGGCCAGAACTTTGAGATCGCAATAGACGTGAAGGACTATAATGCCTTAAGAGCTCGCTCAAGTACTGGGGAGCTAAACCATTTAGTGCTTTGTAAGTAATCAGCAATATTTTAAAATTTATACTATGTTTAATAGGGAGCCAATGCAGTGTTGACAGAACCGGGCTAATATGGTCGTACTTCCTGGTTCTGGTAAGAACTCTAGCGGCTGCGTTTTGAACTAGCTGTAGTTTGTTTATTAAGCGTGCAGGGCAACCACCCAGTAGAGCATTACAATAATCTAGCCTTGATGTCATGAACGCATGAACTAGTTGTTCCGCATTTGTCAATGAGAGCATATGACGTAATTTAGATATATTTTTAAGATGGAAAAATGCGGTTTTACAGACACTAGACACGTGACTTTCAAATGAAAGATTGGTATCAAAGAGCACACCAGGTTCCTAACTGACGACGAAGACTTAACAGAGCAGCCATCAAGTGTTAGACGGTATTCTAGGTTATTACGTGTGGAAGTTTTTTGTCCAATAATTAGAATCTCTGTTTTTTCAGAATTTAGTAGTAGGAAATTACTAGTCATCCAATTTTTTATATCAACGATGCATTCCGATAATTTTGTGAATTGGTGAGTTTCGTTAGGTTTGGAAGAAATATAGAGCTGAGTATCATCAGCATAATAGTGAAAGCTAATTCCATGTTTCATAATAATATCTCCTAAAGGTAGCATGTACAGAGTGAACAGCAGATGTCCTAGTACTGAGCCTTGTGGTGCTCATCTGTATTATATATATTTTTTATTTGTTGAATATCAATTACATTTTTAACCTTAAATCGGTTTGGATGTTTTTTGGATTTCCAAATTCGGAAATTTTTCCAATTCCTAAGAGGCTCTATGTGATGGGTTTTATCTTACCTTGGTGACGCGAGGCCGCTAGCAGACGGTCGGTTTAGCCAGTTTGTTTGCTTCCTGACCTGAGCCCCAGATTGTCATGTTTTGTCTCTAAGACTATGAGCCAAATTACTAGTGAGAAGAGCAGCACCATCGCAAGAGAATACCATCTCTTTTCAACAGGTCAGGTTTGCCCCAAAAACTTTTCCAATTGTCTATGAATTCTATATTATTTTGCGGACACCACTTAGACAGCCAGCCATTGAGTGATGACAATCTGCTAACTATCTCATCACTCCTTCGAACAGGAAGGGGGCCAGAGCAAATTACAGTGCCTGACATCGTACTTGCGAGTTCAAACACCTCTTTAATATTAATTTTGGTGACACAATCAACAGAAGTCTCAGTGGGTGTTTCACTGAGTGGGGCAAATCGATTTGTTGTGGTAATCGGAACGGAAGAGTGGTTTTTTGATCCGCGACTAGAGCGATCCCTCACGGTCACCCATTTGCCTGGCTGCACAGGCAATAATTCAGCCGGAACCGAATCATGTAAAGAGTTCACTATGCTAGGCGCATCCAAAATAGAATATAAAGCTCTAGCACACTTACTATCCTCAATTAAAGTTTGGATGCGTGTTTCTAATTCTGAAATCTTCTCCGTCAGCCTGACTGTTTCCTTGCATTTATCACATATTAACCCTATATTGCCGATGGGGAAGGCTATGTTAAACATGTAACATGAAGTGCAGGTGACAATAACAGGACAAGACATTACTCACCGTGTTTGTTGACTGATTCTTACTCACCTGGGGCCTCATTTATAAACGTTGCGCACGCACAAAAGAAGGCGTACGCCGCTCTCTACGCAATAATTGGTATTTATAAAAAGCAAACTTGACGGGAAAATGTGCGGTCCTTCACGCAAGCTCTGACCCAGGCGTACGCACAAAAACGGGTGAAATGAGAAAATGCGACACCGTCGGCAGATGGAAGAAACACGTGAAAGTGTGTGAAACTGTAGACCGTTGTGTAAAATAAATGGCAATACTGCCTCTCATAAATAACACGAAGACTTCACAAAGCAAGTCTTACAATCAACAGCCTACACAAACACCCGTTTGATCGATCTGAAACAGAAATGCAAATTAATTGTCACATGTCTGTCCTGTCTTGTTATGCACATGGGTGTTTTGTTATTTTGAGCCATGTGCTCTTGTCATTGTTTAATCCCTCCCCCTTGTTAGCTGATTATTGGTTTAATTGCTCCACCTGTCTGTCTCGTTACCCTCCTTTGTTTGCCTCCCTATTTAGTCTTCCTGTGTTTGCTGTCCTGTGCTCGTTCGTTGTATTTGTTACATATGTTGTTGCGTTTAGTTCCGTGCCTGTCTTGCCCTGCCTTGTTTGTTTCTGGATTTAGTTAGTATGATCATGGTTTTCTTTTGTTGATTTGTTTATTTTATGTTTAGTCTTTATTAAAATACTTATTCACTCTGCACCTGAGTCCACGGATTTATTCCCACTACCCACCGTGACAGAACGAACGAGCCACATGTGGATTCAGCGGAGTGAACTTTGTCCTGCGGAGAGGGAGAATGGGATCTCCCTCTTCAAATACTTTGCTACGTGCGCGCAGAGGAATGAGGAGATCAGGACAGCCGGTGATCAGTTGGGAGGAGGTGAGACCAGGACTGTGACTGGCAGTCATGTTAAGACCCCTGCTGACTCTCAGCGATTTGAGGGAACTCGGTTGGCCAGGTTCTCGGGAACCCGCGGAGGCCGTAGGGGAGGAGGTGATAGACGAACTTCATCAGTGGTCCCTGTTCCGGTGGTCCCGAGTCCGGTGGTCCTGAGTCTGGTGGTCCCGAGTCCGGTGTTCCGGAGAAGGAGGAGACACGTCACGTCTGCCCAGCGAGAGACTGTTCACGTCACGTCTGCCCAGCGAGAGACTGTTCACGTCACGTCTGCCCAGCGAGAGACAGTGCACGCTCTGTCTGCCCAGTCAGAGACTGAGCACGTCCAGTCTGCCCAGTCAGAGACTGAGCACGTCCAGTCTGCCCAGTCAGAGACTGAGCACGTCCAGTCTGCCCAGTCAGAGACAGATCCGGAAATGCCCATTTGTGTGGCCGCCAAGGCACTTACGGACTATCTGGAGCGTCTGGCTCGGATCCTGGACATGCCCGTGTCTGCTGTTCCAGAGCCGGAGCCAGTGTCTCCTGTTTCAGAGCCGGAGCCAGTGTCTGCGGTTCCAGAGCCAGAGGCAGAGCCAATGCCTGTTCTGGAGCCGGAGACAGAGCCAGTGCCCGTTCCAGAGCCGGAGGCAGAGCCAATGCCTGTTCCAGAGCCGGAGGCAGAGCCAGTGCCCGTTCCAGAGCCGGAGACCGAGCCAGTGCCCGTTCCAGAGCCGGAGGCAGAGCCAGTGCCCGTTCCAGAGCCGGAGGCAGAGCCAGTGCCCGTTCCAGAGCCGGAGGCAGCCTGTGTCTGTTCCTGAGCCGGTGTCTGTTGTTCCAGAGCTGGAGCCAATGTCTGTTCCAGAGCCAGCGCCAGTTCCAGAGCCAGTGTTTGTTTCTGTGTTTGTGTTTGTTCTTGTGACTGTTACAGTTCTTGTGTCTGTTCCTGAGCCGGTGTCTGTTGTTCCTAAGCCGGAGGCAGAGCCAAGGCCTGTTCCAGAGCTGGAGCCAATGTCTGTTCCAGAGCCAGCGCCGGTTCCAGCGCCAGAGCCAGTGTTTGTTTCTGTGTTTGTGTTTGTTCTTGTGACTGTTACAGTTCTTGTGTTTGTTCCTGAGCCGGTGTCTGCTGTACCTGAGCCGGTGTCTGCTGTACCTGAGCCGGTGTCTGCTGTACCTGAGCCGGTGTCTGCTGTACCTGAGCCGGTGTCAGCTGTACCTGAGCCGGTGTCTGCTGTTCCTGAGCCTGAGCCACCGTCGTGGCCGCCCGATGGGGGGTCTTCACCGCCCTGGCCGCCCGATGGGGGGTCTTCACCGCCCTGGCCGCCCGATGGGGGGTCTTCACCGCCCTGGCCGCCCGATGGGTCGTCTGCTTCGCCCTGGCCGCCCGAGGGGTCGTCTGCTTCGCCCTGGCCGCCCGATGGGTCGTCTGCTTCGCCCTGGCCGCCCGATGGGTCGTCTGCTTCGCCCTGGCCGCCCGATGGACTGTCTGCTTCGCCCTGGCCGCCCGATGGACTGTCTGCTTCGCCCTGGCCGCCCGATGGACTGTCTGCTTCGCCCTGGCCGCCCGTTGGACTGTCTGCTTCGCCCTGGCCGCCCGATGGACTGTCTGCTTCGCCCTGGCCGCCCGATGGACTGTCTGCTTCGCCCTGGCCGCCCGATGGACTGTCTGCTTCGCCCTGGCCGCCCGATGGACTGTCTGCTTCGCCCTGGCCCCCGGCTAAACCATCACCCCCTGTTTCTGTTCCCTTTCATGGACCTGGCCCCCCATCCCTCCCCCTGATCCTCCACCATTCCACCTCCCTCCTGTACTCATGTGTTGTGTGTTTTGCCCTGGTCTGTCTCTCCTGTTTCCCCCCTGGCCTGTCCCTCCTGTACCACCCGGGTCGGATGGAGCGTCTGGTAGCCGCTCCGTAGGGAGGGGGTTATGTCACATGTCTGTCCTGTCTTGTTATGCACATGGGTGTTTTGTTATTTTGAGCCATGTGCTCTTGTCATTGTTTAATCCCTCCCCCTTGTTAGCTGATTATTGGTTTAATTGCTCCACCTGTCTGTCTCATTACCCTCCTTTGTTTGCCTCCCTATTTAGTCTTCCTGTGTTTGCTGTCCTGTGCTCGTTCGTTGTATTTGTTACATATGTTGTTGCGTTTAGTTCCGTGCCTGTCTTGCCCTGCCTTGTTTGTTTCTGGATTTAGTTAGTATGATCATGGTTTTCTTTTGTTGATTTGTTTATTTTATGTTTAGTCTTTATTAAAATACTTATTCACTCTGCACCTGAGTCCACGGATTTATTCCCACTACCCACCGTGACATTAATATTTCCAAAAAGAAAAGTCAAATATGTTCTGCAATAATATTGGCATGTTATACAATTCATCCTCATAAATAAGATGGTAAACAGAACGAAATAATGTACAAAACTGATATTCTCGCCAATGTGTCCGTCTGGCGGAGCAGATATAGATGCAATTAGATAGTCAGTCAGATAGATATATAATTAGGGAGATATATAGCCTAGATAGATTTATAGACAGATAGATAAATAGTTGTATTATTTGTCCTCTGGGGAAAGTTGTTTTCATACTAAAAATGTTTTCATCAGCTACGGAATCATGGTATTCATGCATATGCCTTTAGTTTGTTTTATATTTGATAAAATAACGTATGACGTAGCCTATGTCTCAACCATTCAGAAAGCTGCAAGAAATTACATTTGCGCTGAACTAATTCCCATTTCCAAGTAGATTATAACCAACATCTGTAGCTTGTCAGATGCAATTAAATGGATGGAAATAAAATGCCCCATCACAATGCGTAATGACGCACAATGGCTGATCTTGCGCTCTTAGAAGATGTGGCAAATGGAAGGATTCGGAGTGAACGCATCTTCAGACAGCAAGAAGATTTGCTGGCAAATGAGGACGAGTGGCTCATGAGCCGGTTCCGACTTCCTCGAGCTGTCCTGTTGGACCTCTGCGGTCTTTTGGCCCCCGCGTTACAGAGGAGCACTCGGAGGAACCATGCCTTGCCAGTCCCACTTCAAGTCCTAACAACACTAGGATTCCTGGCGACTGGCACTTTTCAGAGGGAATTGGCTGACAGGTCAGGCATATCTCAGCCGACCCTTAGCCGGATAATGCCAGACGTTTTAAAAGGCATAATAGCTTTGTCCCATGAGTGCATAAAGTTTCCATACACGGCGGGTGAACAGGCAAACAAGAAAGCTCAATTTGCAGCTATGTACGGTTTCCCAAATGTTATCGGTGCTATTGACTGCACTCATGTTGCCATAAGGGCACCGAATGTGAATGAAAATGCTTTCATTAATCGAAAGCATTTCCATTCGATCAATGTCCAAATTATTTGTGATGCAGACATGTTGCTCACTAACGTAGTAGCTCGGTGGCCTGGGTCAACCCATGACTCATTCATTTTAAGACACAGCAGTGTTGGGCGCAGACTCGAGGCTGGTGCTGTGCGTGATGGCTGGCTTCTAGGTAGGCTACGTTTGATTACTAGACATTTTACTGTACTTCAAAGTCTTAACCCTTTCACTATCCTTGCAGGGGACAGTGGATATCCCCTCAAACAGTGGCTGCTTACACCTTTCCTCAATCCACATAATGCAGAGGAAAGGCACTACAACATGTGCCACAGCCGAGCTCGCGCTATAGTGGAGCGCACCATCGGCCTGTTTAAGGGCAGATGGCGCTGCCTCGACTGCACTGGAGGGAGGTTATTGTACACTCCTGAAAAGGTGTCCAAAATCGTGCTGGCATGTGCTGTGAATAAAAACGTGCCTCTACCCCCTGACGCCGATTGCTGTGTTGGCCCCGACCCTGACCCCCATCCCCAGGCATTTGAGCCAAATGCTGCTGCTGTGCGCCAGCGTTTGGAAGTGATGCGTCGCTTGTAAAGAACAACAAAAGGTGTGGAAAAAATATATTATTTATTCAAGAATTCCCTCATTGTGCTGTTTATTTCAGTTAGGACAGTCTTGATTTCACCCAACTCCTTTGCCACCTCTCTGACTGAGTTAATGACTTCCCTCTGCATTTCAAGGACTGCATCGGTGAGGACACGCCCGCTGCTGGAGGGTTGAGAGCCGCATGCCGTGGAGACGCTGGGCACAGACGGCTGCTCAGCTGCAGCCTCTGAACCACTGGCACTGGCCCAGCTAGAACACCCAGCGACTGAAATAAAGATTGTTCTATATGAATAAATAGTAATCGTGTAGCCTACATACATGTGACTTGACTGCATTCATTTGACTTATTTCACTTACCTGTGTCATCCGGTGCATCTGGCGCGTCAGTGTCCCCCTCCGCCTCAGTCACCACTCCACTTAATAGGGATTCCCCAATAATTGCCGACAGTCTCTCATCAAGAGGGGTCAGCTCCGGTGTCCCCTTTCCCCCACCCGTGGCAGACACACTCTGGCGATGGAGCGCTAGACGCTTTTTTGCCTCGACTTTGATGTCTGACCATTTCTTTTTTATTTCGGCCACAGTCCGAGGTTGTGAGGCTACAGCATTTACAGCGTCTGCAACCTTTTGCCACTCAAGTGCCTTTTTGGCATTAGTAATGCCCACACTGTGCCCTCCAAACAACATTTTTCTCCTCTTTTCCACCTCGCCAACGATAACTTCTACTTCACATTGAGTGAAGTTACGTTTTTTTGATTTCCTCTCTATGTTTGCCATAATTTCACAATCTATGAATATTAACTTGTGGGCGTTTCACGGACTATTTATGGGCAACTATGGGCGTGACATGAAGCCGCAAAAGCTGCGCTACATTTAGAATTGATTGGGATTTATTAAGGAAAAAATGCGTAGGATGTCCGTGCGCACGGTTTTATAAATCCGAATATTTCTGTGCGTACGCACGTCCTATGTTTCATCCATACGCCACTTCTGACGCAAAACCTACGCAAAGTTTTATAAATGAGGCCCCTGGGCTTTTTATGAACTCAGAGGCGCGGGCGCACGAGAGAAAAACAAATAAATAACTGAGCGCACAGGTGGCGCGTTAACAGGCTAGCGAGTTACTAGCGTGTTGTGCTAACAATAACGGAAGCTAGCGATGTCAGGTTAATCTGAGATGTTGTCTAAGCTGTATTTAGTAGTATAAACAACTAGAAATGGTTGTAAATGATGGTTCAAAACAGAAAGAAATACAAAGCTAATACGAGGCTTAGACGGAGCTTACAGCCTCGAAGCAAACAAAACACAGCAAGAAGTACTGACACTTCTTCGAAAAGGAGCTATAGAAAGGGTTTCTCCTCCCAGCAGAGAGTCAGGGTTTTACAGCCATTACTTCATTGTTCCAAAGAAGGATTGAGGGTTGCGTCCTATTCTAGATCTGCGCCAGTTAAACAGCAGAGTTCAGAAACTCAAGTTCAGAATGCTTACACTAAAACAGATTGTATCACAGATTCAGTCCGAGGACTGGTTTGTCACAATAGACTTGAAGGACGCGTACTTCCATGTATCTATCCATCCTCATCACAGAAGGTTCCTGAGGTTCGCTTTCGGGGGCGAAGCATACCAATATCGGGTTCTTCCATTTGGCCTAGGTTTATCAGGTGGATGCAGCTCTGGCTCCGTTGAGACTCGAGGGCATCCGCGTATTAAATTACATCGCCGATTGGTTGATTTTAGCTCAGTCAGAGCAGGTGCCAGTTCAGCATTGAGATGCTGTTCTGTCCCACATAAAGAGTTTGGGGTTGCGGCTCAACACCACAAAGAGTGTGCTCCTTCCTGCTCAGATGACCACTTTTCTAGGTGTAATTTGGGATTCAACCACAATGCAGGCACACCTGTCTCCTGCTCGTATTTCTGCGATTCTCACAGCCGCAAAGAATGTGAAACTAGGCCAGTCACTCACTGTGAAACAGTTTCAGGACTGTTGGGTCTTATGGCAGCTGCGTCCAACGTTATTACTTTTGGCATTCTGTAGATGAGACCCCTGCAGTGGTGGCTCAGGACCAAGGGGTTTTCACCAAGGGGAAATCCGTTCCCTACTCACCCTAATCCCTAATCTACTCACGGCTATGCCTTCGTGCCTTGGTCATGTGGAAGAAACCATGGTTCCTCACCCAGGGCCCAGTGTTGGGGGCTCCTTGTCGACGCGTCACGCTTTCGACGGATGCTTCCCTCACGGGATGGGGGGCGGTCATGAGTGGCCGCTCGGCGCAAGGTCTTTGGCAGGACCATCAATGTTCATGGCACATAAATCGTTTGGAGTTGATGGCGGTATTTCGCGCACTAAAATATTTCCTGCCAGACCTGAGAGGCCATCATGTGTTGGTCCGCACAGACAACACTTCGGTGGTCTCCTATATCAACCATTAGGGGGTCTGAGGTCGCGTCATCTTTGCAAATTGGCCCATCAGATCCTCCTATGGGCCCAGGGGAAGTTATTGTCGCTCAAGGCGGTATATATTCCGGGGCGTCAGAATGTGGGAGCAGATATTCTGTCGAGACAGGGGCTGGCCCCGGGAGTGGAGACTTCACCCCGAAGTAGTGGAGCTCCTGTGGGAAGAGTTCGGTCGTGGGGGGCCAGGCTCAGGGAAACCGGTCTTTCGACCGATGTTGTAGAAACCATTCTTCAATCCAAAGCTCCTTCCACGAGAAGGCTGTATGCGCTAAAATGGAAACTTTTCACCACGTGGTGTGTTGAACGTCAGTTAGATCCTGTTAACTGCCCTGTTTGTTCAGTTCTTGATTTCACTCTAAAGACTTTATTTCTATTTGCTATCTCATCTATCAAGAGAATTGGTGATTTACATGCTCTGTCGGTTGCTCCTTCATGTCTGGAATTTGCACCTGGTATGGTGAAGGCATTTCTCTACCCCAGGCCGGGTTATATTCCTAAGTTCCCACTGAATGTTGGGGGCCCAATAGTGCTGCAGGCCTTTTATCCTCCACCCTTTAATGCCCTTGACCAGGAACAGCCTAACCTGTTATGTCCAGTCCGGGCTTTAGATGCCTGCGTTCACAGGGCTGCCCTGTGGCGTAAATCTGAGCAACTATTTGTTTGTTTTGGGTCACTCAAGAGAGGATGCCCCGCATCTAAGCAGGTTATGAGTAAATAGATATTCAAGGCTATTTCATTGGCTTATGAAGCGGCCGGACAGCCTTCACCTATGGCTGAGCGGGCCCATTCTACTCTGAGTATGGCGGCCTCTATGGCCTTAATTTCAGGAGTTTCCCTTCTTGACGTGTGTAATGCGGCAGGATGGTCCTCTCTGCATACATTTGTCAGGTTTTATGACCTTGACCTCTCCACTCCTGGGGCGAGGTTGCTTGCTTCTTAGTGTGCGCAGGACTTCACACAGAACGGGCATTTGTCACTATGGCGTAGTGGGTATGGGGTTCCCATCGCGTCTCAAACCCAGCTCGAGTTTCCTTAAAAGGGAACGTCTCAGGTTACGTATGTAACCCTGGTTCCCTGATAGGGAACGAGACACTGCGTTTGCCTGCCATACTTCCTGCATGCCCTGATCGACTTGCTTCAGGTTTTTCAGAAGCTATCGCGGTCTGATTTCAGGGTTGCTTTATAGTTTCCTGGTCTATGAAGTCACGTATGTCGTAGCGGGCTTCCATTGGACTGATTTTACACGTGCTTCACGACGTAATCACGCAGAGCATTCCCACCGCATCTCAAACGCAGCGTCTCGTTCCCTATCAGGGAACCAGGGTTACATTCGTAACCTGAGACGTTTTCTTGATGCATATCATGATGTAGAAGCAAGGGAAGCATGTCTGATGGTCAGGTTCCTTTATCCTCGGCACTCAGAGACCGCCCCTGAGCCACTGCAGGCAGTGAATTAAAAATTATGTTTTTAAAAAGTTCTCCTGCTCACCTGGGGCATCATTTTAAACGTTGCGTACAAAAGAAGACACAAAAGACGCACAAAAGAAGGCATACACCGCTCTCTACGCAATAATTGGTATTTATAAAAAGCAAACTTGATGGGAAAATGTGCGGTCCTTCACGCAAACTCTGACCCAGGCGTACGCACAAAAACGGGTGAAAGGAGAAATGGCGACACCGTCGGCAGATGGAAGAAACACATGAAAGTGTGTGAAAGTGTGTGAAACTGTAGACTGTTGTGTAAAAGAAATAGCAATACTGCCTCTCATAAATAACATGAAGACTTCACAAAGCAAGTCTTACAATTAACAGATCAAACGAAGATTACAACAAAAATGCAAATTGACACATATGTGACCAGTCACGGAAACTAGGGACACAAGTCGGTTCTGGGGCATTTTGAGTTATTCATAGATTCTGAGAGTGTAATATCCAAGCTTTCCAACGATGTGTAACATGTGGAAATCTGATAATATTTGGAGAAGTTGTGGCCATTTTAAAGTAGGCACTTAAAAAAGCTCAAAGAGGAGAAAACGAGCTAAAGATTGTGCAGTTCTCACCTGTCTCTGCTGCTGGGGGTGACAATAGGGCTCATTTACATCTCATTTAGATAAGCCATACCCCCTGTAAAGCTCCTCCATGTGCTTTACAGCTTTTTTTACACTTCGACTGAGTGCACTTCTGCCGCACTAGGCGAAAAAAAATTGTGCTGCCCCTCTATTTGCAACGTACCAGCAACAACACACAAAGACCAATAATGCCATATAGCCTGCATATAACGCGAAACCAGCAACAACACATAAAGACCAATATGCCATATACATATAACGCAAAACCAGCAACAACACACAAAGACCAATATGCCATATAGCCTGCATATAACGCAAAACCAGCAACAACACACAAAGGCCAATATGCCATATACATACAGTATAACGCAAAACCAGCAACAACACACAAAGACCAATATGCCATATACATATAACGCAAAACCAACAACAACAAACAAAGACCAATAAGCCATAGGCCTACATATAGCGCAAATAGTACGCAACGCTCGTGTGCCCAAAATGTCAACAATATTAAAGTTTATGTAGGAGGCAAATGCCTGCTGGCATTTTTCTTTAAGCAGTCATTTCTGCAATTTTCCAAATAATCACATTTCACCTCCTCAAATTACTGTTGCAAATCTCTTTACACCACTTTCTTATGTGCGTATACACACACAAATGAAATGTCCGCAAGCACATTATATCATCAGCAGGTTCAGCATCTTAAATAACGACTAAAGAGCAAATGAAGCTTAACTTACATTTCAGAAACACGCACGGCAGGCCTTCATCGCAGCAGCAAAGGTCTTAACTGCATCCTCTATTTCGATTCTCCGTCACATATGAAACAGCCAGCCACCGCTGTCAGCGAGCCGAGCCGCCGTATTGAAGCACTGAGGGCGAGCGCGCTGCGCCCATACCTCCGGTTCAGTTTCCCGAGCCCACGAAGTGCGGCGAAAACATTTTCGGTGTAACTGCCAGACGGTTCATCTCATCTGCGACAATCTTTGCGGCATCCATCTTCATTGAATTTTGATATCAGAGAGAGCTGGCCAGAGCACAGCATAATAAGTAGCCATGTGGTTGACTTGGAGGGCGGGGGCAAAAGCGCCGGGTTATTCAGTATGGAAATACACACAGACAATGACACGCCACGCCCCTACTGCATGCTAGAATCTCCGAAAACAAGCCGATTTCAACCTCAAAATGTAAGCTTTTAAATATACCAATACTGCCATCTCAAACATGGAGAGGCTTCTTCGTGATTTCAATTAACAGATTCTCCAAAAAATTGAAAATCACCAATTTTGAAAAAAAACTCTTCTTTCTCATTTTGCTCGAAAGTTGTGCTGCCGACTTGTGTCCCTGGTTTCTGTGACGGGTCACATATTTGCAAAAATAAAAGTGAAATATGTTCTGCAAAAATATTGGCATTTTATGCAATTCATCCTCATAACACATCTGTAGCTTGTCAGATGCAATCAAATGGATGGTAATAAAATGCCATGATGATATCACAATGCGTAATGACGCACATGACGTAATGACGTAATGCCCACACTGTGGCCTCCAAACAACATTTTACTCCTCTTTTCCACCTCGCCAACGATCATTTCTTCTTCACATTGAGTTAAGTTACGTTTCTTGGTTTTCCTCTCTGTGTTTGCCATGATTTCACAATCGATGAATATTAACTTGTGGGCGTTTCACTGACTATTTATGGGCAACTATGGGCGTGACATGAAGCAGCAAAAGCTGCGCTACATTTAGAATTGATTGTGATTTATTAAGGGAAAACTGCGTAGGATGTGCGTGCGCACGGTTTCATAAATTCTAGGTTTCATCCGTACGCCACTTCTGACGCAAATCCTACGCAAAGTTTTATAAATGAGGCCCCATGTCTCTGCTAGAGGGTAGGGACTTGCTTGCTTTCGGTCAATGAGTTGTGCCTGGAATTCGGGCCAGCTAACTCGCACAAACTGAGACCCCAGCCTGGATATGTGCCCAAGGTTCCTAACTCTCCCTTTGGGACCAGGTGATGAGCCTGCAAGCACTGCCCCAGAGGAGGCAGACCCAGCCCTGGCTTTCTCTGTCCGTCCGCTTCATTGCGGGCTACGTGCACAGAACGCAAGCCTTAGAACCTCAGGCCAGCTCTTAAGTGTGTGCTCCGCCTAGGCGTTGACACAGAGTGCTTCACTGACAGATATTCTAGAGTTGGGGTCTGGGCGACACCTATAGTCGAACCGCTGCTCCCGTGGGCTCCCTTCTTATGAAGCCAGTTTCACCGTGAGCCCGGTTCAAAGTGTCGGCTTGCTGCGTCATTCCCCTCCTACGGACTGGATATGTGCGCCATTCTGCTCCAGTTGAGTTCCCTTTTCCGAACCCTGTTGAGTTCCTGTGCACCCCTCCGACATCGGACGTGGCGGAACGCCCGGTGTTAGGCCTACCACTCGTAAGCTTGTAGAACCTTTGTTAGGCTGGGTCCATATGTTGCGATCCCTACGGTGATCCCATATGTGTTATTTTCCACGATATGTCTCCCTACGGCGAGCCCATGTCTTCCCCCGGCAGAGTCTGCTCTGCCGTCACTGTCCGGTGAGTCCCCCCTGTCATAGTCTCCCCCCTGTCATAGGCTGGAGCCACCCCAGTGACATTCCATATGTTGTACTGCCGGTCATCCGGCCAGTTCATATGTGTATTCTCCACATGCTACCTCCCTTCGGGCAGGATGTGGCTTGCCGCAGTGTCCCTTCCTTCCATGTACAGGGAACGCTTTCCCAGTGGTCCTGTAGGAACAGCAGTGACTTCCCTGGCCTAAGCCCTGTCCTTCCCGCCTTAAATTGCGCGGGCATCAGGGGGCTTTTGTCTAGGCACTGGAAGGTGGCAGCTTCAGTGGTGTTTTCAATGGTTGATCCCTATTCAGTCGACGTCGACTACGTCCGACGTTATCGACTGAAAGGGAACGTCCTGGTTGCGTAAGCAACCCACCATTCCCTGAAGGAGGGAACGGAGGACGTAGTCCCCTTGCTACTACCGCTGGGCCACCGCTGACTCCGAGTTACGCTCGGATCCTCAGCGAAAAGCATAGAAAAACTAGTGCGTGCATCCACTTCCGTATTTATACCCGCGCCACGGGGGCGGAGTGTGTGATGTAAATCACGCACGCCAATTACATTGGCTCGTTCAATAGTACTCGAAGATGATTGGCTCCCTAGCGTGATCCCCATTCAGTCGACGTCGACTACGTCCTCTTTTCCCACCTTCACTTCTTAAACAGTGTAATAATTTAAACTGATAATTATTTACAATGTCTCCTTTTACAAAGTAAAACTTTTTTACATGCATTTACTGTACATTAAAACAAATGCTAAACAAAATTACATGCAAAATAATAATTCCTCATACAGTTATCAAATAAGAATTTGTTAAACAAGTAAATGCATCTTCTTTTAAGTCTGCTTGCTGGACACATTTTTTGATCTCGAACCTGATTTTTTGACTGATTATTTTATTGATTTATTGTTTTTCTCTGGAATTTCTAACCTTCATCCCTGTTCTTTCTCTTAGAGAAGCACCAACCATTCTGGAACTTAGCGGGACTCATGTTGCTGATTCACTGTGATGAATCACTTACATCATTCTTCATTTGTAAGTCACTTTAGATAAAAAGCATCAGTTCAAGTGAATAAAAGTTTATTTGAGATTTTATTTATGCATATATACAGGCTAAGACATTTCCTATCAGGACAGTTGAAGAATATTTTATTGTTGGCTTCCACTCCTGAAATGATCATTAAAATGGTAAAACTTTACAAAAAGGTTTTATTCGTTAACATGTGTTAACTACACTAGTTAACATGATCTAAGAATGAACAATACTTATACAGCATGTATTAATATTTGCTAATGTTAATCTCAACATTTACTAACACATTTTTTAAGATCAAAAGTTCAAATGCACTGTGAACAAACATGAACATGAAAATGTTTTATTAACAAACAAATGTCAATAAATGCTGTAAAAATATATCGCTTGTTGTTGGTTAATGTTATTTAATCCATTAAATAATGTTAACAAATGATACCTTATTGTAAAGTGTTAACATTAAAATATATGACCACGATACAGTTTGAGTAAAGGCAATTTTATAAATTAATGACTGCTGGAATTTATTCATGGTGAGTTTAAATTCTGTGTAGTTCCCCTCAGAAATCCTGCAGTATCTCAAACTTACGCCGGACACCACAGGATAAGCTTCCACATGCCAAGAAAACCTTCATTTCGCTCCCCAGGGAGTACTGAGGCAGAGAAATAGAGAAACAGTGAAAGAAAAAAGAAGAAGAAAATGTCTGCAGGCTATCCTGGGTAAATGGTTCTATTTTCCCTTCGGCAAAGGCCTCCATGACAATTGATAACAGTGGCGTGAGTGCTGGCCTGTCTAATAGATCCCTATAGAGGGATTTGGGTTCCCCTCAGAGGAACCGCACACCAGGCAGACCTACAGCGCTCTGTTCAAGGTGTGGCTGTAGGATATGACTGCTGATATGCAGTCTAAAGTTATTTGCAAGGTTTTATTCATCTAATTGTTTGGGAGCTTGATTGTGGTCTGTGGAATAAGTGTTGGCACTGGAATGTGCAGGTTGGATATGATAGCTAGATGTGGCTAAACACTGTACTCACTAAAACGTGAAAATAGGTAGTTGTTATCAAACAGAGATTTTTCTACCTGATCTGAAATAAGTCTATTTTCATTAACGTAACTTGACAAAACAGTGTACATGGTTACTTTACAGTGTAAAATGTTTCTTTACAGTGTACACTGTCAACCCTCAATGGGAATCTCAGGAACCACACTCCAGTGTTTAAAGTCTTACCTGTCAGGTAGGTCCTGCAAGGTGTCTTGAAGGGGTGAAGATTCTAAGTCGTAAGATCTAGCAAACTGGAGTGCCTCAGGGCTCAGTGCTTGGACCATTTATCTTCTCCAACTACATGATATCACTAGGATCTGTCATTCACAAACATGCCTTATCCTATCACTGATATTCTGATGACACACAACTCTACTTCTCGTTCCAGCCAGATGATCTGAAAGTTACTGCTCACATATCAGCCTGCCTGACAGACATTTCAGACTGGATGAAGAACCGCCACCTTCAACTCAACCTTGCTAAGACAGAACTGATTGGGATCTCGGCTAACCCACCACTTCATCACAATTTCTTCATTAATAATTTGCATTAATGAAAATATTAATACACTTAAATATATGTAACACTATATGTAACACTAAATACATACAAATAAGGTGCACAACGAAGAATTAGGAATAGTTTTAATCCAAAACTTGCAATACACAGGAGCTATAACCACTCAAATCCAAATGAGATCTGACAAAGAACTAATCACAAAGGGCTTATAAACACAAATCAAGGGAGAAACAGAACAGTTGTGGACTAATTACCTAATGATCAGGAACACATGCAGACTGAAACAGACCAAACAAAACCAAAACAGAATGAAAACGTTACAATTATACAAATATATGTCATAGTGATGTCATTACATAAATTAAAAAATAATATAATTGCCAGAACACAATACATTTAATATTGTCTAAATATTTGTTTCTCTTAACATGGAAATAAAAACAGTAATAAATAAAAAGTAATAATTTGCATTATTGAGAATTTTTGTATTACTGTATTACTTTTATATATAATATTTATAAAGTACACTAAATGTTATTTAATATTTAGAGTATTTATCTGCCAATGTCAGAGTAAAGTGTAGCTCCTTACACTTTAGATTTGTAGAGATATTTTATACATTTATTAATTAATGTATTTATTCATTTATTGGTGATACACAAGTTGCCCCATCAGGACACAATTTTTAAAATCCCATGAAGGAAGCTTGTGTACTATTGAAAACCTTTCAGCTTTTATAGAGCTAATCTGACAGGAAAATCTTTGAGAGGCTTCACAGACTAACTGCCGAGAGATTTCAACTGTCTGCTCTGGATGCCGGAATCGCTGTGCCCTGGATTCCTATTAGTCAAAACACACCAAGACTGCCCTCTTCAAACACGTACATATACCAACACACACACACACACACACACACACACACACACACACACACACACACACACACACACACACACACACACACACACACACACACACACACACACACACACACACACTAACATACTTACACACTCACCATCCCCATGCAGCAGTGACCAGGAGTGAGATGCCTGTCAACCTGTAGCATCTCTGACTGTCAAACTGAGCCTGTTATTTAGCACCCTCCTCCTGAATCACAGACGCACACACTCATCCTTCAAGTCTTCACTCTATTTTAAATTGTTTTTCAGATGTTGTCAAAAGTGCTCAAAATGACTGACAATACATTTGGTGTTGTGTAATGAGACTGAATACATAGATATTAATTTAAGATGCTTTTGCCATTTCAGTGCTGGTTTGCTTTTGACATCAGAGCTTTTTGTGTCTAATCTGATGGACTGGCAGAAATATAAAAGTCATTACTTACATTGTAGCATTGTTTTCGAGTATGTCACGCTTGTCAGCTGCTGTGAAGTATGATTTCACAGCATGATCTAAGAACAGGTGTTCAGGAACTATGAAGTCTATCTGAGCATGTGTTGAACAAAGGGCATGGATCCAACATTAATTCAACAGGATCATCTGACATAAAAGTACAACTAAGAAAAATTGGGCTCAGAAAAATAAGAGATGACCTTTTCCACAAATTGTAATTTCATTGCATAACACCCCCCATCCAAAAAAAAAAAAAAAAAAAAAAACTACCCAGAATTGCTTAGTCTATAAGCTATCAGTCTTCACACACAAGACAATTTATTTATTTTTAAAGACTACTCAAAAATGTAATCTAAAATTTGCTTTTTATTCTATTTGCAATTGCAAATATGTGTGATTACTTACTATTTTTCTTTTGGTTGTATAAAAATAGGCTTGTGAAAACAGGCATAATTTGAATAGACATTTTAAAATATTTTTCAAATGTAAACATAATTGGTAAAATGTTTGTTTAGTTTTTTTTTTTAATAAACATTTCAGTAACACTTTATTTTACAGTGTCCTTTTAAAAATGTTACAGTACTTACTATATTATTAACAGTAAAGTATCCCAAATTCCATGCAACCAACGCTAAATAAAACCCCAATCCTAACCCTAACATTATATAAAGTACAATGTTAATAAATTAATATTACATAGTACTTAAATGTTTAATTACACTGTAACAAGGAGACCTTAAAATAAACTGTATCCCACATTTCTTTTGAGGCTGAAGTGGCTCAAAAGAGTGGCTCTCAAAGGTTGCATATAGGCTCGTTGACTACCTTTGCTGAGACTTGAAAACTTGTGCCATACTGTATGCATGAATCTTTTTTTCGTCTGTTGCCTTTCCCACAGGGAACCAGACCAAATCCTGCCATTAGTTGCTCCCAAGTTTGGTATTGACTTTTGGAATAACAGCTTTGCAGCCATGGCATGATTTATGATGATGCACATTATTGATCACTTAAGGAGATATTAAGGTATTCAGAAATAAACGTGATGGTCTCATCATGGACGGCATGAGAGGCGCCAGGCCAGAGGAAAGTCTTTCAGCATTAATTAGCACGTCTGCGGATTGCTTTTTCCTCTGACTGTCTCAGTAATTTTAGTGAGATGCGTGTGGGATGTGGCCTCAAAGAAACATGCTGATCATTAGTAGTTTTCTCAATAGCAAAAGTCCGATTGCATTTAATTATGAACATTTAGCCTCATAACTGCCGGGCAGAAAAGTTCAGTTAGTTCAGTCAGGCTTCAAGTTCCAATAATGTAAACACTACTTATAAAAGATTTGTATAATGACATAAAGCAGAGGCCCATGGCATTCTTAATAAACTTACAAACTGACATTGTTATATTGTTTAAACTGCATTATGCTATGCTCAGAGTTGCAGAGGGCACTTGGGAACTGGCCAGACCAGGTACATTACTGCTGCTTTTGCAGAAAACTCCATTGAGAAGTTGTTAATTTTTTAGCCCAGAGTTCACAGGCTGAGAGACATGAGGAAGACATCGGTCTCGACAGTCTGGAACCGCCTTCATTTGAGCTAAAGTGGAAATTACTGACTCAATCAATAAACAAAGCCAAAGTGTTGAAATATTTATCTGCATGCTAATCCATCTCGGTCTATTATCTAAACATCGCTCATCCACGTTTGGAGTAATTCTGAAAGCCATTTATGGATGTTAGTACACCTCCTGATGGACGCTGGGCCACGCGGCCCTCAGCGTAGAGCCATTAGTCCCTGCTGATGTCAATAAGAGAGATGGAAGATATGGGGGCGTCTCTCACTCTGAGTCAGCAGGATAATATGATAGGAAAGTTACAAATGTTTCTTCAGTGCTGAAGATTATGAAACATATAACATAGTAGCATACTACATTTAAATTGGTAGTTGATTCAATTATGAATCATTTATTGACTTATTAAAATTTTGGGCATTTAAATGCTTAATAGTGTGATAATGAAGGAATTATTGAATAAATGAAATATTGTAAATTTTTAATGATTATTATTTTTATTTATTTATTTAGAAAATAATATTATTTAGAAACAAATATTTGAAAACTACATATACATAAACAACAATGCATTAATACATGTGAATTAATCATTTATATTATTAATAAAATGTATTTGTCAGGATATACACAAGGACAACAAGGTAAATTGGATTCAGAAAGCTTTAATAGTAGAATGGCAGGTGAGTCTCAGATGAAACGGACGGATGCAGGATATGATTAGCAGTGGAATGATAGTGTGAGGATATCTTGCAGAGATATGCTTGGATGTAGAAAGGATGTCCCAACCGGGAAACACATGGAAGGGTCACAGGAGAATCTGGGAGCATCCAGGAGGAAACGTGGGGTCTTGGGAGAGAAGCAGTGGGTAAGTCTTTTTGCTGGAATTCTGTGGTGACACACTGGAACAAATGAGTATCCGAATCTGGGAATCACAGAGAGAAAGTTAGCAGGTCGGTTCCTAGTTCAAGGTTCGACGGAGACTGGATGAGATGTGTGCTCTTTTGTAGTGCTCAGTGGTGCTGGATTAGATGACAGATGATGGTGGTTAATACTCAGGTGATTGTGATCTTTGTGCAGTGGGTGTGAATGAACCTGATTGATCCCTGACAGTATTATATTGAAACGTTAATTTCTGTTGAATTGCTCTGTCATAACCCCTAAGTGATTTGAATCTAATTATCTCCATTTTCAATCCTTTGATTAATAAAATGTATTATCTAATTTCAGAAATACAGTAAGTAGTACAAACAGAGAGAATGAGACAATCAAATTGAATTTTGAGGTGGAACTGTATATTATGTTTATAAAATCATAGGCCACAATCATAATAATTAGAAGATGCTGATTGGCAAATACACATTATTATTGTTATTATTATTATTATTATTATTATTATTATTATTATTATTATTATTATTATTATTATTTAATCATAATAGTGATTAGTTGAGAAGCTGAATGGGATAACATTTGATTTTTGTTGAAATTTTTAAGAAATCCATGTCATTCTAATTTGCTGTTTAAAGTGTTTATCCACAATTTGTACTCTAACAAATGTATTTTAATATTATATCGAAATTGTGGAAACCACACTTACCCAGAAGCTACTAATTTCCATGGTTTCAAGAAATATTGGTATGGGTTATTTAGTCTCTTAATTGTGGTTGAAACATGTCCATGCCATCCAAACCTAAATCCATTTCCACAGCCAAGAATGTAACCACACATTCAAGATTAGGGGAACCATATTTAGAAAAGTTAAACAATAAGTCATAGCAAGATAGTGATCAATATGGATAATCATTAGGGGAGATGTGTCCCTAAATATTTATGTTGGTTATGGCCACAAAAAAAGAAGGGCTTTACTCTTTTCTCTTCAACTGGAACCATCAGTCTGTTTGTCTCTATACTCAACTCTGTCTGTGTGTGAGATTGTGTACAGTATGCATGAGTTTTCTGGTCTCTATTGTTGTGTGTCTTGTTTTAGCTGAGCATTATTGAAGACTGTGTATTGAGTGACTGTTTGCATGATATATTAAATCTGAACTCAGTCTGAGAGTTAAGCTTTCTGTCTAGGGTTCATTCCTCAGCCCCGTAAGCAGATTTAAAGCTGACGGTAATGATGAGGTCTAAATACCTTGTGAAACAGTCTTCTTGTGTAGGTTTATACCCATAAGACCTCTGTAATAAGCCTCTGATGAAGGTTTAACTAATCCCATTCCATTTAATACAGATATCTCCCTGGACCCCAAGGGACATCTGGTAAACAGGTTGAGGCTATTGTGTTTGCTTATCCAAGCAGTAATCAGCATTCATGCTGTCTTTGTTGGTTTGCTATACCTTTAGAACACTGTACTCAAAAGGTTAATGCTGTGGCATTTCACAGTTTATGACACTTAATAAAGATCCGTTCTATTCATACTCATGAGTAAATGGTGTCAGCAATTCCTAATTATGAGAGGTTAATGAGGTTGGCCCATGTTGTGAGGAACTGATAAAACAGTCTTTTATTTAGAAGCTGGATTATTCTTCGTATGGCAGAGAGAATCAGATGTCTCCAAAGGCATTATAGTTGGCTGATCCAAACAAATTAACTAAATAGTTGTACCATTTTTGTGCATAGTTTCAGGATTTCAAAAGTCTGCATCTTATTTACTAACCACTCACAAACCAATTTAACTGGGGCCTAAATTCACAGCAGGTATTGTTACTCTTTGCAGACACAACTCCTTTCTATGGAAATTAGGCTCATTATAGATTATGCGTCATACACAAAACTCAGCAGTATTTGCCTGATGTAATTAACTTTGCACTTTTACTGCCTTGGACGAGCAAGAAGTAAAGGTAATTTCATTAAAAAAATATGTTTGTGTTCATTTATGATCATGTCTGGAAAGAGCGTTATAACCAAGTATGTATCCAGATACATTGGGAATTGCACAGAGCAAATCATCTGCTGTAAATTCCATCTGACTTATCATTCTGGAGCTGCCATGATATGTTGATTGCACCATAAAAACGGAGGCAAAACATACTATAATGAAATACGAGCTACATCTTGTTTGAAAAAAAAGAAAGTATTTTGACAAAATACATGAACATTTCTGAATGACCACCAACACTAAACTCGATTTCTTTGCTTTCAATTAATATAATTCCCTAAAAGTAGCCTAATAAATTAAATTATGTAGGTAAAATTCGAACCAATCGAGTACTCAAATAGTTTTTGCTGTTGACATTACTAAAATGGTAGTTCCCAGCATGCTTTGCATGGGATTTAACTAGGATAATTTGAAATTAAATATTATTTTAAGTGTTTTTTAAATTAAATGAAAGGAAGAGGAACTTGATAGTGTTTAATCAATTATGATATTTTTTTTGCTTAGGCAGAGAATGGGTATTGGGTTAAGAAGATGTTAATGTTGCTTCTCTTAAGAAGCACACAATACTTAGAATTTATTATGCTAATATGTGTTATAAAATGTGCTTGCTAACAGTTTACTAAGTAGCTAGTACACTATTCTAGTTCAGTAATGAGAAAATATATGAAATGTATTCATCATTTTAAATGTATTATTTATAGAGAACCATATAAAATCACTTTCAGACTATTTAATTGGCTCTCTTAAAATAACTTGCAAATAAGAATGAAGAAACATGCAGCCCGCTTGAAGCAGCAGGTGTTGTTACAATATCTATTAACAGGAATTAACAGGGCCATGCTAACTAACAAAGCATTACACTTGGGGTGTAAGAAAACAGTTCATTCAGACAACCTAACAACTAGTTGTGTCAAGTAGCTGTTTTGCATATCCCTAACCTTCAATTTTATCAGCACTTTCCAAAGCAAGAGCTATGATTTCAAAACATTTACATCTAGTGACCAAACAATTCAAGTTCACTCTCAACAAATCCAGAAGTGTTGTTCTTGTAATTCATCACAGTCAGCTGAGCCATTGACCTCCCTTTGTCTTCCTCCAGGCTCCCTGCATCTCCCTGTAACCCAATAGAGACAGAAATAAGATCAACTCCACTCTCCACTTGACTCAGTTCATCCCAGTCCTGACATCAAACGCATCGATTGAACAGCCTGCTCTAGTGAAGGTGAAGTGATCAGCACAACCATCGATTTCTTACATCACTACTGAGCTGAAAGCAAACACTAGTCACTGTCAGAGACTGCTCCCTCTGAGGAGGTGAAGACAAACCTCTTAAACGTGCAAAACCACTAAATATCTCTTCTGGATGTATGACATGATTGTTACTTTCATTTGATTGTTATGAAATGTATTTCAAAAGTAACATTAAAAATATGGACATTTTGCCCAAGTGTAACAGATTCTTCTCGCTGTCGCTATTTCATAACAGATGTATGAAGTCCTGTTTTAAATTTGCATGTTTTTATTTGTACTCCCAACACATTATTCATATTTTTTTTGACAGAATCCTATACAGAAAATGTAAAAAGCCTGTATGCCAGTGAGTGCGCTTCAAGAGGTTAAAGAAAACAAAAAAATTGTATCGTCACTTACACACCCTCCTGTTTTTTAAAACATGACTATTCATGGAACACCAAGAGAGTTCCCTATCAGTCGGTCACTACAACGTAGGTCGTGACCATCCAATAGGAATCTCATTAGAGAGGCAATCTACTTCGAGTGAAACTAAAACAAGCCAATACACATTGGCGTGCAATCATTTGCATCAGCTGCGCGCCCTCGTTAGCGCGGGTATAAACAAGCAGCTGGTGGATTGCACTCCAGTTTTTCGCCTCGGAGCCAACTCTTCGATGCTGTTACTGAGACAAGCCTTTTCTTTTCTCTACTATTCTCTCTTAGGTGCGGGTGTGACGGTGCTTCAGCGCGAACAGCCTTCTTCCTCTCTCTCAGAGCAAGTAAAAGCTGTTCTAACAGCTGGTAAGGCGTGCCGCATACGAGCGCTCAAAGGCTGTTTTAACGGCCGGTAACCGGTAAGAGAGAGAGAGCGCGCACAGAGCAGGTGCACATTCCTGACTGTGATCGCGGTGGCTGTTCCCCTGTGTGACTCAGCACTTGTGAGAGCAGTCTCTAAAAGAGCAAACACAGATAGTCTGTGCGCTTCCTTCGGGTAACCAACCTCCTAGGAACCCTTATCCCTCTCACGCTCCTCAGCCAGCTGAGCTGCCAGATGAACGGGCTGGACCATCCTCGAGGTGTGTACCAGTTGTTCATTTCGGTGCTCCCCGCGACGACCAGATGTTGATCGCTGCATCGGAGGGTGGGTCAGAAGTCTCTGTGGATGATGGCTCCGACCCGCTGCCTCCTTCGGGTGTGCCAGCGGTCCCCTAGTCGGACCCGGAGATGATGGCCATGTTGGGCCGCCCACAGGATTGGGCTTGAGTGGAAAAAAACACCCCGTCCCGAGCCCTCAAGGCTGGATGATTGGTATCTCGGGGTTGGTGCGCGCTGGTTCTCGGCGACCCACCCCAGTGCCTTTCTTCCCGGAAGTGCCCGAGGAGCTCACAGAGACATGGACAGCACCTTTTACTGCCACAAACCGTCTCGGTGGCCCCCACTCCCTCACTACCCTTGATGGCGGGGCAGCTAAGGGATACACGCGTATCCCGCCAGTGGAGCGGGCCGCTGCCATGCAGATGTGCCCTAACTCCACTTGCCGTGAAGTACCGTGTCTTCCTTCCCGGGCCTGTAGGTTCTCGTGGGACCTATTCGACGAGGCTTACAAGGCCTGTGGGGAAGCTGCATCTGCCATGCACGCCACGGCGTTGCTGCAGGTCCATCAGGCCAAGGCACTGAAAGACCTGCACGAGGGTGGTCATGATCCACAAGTTCTCCAAGAACTCCATGCCACAGTGGACCTCGCGCTTCATGCGTCAGTGGGTCGTGCGATGTCCACCTTGGTGGTCCAGGAACACTATCTCTGGCTGTGTCTAGCTGACATGAGGGAGACCGTCAAGCTCTGGTTCCTTAACTCCCCCGTGTCCCAGACCGTCCTCTTCGGCGACGCGGTCGAGAACTTTGCCAGTAGTTCTCGGCTGTACAAAAGCAGACAGAGGCTATCAAACACATTCTGCCGCGGTGGTCAGCTGCTGCCCCTACCCCACCACCTGTGGCTCCTCAGTCTGCTCGTCGCGGGGGCGTCCTCCTGCGTCTGCCCCTGCTCCCGCGCCGCAGCAGCAGCCTCCACCTAAACGGCGCCATGGAGCCAGTCGCAGGCAGGCCGTCCCGCCTGTCCGGGCCCCCGCCAAGAAGGGCGGCAAAACCAGTACAGGTAAGTGGCCCCAGGACGGGCGACCCAGAGATGGATGTAACTGCTCTATAGGAGATGGTGACCCCACCGCTCCTTCCCCCAGAAGAGGGCCGGGTGGAAAACTGTTCTGTTCCGCCTCTGGCCTCAAAACCAGCGGTACCCAAATTTTTAATAGAGCGGTTCCCTTCTTCTCTGGGTCCGAAGAGGGCCCGGAGAGCAGTGGGAGGACAGGATCTTCCCCACTCTCATCCGCCTCTTCTATCGCCAGCGGGCAGCAGAGTGCGGTCCGAGAACGCCACCGAGCCGCCTCCTGCACCTCCTGCCCCGTGGAACCAGGTAAGTGCTGCTCAGTGCACACAGACCCCGCTACGGGCCGCACCCCAGAGAGAGCCTCCCGAACCGTGTCCCTGTGTTCCACCTCGCTGCCCCACTCTGGGTACGCCTACGGTCCCTTTGGTCCCGCTTGTACTGTCTCTGAGAGCCTGTTTAGCACTCCCCAGTCCGTCTCGCTGGCTCATTCGGACCATAAGGCTCGGCTATGCGATTCAGTTCGCCCGGCGTCCCTCCAAGTTTCAGGCCATCCACTCCACTACGGTGAGAGCAGCCGATGCCCACGTCTTGCGTGCGGAGATCGCAGTCCTACTGGCGAAGGACGCGATAGAGCCGGTCCCTCCAGACCGATATGAGGTCATATGAGGTCACGGCACTACAGTCCCTACTTCATTGTACCCAAGAAAGGTGGTGGGTTGCGACCGATTTTGGACCTGCGAATTTTGAATCTGAGCTTCCACAAGCTACCGTTCAGAATGCTCGCGCAGGGGCGCATTTTCAAATGCATCCGTCCCTGAGATTGGTCTGCAGCGATCGACCTGAAGGACCCGTACTTTCATGTCTCAATTCTTCCTCGACACAGGCCATTCCTGCGCTTTGCGTTCGAGGATCGAGCATATCAGTACAAGGTCTTACCCCTCCGGCTGTCCCTGTCCCCCCGTGTCTTCACAAAAGTCACGGAGGGGGCCCTTGTTCCCATGAGAGAACAGGGCGTTCGCATCCTCAACTATCTCGACGGCTGGCTCTTACTAGCACACTCTCGAGATCAGCTTTGCGAACACAGGGACCTTGTGCTCAGGCACCTCAGCCAGCTGGGTCTTCAGGTCAACTGGGAAAAGAGCAAACTCTCCCGTGTGCAGAGGATCTCTTTTCTCGGTATGGAGTTGGATTCGGTCGCACAGACATCGCGCCTCACAGAGCAGAGTGCTCAGTCAGTGCTGAACTGCTTGAACACGTTCAAAGGCAGGACGGCGGTTCCACTAAAATTCTTTCAGAGGCTGCTGGGGCATATGGCAGCAGCAAGCAGCGGTAACCCCGCTAAGCCTGCTTCATATGAGACCACTGAGCTTCACGGCCGAGTCCCGAGATAGGCGTGGCATCACGGCACTCACCGGGTGGCAATCACACCGGTGTGACGCCAGACCTTCAGCCCGTTGTCAAACCCCTTGTTCCTGCAGGCAGGAGTCCCCTTGGAACAGGTGTTCAGGCATGCTGTGGTATTCACAGACGCCTCTGCCACCGGCTGGGTTGCCAAGTACAACGGGCATGCAGTGTCAGGAGGTGTGGATGGACCCTCAACTGCATTGGCACATCAACTCCCTCGAGTAGCTAGCAGTACATCTCACCCTGACGTGCTGGTCCGTATGGACAACACTGCGACCGTTGCGTACATCAACCGACAAGGTGGTCTACGCTCCCGTCGCAACTTGCCCGCCATCTCCTCCCCTTGAGTCAGAAGCATCTGAGGTCGCTTCAAGCCGTGTATGTCCCCGGCGTCCCCAACAGTGTGGCCGACGAGCTATCACGAGCTATGCTTCCTCCCGGAGAATGGCGACTCCACCCCCAGGCAGTTCAGCTGATCTGGAAAGAGTTCAGGGAGGGTCAGGTAGTCCTGTTTGCCTCCTCAGAGACCTCCCACTGCCAGCTGTTTTACTCCCTGACCCCGGGGCCTCCGCAAATATGCGTTTTCCCCAGTGAGCCTACTTGCGCAGACACTGTGCAAAGTCAGGGAGGACCAGGAGCAGGTCTTTTTGGTGGCGGCCTACTGGCCCACCCGGACGTGGTTCCCAGAACTCATGCTCCTTCTGACAGTCCCTCCCTAGCCCATTCCTCTGAGGAAGGATCTTCTGACTCAGAGACGGGGCACCCTATGGCACCCGCTTCCAGACCTCTGGAAACTCCATGTCTGATCCCTCAACGGGACGCAGAGGTTCTAGGTGACTTACCCTCAGAGGTACTTAACACCATCACTTCAGCACGGGCGCCCTCCACGAGACGTGTTTACGTCCCCTGAAGTGGAACCTGTTCATCAAATGGTGTTCTTTTCGCCGAGAAGACCCCCAAAGATGTTCGATAGGGTCCGTGCTTTCCTTCTTGCAGCATGGGTTGGAGCGAAGGCGGTCTCCCTCCACCCTCAAAGTTCATGCTGCAGCTAATTCAGCTTATGACCACATAGATGGCAAAACAGTTGGAAAGCACGACCTGGTCGTCAGGTTTCTTAGGGGGGCGAGACGATTAAATCCTCCTCGACCCCCCACCATACCCTCTTGGGACCTTTCCCTTTGAGCCTATGCAATCAGTAGACTTAAAGCTTCTCTCCATGAAGACTTTGCTACTGGTTGCACTGGCCTCTATCAAGAGGGTTGGAGACCTGCACGCATTTTCGGTCGACGAATCGTGCCTAGAGTTCGGGCCAGGTCGGCCATGTGATATTAAGACCCGGGCCTGGCTATGTGCCCAAGGTTCCTACCACTCCCTTCAGGGACCAGGTAGTGAGCCTGCAAACGCTGCCTTTGGAGGAGGCAGACCCATCCCTGACTTTGCTCTGTCCCGTTCGCGCTCTGTGTTTGTACGTGGACAGAACTCAAAGTCTCAGGACTTCAGACCAGCTCTTTGTCTGTTACGGAGGCCAGCAGAAGGGAAAGGCTGTCTCAAAGCAGAGGATGGCCCAATGGATAGTGGATGCCATCGCCTTGGCTTACCAAGCACAAGGCGTGCCCTGCCCGCTCAGGTTGCATGCACAATCCACAAGAGGCGTTGCATCCTCCTGGGCGCTGGCACGTGGCTCCTCGCTAACAGATATCTGTAGAGCTGCAGGCTGGACTACACCTAACACGTTCGCTAGATTTTATAGCCTACGTATAGAGCCGGTCTCCTACCATGTTCTCACCCTAAACGGGTAGAAGCACCAGGAGGCCCAGCTCTATCGGCTTGCTGCACACTACCGTGCACCCTTATTGTTCCAGAGTGAAAAACCTGTCGAGTCCTCCAAAACCCCTCGGCCCGGACATGGCGGAGCGCCCAGTGCCAGGCCTTTATCCGCTGAATCCTTGAGAGCCGGAACTGGGCTGGGTTCCACATGTGTGACCCTACGGGGATCCCATATGTGTATATTCTCCACATATATGCTCCTATCGGAAGCCCTTGTCTTTCCCTTGGGCTAAGTCACCCATTATTTCATATGCGGTACAACCTTCGGGTTAGTCCATACGTATTTTCCACATAACTCTTTGAAGAAGTGGCTTCCGCAGAGTTCTCCTTCCTAAGCAGATAGGGCACGCTTTCCCAGTGTTATCCAGTGTCTCACTGTATGGGTTATCACGGAACAACAGTGTCGGGTACACTCTGTGTAAGCCTCCTCCTATCGTCCTTCCAGGCAAGAAGGGGTAGAAGGTTTGCTCAGGGCGCTGGATGGGGTTCGGCAGCTTTGGCGCTTTATTAGGGATTCCTATTGGTCGGTCACGACCTACGTTGTAGTGACCGACTGATAGGGAACGTCTCGGTTACATATGGTAACCCTTTTTACCCTGAAGGAGGGAACGGAGACGTAGGTCCCGTCGCCACATCTACTGTCTCCCGCCGGGACGGCCAGCTTATCAGGTTGGCTCCTCAGCGAAAACTGAAGTACAATCCACCAGCTGCTCGTTTATACCCGCGCTAACGAGGGCGCGCAGCTGATGCAAATGATTGCACGCCAATGTGTATTGGCTTGTTTTAGTTTCACTCGAAGTAGATTGCCTCTCTAACGAGATTCCTATTGGTCGGTCACGACCTACGTCTCCGTTCCCTCCTTCAGGGAACGAGGGTTACCACATGTAATCGAGACGTTATTTAAAGCAGAATATCTAAACTTCTAATTTCAATACATCTCAAATGAGTTTGTGATACATATGAATCAATATTTTCTGTAAAAAAAAGTCCATATTTTTGCTTCAGAAAACTTGAACTTAACTGCATGAGTCATTTATGCTTTCATGATGTGTTCATTCATGTGGGGTTGGAACAATGTGAGGGTGAGCAAATGTTGCACGTGTGCTCTCATCAATAGTTCAAATGTGAAGATACAGAGAATGAACATAAATATGACATGCTCATCATGAGAACATGCTGAGAGCTTGTGTCCTTCATTGCATTCAAGGACACACGCGCCCAAGCACGACCCATGATATTAAATTAAATATTAAAAGCCACATGCCTTCAGGCTACGCCTGCCACCTATATCATGTTTAGGAAGAGCGACAGGTCTTTGTCTAATGGAAGCTCACAGGTGATTTTTTTTCAGTACTTCTGAGATTCTGTTCTATCCCTGTAACCCTCTCCAGTGTGGAAAGAACATACTTTCGTACAATGCATACAGACGGCTGAATAACTGCTGTTAGTTTAGCACATATGTTTTTTCATGTCAGAGCATCTGTATATGTTGTAGTGGGTTGTTCTGATGCTAAAGTATCCAGATGCATGCATAAAGACTACAACTGTTGTTTATTCAGCATCTGTTGAATACTGATGTCATATTTTAGCACAAAAATGGCATTGTTGTTTTTAATTATTCATTATCATTTTTGTCTTTTAGGCTGATTGTTGTGTAAAGATAAAAGCTTATCTCATTCGTATTCATAGGTATTTGTGTGTAAAGTGCACACATACATTTTTGACTATTTAGATTAATTGTCCGCAATTTCTGATCTTCATCTTCTTCTTCTTCTTCTTCTTCTTCTTCTTCTTCTTCTTCTTCTTCTTACAGTAACACTTTGTTTTAATGTTACATAGTTACATGTTACTACATTTTTGCCTAATTTCAAGTAACTAACCCTAAACCTAACCCTAACCGTAACTCTATACAGGTAGTTAAGTACATGTACTCGGTACATATTTGAGTAAATACAATGTAGCTACGCCACCTTAAAATAAAGGGTGACATTATTATTATTATTACAGGAATCTGTTTAAAGGGCATATTTTTGCTTACGTCCTCAAATGAGTTTGCCGTGAGTGTGTTGGAGTGTTAGGTCTTCCTGGTAGTGACGGTAACATGCTAAAGTGTGCTGGAGGGAGTGATATCCATTTCATGACCTCCATAATGTACCAGACACAAGGTTAAAAGCTGAGCTTTAATACCATCCAAGTGCTTGAGCAGATTTTATGTTTATTATTTCACATATCCCCTACTTTTTTGTTGTTTATCTGTCAACGTGAAATAGCATTCAGAACCAATTTGACTTCTGTGATGTGACTTTTTCTTTTTCTCTGAGTGAAATAGTACATTCAATAAGCGGAAGAATGGAAGGAATTTAATGTAATCCATTGGTAATTTATTAGATGGTTAAAAGTGTTTTCTATATGACAGGTGGTTGAAGGGTAGCTTACATAAAGGTGTCGGTTTGTCTTTTGAAATTTGGATATTTAAAGAGTAGTTTCTGTAATTTTTTTTAAACATTTTGGAATGTTTTAAAGCAAGAAAGCCAACTATACAACACATTATCCCGAATTAATCAAATTATTTAAAAAATAAATAAAAACATTTGCCAGTCGGTAAGCAAAATAATGTTGTTCCCTTACGAAGGGAACTCAACGATGCGTCCATCGACGCCATGGGAACGCCCCCAGCGTGACTGCGTCTGAAGCATCTATGTCAACTAGTCCAATGGAAAGAATGAGCGTCACGGGCGGGTGACGTCATGACCAGGATATGATAAAAGCACATCCGGTGCAAACCGGCATTAGCTTCTGTTGCCTCAGCAAGCGATCTGTGTCAAACTGTCTGTTATATTTACTGTTGTCTGTCTGATATATATATTTATGGAAACTAAACAATTGCACAACTCTGTGTTCTCCCTGCTCGCGCTATTTAACGAGTAGGGACACACACAAGCTTTGTGTGATGTGTTTGGGAGTAGAGCATGCGGTATCAGCCTCCGAGGGGGCTGATTGCCAACATTGTGAGAAGCTTTCGCTTCGCATGCTCCGCTCCCGCCTGTCACTTTTCGAGGAAAGTGGCCGGGCTCGCAATTCTCAGGGTGACAGGTCCCGCGTCTGCCGAGGCAGCGCGGAGAATGCATTCCTGTGGATCGCGAATAGGATCTCTTTACGGGGTTGGAGACGGGTCCGCGGATCTTATCTCCTCCCTTTCCACGAGGGATCCAGTGCTCTCTCGCCGGTCTCGGAAGCCCGCGCTGCGGTCTCTTCCGCCCGGGGAGAGAGAGAAATCAATGCTTCAGTGCTCTACCTCCGAGGAGGTAGATGTGCTGGGCATTGAAAGTGACACAATCATGGGGGAAGTGAATTTGCCATCTCTTTCCCCAGCGTATGAGAAATATATATAGCCTATATATATATATATGATAGTTTATATATTATATATAAAATAAAGTGAATATATATAAAAAATATATATAAAAAATAATAATAAGCTGGTGGAAGTGTTTACTAAGGCTGTAGATAAATTAAATATTTATGGCCAGCAGAAATAAGGGGGCACTCGTCCTAAAAATAAAATAAATTAAACGAGTTTCCTTCCCTCTATTTTTCCACCTCCATCACGGGGCCTTCCATTTTTCCCGATCTGCACAGCGAGCTGTCTAGATCATGGAAAAAGCCTTACTCCTCTTGTCTTTTAGCCCCCACATTCATGTATATTCAGATATTTGGGGGTTAAGAGGGTATGGCTATGGGGCAATACCCCGGGTAGAACAGACGCTTGCGAGCTATCTGTCTCCCGGTTCAGTATCGTACCTGAAGGCGTCGGCTTCTCTCACTAAACCATTAAAGAAAACTATTTTTTAATCTAGTGGGAAAAGCATATATGGCAGTGGGTCTAGCATGGGCCTGCTTGCACACCATAGCAGTGCTACAAGCATATCAGGCTGACCTGCTGCGGTATTTGGACAGAAGTGAGGGAGTTTGGCCCGATGGGGTTTGAGAACTCCGTCGGGCCACAGATTTATCTCTCAGGGATGGCAGCCCTTGTGGTCACTGAGAGACACCTCTGGCTCAATTTGATGGGAATCATAGAGAAAGATACAAGATAATCTCTCCCTCGCTATGTCCTACCCCCTGGGGCTGCTGGGCGTGAGCAGCTCCAGCCGTCTAGTTTCTCATACACAACACAGCAGCCAAAGCCTTCAAAGCAGAAGCCGGATCCGAGGACCGTTCTTCACGCTGAGAAGGCTGCGGCTCAAAAGAAAAGGTCTGGCGCCACCGGCGTCAGACCGGTGAGGGCAGCCCCAACCGGGGTGGAATGGTGTACACCTCATTATACGGTGCCCTTTCCATCTCGGTGCCCTCAGGGGACCGTTCTGCCAACCCCGCCACCCTTGGTGCTTCGGGGCGCAGCGGTCTCCAGCGAGCTTCTGGCGCAGCGTCAACTCGACATTGCGTCGGAATGCGCCCTCTGAGGGGGGTTCGAAAACAGTCAGTTCGGGTGGTTCCTGCCAGTATGCTTCAGGTCCCCGAACTGGCTGTCTTTATTACACCAGAGGCCAGCCTCGAGGGGCTGGTTCCCTTGGTAAATTTTCTGGCAGCGCGGAAGCTACTGCCAAATATATCTCTATGGGTCCTGCAGTTAGTAGTAAGAGGCAGATTTGGTTCTCGTCCTCCAGGCTACAACGGGGTGTTGCTCACGTTAGTGCATTCCGAGCAGGCTCTGGTAATGGAGCAAGAGGTAAAGGCCCTGTTAGCAAAGAAAGCTATAGAGCAGGTGTACTCACCCGACATTGCGTCGGGTCTTTACAGTCGTTATCTCATTGTTCCAAAAAAGGATGGAGAGCTGCGTCACATACTAGATCTTCGTCTGTTGGAGTGTTTGGTGCTGGAACTCAAGTCCAAAATGCTGACACTCAAACAGATCGTGACTCAAATCAGATCCGAGGACTGGTTTGTCACGATAGATCTAAAAGACGCATACTTCCATATCTCCATCCTCCCTCAGCACAGGAGGTTCCTGAGGGTTTCTTTGGGGCAAAGAACACCAGTATCAGGCACTTCCTTTCGGTCTAGCTCTATCACCCCGCACATTCACGAAGCGTGTAGACGCAGCTCTGGCCCCGCCAGGCTGCAGTGCATATGCATTCTGAATTGCATAGATGACTGGCTGATTCTAGCGGAATCAGAACAGTTAGCGGTTCGGCACCGAGGTGTCGTTCTCGCTCATATGCAGATGTTGGGGTTGAGGCTCAATGCCAAGAAGAGTGTGCTTTCTCCAGTACAGAGAACCACTTTCCTTGGTGTGGTATGGGATTCAGTGACGATGCGGGCCACTCTGTCGCCCGTTCGTGTAGCTGCTATCCTAACAGCCACAAAAGAGCTGAGGCTAGGCCAGTCACGCACTGTAAAACAGTTAGAGAGACTGTTGGGTCTTGTGACAGCAGCGTCCAACGGGATAACTTTTGGCCTGCTGTAGATGAGACCTTTACAGTGGTGGCTCAGGACCAGAGGGTTCTCCCCGAGGGGAAACCCACTTCGTATGATCAAGATCACGCGGCGGTGTCTCCGCACCTTGGTTATATGGAGGAAACACTGGTTCTTAACCCAGGGTCCGGTGTTGGGAGCTCTTTGCCATCGAGTTGTGATCTCGACAGATGCTTCCCTCACCGGCTGGGGAGCGGTATTGGAAGGCCGCTCAGCTCAGGGCTTGTGGAGGAGTCATCATCTCTCTTGGCACATGAATTGCCTAGAGATGGTGGTCGTCTTCAATGCGTTGAGACATCTCCTCCCAGACCTGAGGGGCCATCATGTGTTGTTCTGGAACAGTGACTGTTAGGCCTCAGGGCAGCAGCGTCCAATGTGATACCCTTTGACCTGCTGTACGTGAGACCTTTACAGAGGTGGCTCAGGACCAGAGGGTTCTCCCTGAGGGGAAACCCACTCCTTACGATCAAGATCACGCGGCAGTATCCCCGCGCCTTGGTTATATGGAGGAAACTCTGGTTCTTGACCCACAGACAACACGTTGGTGGCCTCTTATTTTGGTCCCTCAAGAAATTACGCTGTCTGAGGGCAGTGTATATTCCAGGGGGGGCCAGAATATTGGAGCAGACACCCTGTCGAGGCAGGGGCTGAGGCCAGGGGACTCCACCCCGAGGCGGTGGAGCAAATATGGGAGTTTTACGGCCAGGCAAAGTGGATTTGTTCTCGTCTCAGCATACGACGCACTGTCCACTCTGGTTATCCCTCACTCAACCAGTCCCCTCGGGGCTGGATGCTATGGTGCAGACGTGGCCGAGGCTACGTCTGTACGCATTTCCCTCCGTTGCTCTGCTCCCAGGAGTTCTGGAGTGAATCCGCCAGGATGGAATAAGCCTATTTAGTAGCACCACCCTGGCCGAGCTGAATTTGGTTTGCGGACCTAATTTTTCTCCTCGACGGACCTCCCTTGGAGGTCCCGATCAGGAGAGACCTTCTGTCTCAGGCAGGGGATGCAATATTGCACCCCCGGCAGGGGATTTGGGAACTGTGGGTTTGGCCTCTGAGGGGGCCCAACTCATAGAGAGTGGTCTCTCAACCGAGGTTGTTTAGACCATTCTAAGCTCCAGAGCTCCCGCTACGAGGAAACTATATTCACTATTTCGAGAGTTTTTCACTTCTTGGTGTTACCAGCGTCAGTGGGATCCGGTTAACTGTTCAGTAAACACAGTATTCGAGTTTCTGCAAGAACGCTTTGTATCAGGTCTATGTCCTTCCACGCTTAAGGTATAATATGTGTGGCGGCCATTGCGGCTTTCCACGCCCTGGTGGGTAGTACATTTTTGGGTCGAGACCCCCTGATCACTCGTTTCCTTCGTGGCACTTTGAAGCTGAGGCATGCAACTTGCACTAAGGTGCTGGCTTGGGACCTTGCAATAGTTCTAGAAGGCCTATCTGGGGCTCCCTTCGAGCCCTTAGATTTGGTCTCAGAGAAGTTCCTTTCTTTTAAGACTATTTTCTGCTAGCTATTTCGTCCCTATAAGAGTCAGACCTTCAGGCCCTTTCGGTCCCCACCTGCCTTGAGTGCACCGGGATGGCCAAGGCAATCTTACCCGAAACATGGATATGTTCCAAAGGTGCCTACCATTATTCCGAGGCCTATTGTGCTGCAGGTTTCTGTCCTCCCCCATTTTTCGGACCAGGAAAAGCTGAACCTCTTGTGCCAGTGCGAGCACTGGACACTTATGTTCATCGGACTTCTCTGTCGAGAAAATCCAACCTATTGAGCATATAGATAGTCGAGACTATTCTTCTTGCTTGTGAGTCTTCTGGCCAACCATTTGGTGGTCAGGGCTCATTCCACTAGGAGTATGGCTTCTAAGCGTATTATCTGGAGTTCTCTCCAAGACGTTTGTGATGCGGCGGGCTGGTCCTCACCGCTCACATTCATGAGGTTTTACAGCTTGGACCTGGATGCTGCCCCAGGTTCTCAGGTGCTTAGTGCTTAGTTACAACAGACTGACACTCAGGTACTTGGAATTCTGGCGCTTTGGGTATTCTCGTTCCCATGGCGTCGATGGACGCATTGTTGAGTTCCCTTCGTAAGGGAACGTCTCAGGTTACTATTGTAACCATAGTTCCCTGAGAACAGGGAACGAGACGATGCGTCACCCTGCCATACTTCCTGCATCCCTGTGATCGGATTGCTTCGGCAATTTTCGAAGCTAATGCCGGTTTGCACCGGATGTGCTTTTATCATATCCTGGTCATGACGTCACCCGCCCGTGACGCTCATTCTTTCCATTGGACTAGTTGACATAGATGCTTCAGACGCAGTCACGCTGGGGGCGTTCCCATGGCGTCGATGGACGCATCGTCTCGTTCCCTGTTCTCAGGGAACTATGGTTACAATAGTAACCTGAGACGTTTTCCATTTTAAATAAGTTATCTTTATATTTGTTTCCGTTACACTTTAAGGTGTTTGCGTAATAGTTTAATTATACATTTAAACACAGAGTAATTGTCACGAATCCCCTGGTGTGATCCTGGCTTTCTTGCTGCTCTGAGATTGCTGGTGGGCGTGGTCACCAGTGCTCTTGCCTACTCACCTTAGGCTCATCACGTTAATCAAGTACACCTGTTCCTCATCGGCCAATCTACACTCTTATAATAGCCAGATCAACTTTCCAGTCCCTGCCGGATCGTTGTATCACACAGTACGAGTACATGCCAGCCTTCCTTTGTTGTGAACTATCTGAACTTTGTTTTTTGAGGAATTGAGAGTTAACTCATTTTTTCCGTCTTGATCACAGAAGTTCCAGCCTGAACCTTGGACTCAGATCTTTCACCAGCACCACAGAGCACGGAGCACTGGAACCCGGACCACAAACCATCTCCCCTACCAGAACATTATCTCTCAGTTAAACTTCTTTGTTTTGCACTTAAATTTATTGGTTTAATAAATTCACCATAATTGAACTGAAATTCTGGTCTGAGTTTGAGTTCTGTCCCCCGGACCTGACGGAACGATCCGGCCATAATGGACTCAGCAGACCTAGAGCCAGTTCGCCACGCTGTCTCCACTCAGGGAGTAATCCTGGATCAGCACAGCACAGCGCTACAGGAAATCATGGGAGAACTTCAGGACCTGTCCCTCCGCATGGGAACCCTCCAGGATTCCCTGCAAAATCCACTTCCAACCCCCGGACGGGTCGCACCAGCCGCAGCTAACCCCGCCAGAGAGCCGTGGGTTTCCCCACCAGAGAGATATGATGGAAACCTAGGTCAGTGTAAAACATTCCTCATGCAATGTGGTCTAGTATTTGCTCTCCAACCCCTCACCTATGCCACAGAGAAATCCAAGATTGCATACCACATCGGGTTGCTGCGAGGAGTGGCGTTGGAGTGGGCTTCAGTTCACTGGAGTAGACAGGACCAGGTTACTACCACCTATGTTGCATTTACCACGGAGATGACCAAGATTTTTGACCACCCGGTTAAAGGTAATGACGCTTCCATGAGACTTTTTTCTCTCCACCAAGGATTCAGGAGCGTGGCTGAATACGCCATTGAGTTCCGGACATTGGCCGTTGAAAGTGGGTGGAATGATGCATCCCTGCTGGCTGTGTTTATTAATGGTTTATGTGAAAGATTAAAGGATGAACTGGTGACACACCCTGAACCTGTGAACCTGGAGGATCTCATTGCCTTGACAATCCGTATAGACAATCGCTGTCGGGAGAGGCGACGACAGAAACAACGCAGCCCCCGGCAGTGATGTCAGTTTTCGCCGAAGAGATCACTCTCCAGCCTCAGTAAGATCCAGACCTTAACCTCGTCCTGTACTTCCGCCAGAGTCCGTGTGGCGAGAGGTTCTCCCGGAGGAGGAACCCATGCAGCTGGGCCGGAACCGTCTCAGTGCCGAGGAACAGGAACGCCGTAGAGGAAACAACGCCTGCCTGTACTGTGGACAATCAGGTCATTACATCGCCAATTGTCCTAACCGACCGTTAAACCGGAGGGCTCGCTAGCCGGGGGAGGCATCCTAGATAGCCAAGCCATCCTACCTCTGTCTTCCCGTCCACGAACCCAGTTACATGCCACAATCTGCTGGAGGAATCAGACTCTGGAGCTCCAGGCACTCATTGACTCTGGAGCGGACAAGAGTTTTTTGGACACCGCATTAGTAATCCAGCTGGGTTTAACCACGGAGCTGCTTAAGGAGCCACTGGAGGCTAGTACTCTTGACGGGAGGCTGCTTGCTCGTATAACAACCCGCACCTGCCCTGTCCAGCTCCAGCTTTCAGGTAATCATTTTGAAGAAATCTATTTTTTTGTTATTAACTCACCATTTGTTCCGTTGGTTTTGGGGCACTCCTGGTTAGCCAAACATAATCCTCACATAGACTGGACATCTGCTAAGGTTTATAACTGGAGCTCTGCCTGTCTTGCTAGTTGTTTGCGGTCTGCTCTGCCTTCTTCTGTAACCCGCCAGAAACCCGAACCAGACCGGCCGGACCTGTCATCTATCCCCGCTGAGTACCACGAGATATCGGAGGTGTTCTGTAAACAACAGGCTCTCTCACTTCCCCCGCACCGACCATATGACTGCACCATTGACCTGTTGCCTGGATCTACGTTTCCACGGAGCCGTCTGTATAACATCTCCAGGCCGGAGCGGGTGGCAATGGAGGAGTACATTAATAATTCACTGGCGGCTGGGATAATCCGCCCTTCTCCATCACCTCTAGGAGCTGGGTTTTTCTTTGTGGGTAAGAAAGACGGGACCCTCCGTCCATGTATCGACTTCAGAGGTTTGAATGAAATCGCGGTTAAGAACAAGTATCCACTACCACTCATGAACTCAGCCTTTGACTTTCTCCAGGGAGCTACAGTGTTTTCTAAGCTAGATCTTCGCAGTGCTTACCACTTGGTCCGAATTCGTGAGGGGGACGAATGGAAGACGGCCTTCAACACCCCCCTGGGCCACTTTGAGTACCTGGTTATGCCTTTTGGCCTGACTAATGCACCTGCCGTCTTTCAGTGTCTTATCAATGACGTCCTTAGAGATATGTTGGGGAGATATGTGTTTGTATACCTCGATGATATCCTCATCTTTTCCCAGAGTCAAGCAGAACACGTCCAGCATGTCCGACAGGTCCTCCATCGGCTCCTGGAGAACCGCCTGTTTGTCAAAGCAGAGAAATGCGAGTTTCACGCCTCCACTGTCACCTTCCTCGGCCACATTATTGCCAGAGGTCAGGTGAGGATGGATCAGGAGAAGGTGAGAGCAGTCTTAGATTGGCCCCGACCAGATACAAGGAAACAGCTACAGCGATTCTTGGGGTTCGCCAACTTCTATAGACGGTTTACCAGAAATTACAGCCGCACTGCTGCACCATTAACTGCACTTACCTCCCCAGCTAGGCCGTTTCATTGGTCCGCTGAGGTAGAAGTAGCCTTTTTGGATCTCAAGAAAAGGTTTACGTCAGCTCCCATTCTCATCAACCCTGACTCGTCCCGCCAGTTTGTTGTGGAGGTGGACGCCTCGGATGTGGGAGTGGGGGCGGTCCTGTCCCTGCGGTCACCCGAGGATAACAAACTTCACCCTTGTGCCTATCTTTCCCATCGTTTATCTCCCACAGAAAGAAATTACGATGTCGGGAACCGGGAACTGCTGGCAGTGAAGATGGCTCTCGAAGAGTGGCGACACTGGCTAGAGGGCGTAGATCAACCGTTCGTGGTTTGGACTGACCATAAAAACCTGGAGTACATCCGTTCGGCGAAGCGCCTGAATCCTCGTCAAGCCAGGTGGGCTCTTTTCTTTGGTCGTTTCAACTTTGCCCTTACCTACAGGCCAGGATCCAGGAATGTGAAGTCGGACGCATTGTCTCGGCTGTTCAAAAAGGAGGAGACTACTGCAGAACCTGACACCATAATACCCAGAACCTGTATCATTGGGACAGCCATTTGGGAGATTGAGGGAGAGGTGAGAACAGCTCTGCAGCATCAGCCTGACCCAGGTACTGGCCCCCCAGGCCGTTTGTTTGTGCCTCTCTCTGTTCGTCCATCTGTATTACAGTGGGGTCACTCCTCCAGACTCTCATGCCATCCTGGCGTGGCCCGATCATTGGCCTTTCTGCGCAGACGATTCTGGTGGCCAGAGATGAGGACCGATGTCCAGACCTTTGTCTCTGCCTGTCCCATCTGTGCACAGAACAAGGGTTCCAACCGACCCCCCCCAGGGTACCTGCAGCCGCTTCCCATACCTCGTCGTCCGTGGTCTCACCTGTCGCTGGGTTTTGTATCCGGGCTACCACCCTCGAAAGGCATGACTGAGGTTCTCACTGTGGTGGATCGTTTTAGCAAGTTCGCTCGTTATCTGCCTCTGCCTAAACTGCCCACAGCTAAGGAGACTGCCGAACTCCTAGTCTCTGTGGTGTTCACGGTCCACGGCTTGCCCTTGGACATCGTCTCGGACAGAGGTCCACAATTCACCTCAGCCGTCTGGAAGTCATTCTGCCGTGCCATCGGGGCTACCGTTAGCCTGACCTCTGGGTTCCACCCTCAAGCTAACGGCCAAGCGGAAAGAGCCAACCAAAGACTAGAGACCACCCTGCGTTGTTTGGCTTCTTCCAACCCCACTTCCTGGACATCTCAGCTTCCTTGGGTGGAGTACGCCCACAACACGCTTCCCACATCTGCCACAGGTCTGTCACCCTTTCAATGTGTCTATGGTTTTCAACCCCCTTTGTTTCCCTCTCAGGAG
Source organism: Siphateles boraxobius (assembly GCF_051911475.1). Classification (NCBI taxonomy): domain Eukaryota; kingdom Metazoa; phylum Chordata; class Actinopteri; order Cypriniformes; family Leuciscidae; genus Siphateles; species Siphateles boraxobius. Next base: position 10,912,570 of record NW_027509141.1, on the reverse strand, counting down.
AGAGAGTTGGCTGTTCCCTCCGTCCAAGCATACATCCGCAGATGTCATCGCACCTGGCATCGAGCCCGGGCTACCCTTCTGAAGACCTCTGCCCAGTATGAGCGCCACGCCAACCGTCGTCGGACTCCAGCACCCACCTGTTCCGTGGGGGACAAGGTATGGCTCTCCACCCGAGACCTCCCATTAAAGAGGGACTCTAAGAAATTGTCACCTAAATACATTGTTCCCTTGGTAATCGAGAAGGTCATCACCCCCGTGAAAGTCCGTCTCCGACTGCCTCCCACACTCCCTCAAGGTCCACCCTGCCTTCCATGTATCAATGCTTAAGCCTGTTCTCATCAGTCCACTACTCCCTCCTCTCCCGGCCCCTCCACCCCCCCCGGCTTATTGATGGCCATCCGGCATTCACGGTTCACCGGATTTTGGACTCTCGACGCCGGGGCCGTGGCGTGCAGTATCTTATCGACTGGGAGGGTTATGGACCAGAGGAGAGGTGCTGGGTTCCCCGACAGCAGGTTCTGGATGCCGCCCTCATATGGGCGTTCCATCGCTCTCACCCTGAGAAGCCTGGAGGACCGCCTGGAGGCGCTCGTTGTGGAGGGGGTACTGTCACGAATCCCCTGGTGTGATCCTGGCTTTCTTGCTGCTCTGAGATTGCTGGTGGGCGTGGTCACCAGTCCTCTTGCCTACTCACCTGAGGCTCATCACGTTAATCAAGTACACCTGTTCCTCATCGGGCAATCTATAAAAGCCAGATCAACTTTCCAGTCCCTGCCGGATCGTTGTATCACACAGTACGAGTACATGCCAGCCTTCCTTTGTTCTGAACTATCTGAACTTTGTTTGTTTTTTGAGGAATTGAGAGTTAACTCATTTTTTCCGTCTTGATCACAGAAGTTCCAGCCTGAACCTTGGACTCAGATCTTTCACCAGCACCACAGAGCACGGAGCACTGGAACCCGGACCACAAACCATCTCCCCTACCAGAACATTATATCTCAGTTAAACTTCTTTGTTTTGCACATACATTTATTGGTTTAATAAATTCACCACAATTGAACTGAAATTCTGGTCCTGGACCTGACAGTAATAATAATTAAATAAATACTTTACGGTTAGAATTAAGGTGTGGTAACTAAGCACAATTTATAGCAATTTCTAGATGTAACATCTGTAACAAACTGGAAAATAAAGTGTTACATATGTTTCTTGTTTTAAGCATAAACATTCTTAAATCTAGATACATTTACTCAGAAAGCAAAATAAGAATCACAATTAAGTGTGTTTAGATATTTGTACTGATAAAAAATATATGAGTAAGAAAATCAGTTATTACCAATTACCAATATTTTTGTTTAATATTTCATCCAGTATGATAGGAACATGGAAATGAATTTAACAACAGAAATTACCCATACAGCTAATTATACTGCACATAATATTCTAGCCCTATCCCACACACTAAAAGAAAAGTTTTTGCACATTCAGTTACCTATTCCAGCGAAGTAACCACACACACATACACATAGACCTGCATGTCAGAGCATATCTATAGGAACTTCTGAACTTGTTGGTTGTTCTTGAAAATAATCTCCCGAAGAGAGATGAGTTTCTCCAGCCCCATCATTCATTTCTCACAAATGCTTGTTGCCACCCTCTTTGCTGTCATGGTTCAGTGAATTCTCTGCCTCCATTGCTGCCCATGAATCTAAAGTGAACGAGGCTTAGCTCCACCTCCTCAGACAGTGACAGCTGCCACACGGCCGTATCGCTTCTTAGCACTTATCACCAACTGATTAACATTTCAACTCTTGCACCAGACAAAATATGTAAACTTCAACTTAACATGATTAAGAAACAGACTTGCTTTGACACAACGTCATACAGAAAAAAGAAAAAAAAATATTCACAAGTAAAACTAAAGTGTTAACTCTACACTTTCATGAAATATTACACTGAATCGTGAAAATTAATTGTAATTATTCAAATGACTGACAAACAAACAAAACAGTGGAAGTATTGTGTTGAAATCCACAATAATGGCCAGCAATGTCTCAACAAGAGCTTGTGTATTCAAAAAAAATTATGAAATCAATTGAAAAAAATATATTAATGTTTTTATGCACTTCTGTTCAGTTCATCGCAAAACTTTTTACCTTACCAAGGTCTTTTTACCTTATTACAACATACTTTAGGCACCAAAAGCACTTGTTTTAACATATTTGCATCGTCATTGTCTATGAATGGATCAAACACAATTGTTTTATTAGCAATAAAAGCAGAAATGTAATATTTGAGAAATTACAGGTATATATGTTAAAATGTGTAAACTTTTATCATTATCTATAACATTTATATCACATTGCATAAAAAGTAGCTGTTAACCACAAGTTCCCATAATATACACACATAATAAATCCAAATCAACATTTGGTCCCAGACTATAGCTAACATAGAATAACAGCTTAATTTGCAACCCTGTTATGGGGAATTTTATTAGAATCATTTACATAGCTTTCTTGCTCGAAAATGTCAATTTTTACTGTTTAATCATCATCTCCCATATTTTGGTAAAATGGTTGCAAAAATGAAAACATTATATAAAATAAATGTTGACTACCTGATCTAGACATACACATATTTTCTAATTATTAAGCACTTCCTTTCACTGACCATTCATTGAAAATAACACAAAACTGACTTTTGCTAAGCCCTATTGTGTATCATATTTGTGGAAACTGCCTATTTGTAATACCTGTCATTTAATTTGGGTTTACTTTTACATTCAAAGGGTTTACTGGTTACTGTACTTCAGTTATAATATATCATGAACTGCTGTGTGACTGAACTGTTGAGCGAGAGTACATATTTAATTCATGAATCTGGAAAAATGTCTCTCTGTCAAATGTTTGTTTCATTTTAGATGTTTTTCTATGTTCCTACAAATTGCTTGATCATCAAAGAGCTTTAATTAAACAGTTTCAAAATGTCTTCTAATTGCATGGAAAGTACTGAAACATGTTTGCCCTCCAAAGAGCAAAACAAGAAAACATTTAACAAAAACAATATGCATGACAGATGCACTTATCTACCTGACTAACAACTATATTTAAAAATAAAATAATAAAATAAAAGAGAAGGGACATAATTAAATTAATTCAGTCATGAAATGCTGATGTGCAGATATATTAGAAAGTGACAACGGCTTAGTTATTTATTTGTTGATTTAAATGTCTTACTTAATTTGCCATTTCCAATGTCAATATGGGGTTATTTTTGCCCATGTAAAATTATTTATATTACAGTTATTGAAGCTTGTTCATAATTCCATTTCTTTCATCTAGTACTATATGAAGGCAGTCAGTGACCTTTTTTCACACTTGTTTTATTTCAGAATAAATCAGAAATTACAGACAACAATCTTAAATGGAGTGAAATGGTGTGTAACAGGTTAAAATATGCTTTTGCTCTCTGCAAAACACAATGAAACATTCCCTGAATGAAAATGAAACCATTAAACATGGAGACACACATTCGGTAGGGTAATGGCTTCCATTAGAGCATATTAGCCTTGCCTTTTTTTCAACCTTTAATTTTCAATTGATTCATTTTCAATATATTTTAGCGCCACTTCAATGGCTGTTTTTCAAGATATTATTTAAAGCTTGATTAGAGTTTTGTGCTTTATGGAATTTTAAGAAGTTCCATTAAATCCTGGGATACATACTGTTTAGAAGGAAAATTTGTCACTCTGGCTTTACAGTTAGCTGGCAAGCCGTTTCGCACTTCAAATGGGTCAAGACACATCTGTCTCATAAAATTAAAGCCAATCGCATCAATAAAGCCAATAAAATGCATATAAAAGTGAGACTTTTCTGTCAATGTCATGCTTTAAATTTAACCAAATAAAATGTCAATTATTACCTTTTGCTTTTCCACATCATGCTGTATATTTCAGCTCACACGTCTCCAGCTGTGAATGGGGTATAGATGGCAGCTGGTTTGGGGAATGGGACAACAGTGGCCGGTCATCATTCAATGGAACTTTTTTATTCTTTACGTAAGCTCATGGATTTAATGTTAAACATTGGCACTGGTGGTGAGTAATTTGTTTTATTTTTTTATTTTTTTCTGTGTCATATCTTAGAGTTAACAAATACTGTGAATGCTAGTAAATGGTTCTGGAGAGTAAGGTGTGCAGCAAAGCCTGTATCTGTATAACAATATCAAAATTATTTGTATCTGTACTGCATTCGGATAAATCCCGAAGTGGGTGGGGCTTTAACTGGAATGTGTGAAATTACACAAGAAGGTTGGTATAAATTTGATTCTGCTCTAGTCATAGTTTTCATTTCAAAAGTATCCCTTGTATAACTCATGAAATAATATTTTTTTAATTGTAATTATATAATTTATTTAAATATCTTCTAATTAAAACAACAATAGTAAAGGTTAAATAATAATAAAAAAAACATTATTCTTTTTATACTAATTTCCAGAGGATCTGTCAGGTTCTGAGTTATGTCAGGACATTCATCCACAACCTCAAATAAGAGGACTCTCTATATTTGAAATAGCTGAGAACATGGAAGTTGAAAGGAAATCTGGTTAAAAATTGCTAAAACTTTTACTACGCCTAAAAAATAAAATCTGAAAAAATTATAAAGAATGCTGGTTCCAGGAGAGAGTGAGACAGAAAAACAACCCTGCATGGTTCTTTAGTGCACGCTATTCCAAATAAAAAAGAAGTGTCTTTGTAAACTTTGTATTTTTTTATGATACTATTATATTCATCATATTTCACACACTATCAATGGGTTGTGAATGCAATTCCATGTTGACTTTCAAGCTATTTATGCCTCTTTTTTTGTAATACAACAAACAAAATGTGCCACTACCTGACAGACATCACTGAAATAGGTGTCCTGAGAAATCACACTGTCTCTGTGACAGCCCCAGGTTCGGTAAACAGCACAAAAAAATATGACCGTGACCCTAGTGTGTCAGCCGATCAGAAAACTTGGAGGCGCCTCTCAACCTGTGAATTGTTTTGAGTGTTTGGTTTTGCTGACATTGGGTTGACTGACATGTCTTTGGAGGGCTGGGTTCTGAAGAGAGGAGACTGTATAATTCATTGCCCAAATCTGGCTAAAGTTATTGATATGGCTCATATTGCTTACAACAGCTTGGAAATGATCTCTGCCACACTTCCCAGCCGCATTTTCTATGTATATATATGTACAGTGTTGGGTGTAACACAGTACAAGTAACGTAAGGTAATCTGATTACTTTTTCAATAACTATAGTAAAGTAATGCATTACCTTTTAAATTTACAAGAAAAGGATGATTGTGTGATTGCGTCTGATGCACATGTGTCAACTAGTCCAATGGCGAGAGTGAATGTCCCCGGCGGGTGACGTCATGACCAGGAAAGGATAAAAGCACATCTGGTTAGAACCATGCTAGCTTCTGTGCCTCTGCACAGCAGGCTCTGGTGATGGAACAAGAAGTGAAAGCACTATTAGCGAAAGAAGCTATAGAGCTGGTTACTCCAGTCAACAGAGACTCTGGGTTCTACAGCCGGTATTTTATTCATAAAAAAAATGGGGGGTTGCGTCCCATTTTAGATCATCATCTTCTCAATCGTTCAGTCAAGAAATTGAAATTGAAAATGCTAACGTAGAAGCAGATCGAATCTCAAATCAGATCCGAGGACTGGTTTGTCACGATAGATCTGAAAGATGCTCACTTCCATGTCTCCATCCTTCCACAACACAGGACGTTCCTAAGGTTCGCATTTCAGGGGCAAAGCCTACCAGTATTGGGTTCTTCCATTCGGTCTAGCTCCATCACCCCACACATTCATGAAATGCGTAGATGCAGCTCTAGATCTGCTTAGACTGCAGGGCATAGGTATTCTGAACTACATAGACTACTGCCTTATCCTAGAAAAGTTGGAACAACTGGCGGTTCGGCATCGAGATGTTGTTTTTACACACATGAAAAAATTGGGGTTGAGATTGAATGCCAATAAAAGTGTATTTTCTCCAGCACAGAGAACCACCTTTCTTGGTGTCGTGTGGGATTCAGTGACAACGAGGGCCGTACTCTCACCTGCTTGTGTCGCCTCGATCCTCACAGTTGTAAACGAGATAAAGCTAGGCCAGTCACTGACTGTAAAACAGTTTCACAGACTGTTGGGTCTGATGTCAGCCGCTTCCAACATTATACCGTTCGGCCTGCTGTACATGACCCAATGGGGCTGGTACAGCAGGTGACCCTTACAGTGGTGGCTCAAGACCAAGGGATTTTCCCAGAGGGGGAACCCACTCCGTATGATCAAGATAACATGGCGGTGTCTCCGTGCCTTGGTTATATGGAGGAAACCTTGGTTCCCTTTCGTTGTCACTCCGAGTTACGTCGGATGACGACGAATGGGGTTTCGCTTAGAAAGCCTATCAACTTCGAGTATTACAAAACGAGCAAATGGCAAAGAAATGCCATGGGTCTGCGGAATTTGCATGGCGTAACTCCGCCCCACCTCGTGGGTATAAAAGGAGGAAGCCGGCAGCAAGCAGATATGTTTTTCGCTTCGGAGCCAAGTGTATTCTTCTCTCCACAAGCCATCTCTGAATTGTCAGCTTTACAAACGAGTACCTCGAGTGTTGGTGTGACGGCGATCTACGGCGAGAGCGTGCTTCCTGCTGATCTGTTGCAGTGGTCTGCCAGTCGGTGCGTTTCTCCCCGGGTGCTTCAACACTTGAGTTTTCTCTCACTAAAAGAGCTTACACGTGGCACGTCTTTTTAAAGATGTCTCGCCCGTGTACTTCTGGTTGCGGCAGATTGGTATCAGACTCTGATGGGCACGAGCGTCGCATAGTATGTTTGGGCATTGATCATGCTAGAGCAGCGCTCGTGTATGACTCATGTTCTCTCTGTGGGAACATGACCATCGCGTCATTACGGTCGAGACTCCGTGAACTCGCAAGAGTGAGAGTCCCCTCATCCACCCCCCGTCCTGCGGCTGGTGGCCAGGGTGACCTGAGGGTTACGGTCTGGAACAAGGCGCCGACTATGTGTCCGCGACCCCAGCCCCCCTCTTCAATGACGGTGCCCGCTAGTGAACTGCTGATTCCCGCGGGTCTACCCTCTGGTGGCCCGCGTGTTTCAGTTGAAGCTACAGAGGAAGATGCCATGTCTGTTGCAGCATCACTAGGCGGGTTTGACTCTTCTGGAAGTGAGGGCTCGTCACAGCTGCCACCTTCCGGTGTGCATACGGCTGTGCTCGAGTCTGATCCGGAGATGACGGCCATGCTTTGCCAGGCAGCCGCGAGCATCGGACTTGAGTGGAGGCCTCCACCCTGTCCTGAGCGCTCGCGGCTGGACGATTGGTTTTTGGGTAAGGCCGCCGACCCTCGTCCTCGGCAAACCCCAATACCTTTCTTCCCGGATGTGCATGATGAGATCTCGAAGTCCTGGAAGACCCCCCTGTCTTCTCGGGACCGCTCGCTGGTCTCATCCGCCTTTCCTCCCCTCGATGAGGCAGCTGCCCGTGGGTACACTGGGCTTCCCCCGGTTGAACGCTCTGTTGCCATGCAACTATGTCCTCAGAGTGCTTCTTCTCGGGGCGAGCCTAAGCACCCATCCAAAGCCTGTAGATTTTCGTCGACCCTGGTGGCGAAGTCTTACAGAGCGGCGGGACAGGCGGCTGCTTCACTGCATGCTATGGCCACTCTGCAGGTCTACCAGGCCCAGATGCTCAGAGACATGCACGAGGGTAGGACAAACCCAGGGCTCTTTGATGAGCTGCGCGCCGCGACCGACCTTGCTCTCCGGGCGACGAAGGTTACCGCGCGCTCCCTGGGTTTGGTGATGTCCACAGCTGTGGTCCAGGAGCGACATCTGTGGCTGAACCTGGCTGACATGCGGGACGCTGAGCGGACCCGTCTGCTTAACGCCCCCTTGTCCCAGGCCGGCCTCTTCGGCGGTGCAGTTGAAGACTTTGCCCAACAGTTTTCAACTGCCCAGAAACAGACCGAGGCCATCAGACACATTCTGCCCCGCCGGCCCGCTGCTGCCTCCACCTTGCCGGCCGGGCAGACGCCTCGACCTGTTTCCCGCCGAGGGCGCCCTCCTGCGGCTCCCGCCCCTCCCGCCCGGACCACGCAGCAGCCTCCACCCAGGGCCGGTCGCGGAGGAAGCCGTAAGAAGGCGCCACAGCCCTCTCCTGCCCCGCCCCCCGCTAAACGCCGGGCCAAGCGGCGCTCCTGAGACGGGCTGCTCAGGGATGATGGTTGTTTCTCAGGAGGTGGTAGCAGGACCACTCCTTCCCCCGATGGAGGGCCGGGGGAGAATCTTTTGTTCTCCACTCCCCGCTGCTCACCCACGGGTGGGCAGCACCCTAATGTGGTTAAAGTCAGAAACAATACCCTCATCCCTGAGCTCACAGAGTTCTCGGGCGACACAGAGCGCCGCCCACAAGCCGTGCTCTCCTCGCCCCCCTCTGTCCCAGAGGCGGTTGACACGGCGTGCCGTCTACGGACCGTTTCGCCCCTGTCCCCCTCTGTCGCCAGACCCCTGGCAGAGCAGGCCCCCGCGGGACGACCAGCCTGGTCCTCCCCTGGCCCCCTCTGCCAGGGCGCGGTTGCTAACTGTGCCCCCTCTCCGGGCCGCTATGCCGTCCACATCTGGGCCAGTTACTCCGCTTCGCTGCCCCTCCGGGGGGACGCCTGTGGCTCGCATGATCCCGTTGGTTCAGTTCCTGGGAGCCTGGCTAGAGCTTCCCCGTCTGTCCCACTGGATCGCGCGTACCGTCAGGCTCGGCTATGCGATTCAGTTCGCACGGTCTCCTCCCCGCTTCAGGGGAGTCCGCTCCACTTTGGTCGGTGGCAATGCCCCTATCATGAGAGCAGAGATTGCCACCCTGCTGGCGAAGGATTGGTTTGCAGCGATCGACCTGAAGGACGCCTACTTTCATGTCTCCATTCTTCCTCGACACAGACCGTTCCTCCGGTTTGCTTTCGAGGGGCAGGCATACCAGTACGCGGTTCTCCCTTTCGGGCTAGCCCTGTCTCCTCGCATCTTCACGAAGGTCGTCGAGGCGGCCCTTGTTCCCCTTCGAGAACAAGGGGTTCGCATCCTGAGTTATATCGACGACTGGCTGATCCTACCTCACTCTCGAGATCAGGTTTGCGAACACAGGGACCTAGTGCTTCGGCACCTAGCCCGTCTGGGCCTTCGGGTCAACTGGGAGAAGAGCAAACTTTGCCCCGTGCAGAGGATCTCTTTTCTCGGTATGGACATCGACTCGGTCGCCATGTCCGCGCAGCTTACGAGCGAGCGCGCGCAGTCACTGCTGACTTGCCTAAGACAATTCGAGGGCAAGAGTGCGGTTCCACTGAAACTTTTTCAGAGGCTCCTGGGCCATATGGCATCTGCAGCCGCGGTCACGCCGCTCGGATTGCTTCATATGAGACCGCTTCAGCTTTGGCTTCGCGACCGAGTCCCGAGGTGGGCATGGCAACACGGCACGTTCCGAGTACCAGTTACTCCGACCTGCCGTCAGTTCTTCACCCCGTGGGCGAACCTCGGTTTTCTCAGGGCCGGTGTCCCCCTGGCACGAGCTTCCCGGCATGTTGTTGTCTCATCAGATGCCTCTACCACGGGCTGGGGCGCCATGTGCAATGGACATGCTGCTGCGGGCTCCTGGACAGGACCCCAGTGGCTGTGGCATGTCAATTGCCTCGAGTTGTTGGCAGTACGCCTTGCCCTGCACCGCTTCCGGGCGTTGCTCAGGGGTCAACACGTACTAGTCCGTTCAGACAATACCGCCACTGTAGCGTACATCAACCATCAAGGTGGTCTACGCTCCCGCCGTATGTCACAACTCGCTCGCCACCTCCTCCTATGGAGTCAGAAGCATCTGAGGTCGCTTCGAGCTATCTTCATTCCCGGAGCGCTTAACTGTGCAGCCTACGAGCTCTCACGGCTTCAGCCCCTCCCTGGAGAATGGCGACTCCATCCCCAGTCGGTTCAGCTGATTTGGGACCAGTTCGGGGACGCGGAGATAGATCTGTTTTCCTCTCACGACTCGACCCATTGCGCCCAGTTCTATTCCCTGACCGAGGGCACGCTCGGCACGGATGCTCCGGCGCACAGCTGGCCGCAGGGCCGCAAGTATGCGTTTCCCCCAGTGAGCCTTCTTGCGCACACTTTGCGCAAGGTCAGGGAGGACGAGGAGCAGGTCATTCTGGTTGCCCCTTACTGGCCCAACCGGACCTGGTTCCCCGAACTAGTACTCCTCGCGACAGCACCTCCCTGGCCGATCCCTCTGAGGAAGAACCTTCTTTCTCAGGGACGGGGCACCCTATGGCACCCTCGTCCCGATCTTTGGAACCTCCACGTGAGGCTCCTGGATGGGACGAGGCAGGTTGAGTACCCTACCACCAGCGGTGGTGGCTACCATCAAGCGTGCCTGGAATTTGGGCCGGCTTCCTCTCACGTGATCCTGAGACCCCGGCCTGGATACGTGCCCAAGGTTCCTACCACTCCCTTTCGGGACCAGGTGGTGAACCTGCAAGCGCTGCCCTCGGAGGAGGCAGACCCAGCCTTGGCACTGCTCTGTCCAGTACGCGCTCTCCGCGCCTATGTAGACAGAACGCAGTGTTTCAGGACCTCAGACCAGCTCTTTGTCTGTTATGGTGGGAAGCTGAAGGGAAAGGCTCTCTCCAAGCAAAGGTTGTCTCACTGGATAGTGGACACCATTGCTTTGGCTTACCAGCAGCAAGGTCGACCGTGCCCCCCTTGGTGTGACTGCCCACTCCACCCGGAGTGTGGTGTCCTCTTGGGCTCTAGCGCATGGCGCCTCGCTAACAGACATCTGCAGAGCTGCAGGCTGGGCGACACCTAACACATTCGCCAGATTCTATAATCTCCGAGTGGAGCCTGTGTCCTCTCGTGTACTCGCTTCAACCAGCTAGTACCGGACCCGCTCAGGTGTCTTCGCTTGCTCGCCATTCCACTTCACGGACTGGATACGTGCGATATTTCCTCAGGTGAGCTTTTCCGAAAGCCCTGAGCTCCTCCAGCACTCCTGACGTCGGCGCCAGTGTCTATTGCCTGCGCGTCGGCTAGGTGCCTCCCGTGTGCATGGTCCCTCCTCTGAGCGACCCCCACATGTGTATTTCCACTGTAAGCCTCTCTGAGCGTGTGTCTTTCCCTTGGCAAGCCACCTTGCCACCCCTGGGGTTGAAATATTCCACCTGCGGCTGGACACCCCAGTGTTTTCCATATGCTTCCTTCGGGTCATATGTGTATTCTCTAAGTCCCCCCCCTCCGGGCTGGCATTAATTGTATACTTCCCCTAAGCTTGGGATATGCTTCCCAGTGTACCTTGGTATTCCTGTGATAAATGGAGTCCTTTGTCCAGGCTGACAGGGATCTCGATTTACGCAGGGCACTGGAAGACAGCTGAGAAGGTGGCGTGATTAGACTGGTAACCCCATTCGTCGTCATCCGACGTAACTCGGAGTGACAACGAAAGGGAACGTCTACGGTTACGTATGTAACCCTCGTTCCCTGAGTAGGGAACGGAGACGTTACATCTGCCTGCCACTTTCCGCTGTACCGCGGGGATCGCCTGAGCTCAGTCTTGGCTCCTCAGCGAAGAAACATATCTGCTTGCTGCCGGCTTCCTCCTTTTATACCCACGAGGTGGGGCGGAGTTACGCCATGCAAATTCCGCAGACCCATGGCATTTCTTTGCCATTGGCTCGTTTTGTAATACTCGAAGTTGATAGGCTTTCTAAGCGAAAGCAAAAAGGAGGCGTGTTCCGGCGCAAACTTTCCCTCTTGTGATTTTTTGCTGTTCTATAAAACAATTGCGCCACTGACCAGAAAAAACCTAGTTTAAAGTACGTGGCGCGTTGCGCGTACATTCAGATGCTATTTTAAGCGCGCATGCTTGGCCATAATACAGAGTGTGAACAACGCGCATACACTGTAGATGATTCTCTCATCTACACAGATGCATTTAACTTTTTGCAAATGATACATTATTATAAGGAAAAATATTAAATCACAAGGGAAATCATTGTTGTGTCCATGACGATGGGGAAAATAGGCATAAAGCTTACACATTTACCAAAATTATTATATGCATGTTTAACCGAAGCTAATTTGGGTGGGTTTGTCCCATCCCCAATGTCAGTTCTCTTTCTTTTACGGCCCTGATGAGAACATCGATCTCCTCGGCTGTGAACCGATTCTGAAGCGCGCCTGGTAAATGCGCCGTTATAATAGTATTGCGCCATGGAACAAGCGCACCTCGTTCATCATGCTCTTAAAGGGAATGTGACATAAAGCTCTTATTGGTTTGTTTCCCGTTACGCCCAAACCACACCTATGAATAATGAAGCTACTTCAGACCAACCCCTTTTAGATTTGCGCCAGGTGCAAGAGGCATTTATCCCGCCGGGAAAATAGCAACTACGCCGGGATCCGCCCACAAAGTTACTTGCGCTTTGACACTTGCGTTTCAGATCTTTAAAATAGGGCCCATAATCTTTTGTGGCACATAAACTGCTTGGAGATGATGGCGGTCTTCAATGCGTTGAGACATTTCCTTCCAGACCTGAGGGGCCAACACGTGGTTGTTCACACAGACAACACGTCGGTGGTCTCATATATAAATCATCAAGGAGGTCTGCGTTCACATCCACTATACAAACTGGCGCACCAGATTATCTTGTGGTCCCTAGGGAAGTTACTCTCTCTGAGAGCAGTTTATATTCCGGGACATCAAAATATAGGAGCAGACATACTGTCGAGACAGGGGCTGAGGCCCACGGAATGGAAGCTCCACACCAAGGTGGTGGAGCACATATGGAGAGTTTTTGGCCAGGCACAGGTGGATCTGTTTGTGTCTCAAGATACGACACGCTGGTTCTCTCTTCCACAACCAGCCCCATTGGGTCTGGACGTAATGGTCCAGACGAGGCCGAGGCTACGTCTGTATGCTTTTCCCCCAATCGGTCTGCTCCCAGGAGTTCTGGAGAAGGTCCGCTTGGACAGAGTGAGTGTTCTGTTAGTAGCTCCGTACTGGCCAGCCAAGTGTGGTTTTCAAACCTAATGTCCCTTCTCGACAGCCCTCCTCTGGAGCAATCCTCCATCCCCGTCCAGAAACATTCAACCTTTGGGTCTCTGAGGTAATTCATCCAGACTCATAGATTCTGGTCTCTCAAACGAGGTTGTAGAGACCATACTTAACTCCAGAGCTCCATCCACGAGGAAGCTATATGGACCCTCAAAACTTTGTTCCTTCTAGCCATTTCCTCACTAAAAAGAGTTAGAGAACTTCAGGCCCTTTCGGTATCACCTTCGTGCCTTGAGTTTGCACCCGGGATGGTCAAAGCGTTCCTCTATCCCAAAGCTGGATACATACCTAAAGTTCCAACAAATGTACCACGGCCTATTGCAGGCATTCTGTCCTCAGGCATTTAATGGAAATCTTTCCTCCAGGAGAAACTGAACCTCATCTGTCCAGTCAGAGCACTGGACACTTACGTCCACAAAGCTGCCCAGTTTAGAAAATCTGATCAGTTACTGGTATGCTTTGGGCCTCCTAACAAAGGCATCCAAGCAGACGGTTAGCAAGTGTATAGTTGAGGCTATCTCTCTTTCGTATGAGGTTATGGGCCAGCCTTCACCTTTGGCCTCTAGAGCCCATTCTACTAGGGGTATAGCGGCCTCAAAGGCCTTAATTTCTGGGGTGTCTTCGCCGCTTACGTTTGTCAGATTTTATGACTTAGACATGGATACCTCTGGGTCAAGAGTTCTCATGTCGTGACAGTTTACACGACAGGTTCTTGGCATGTATGGCGTTCGGGCATTCTTGTTCCCAAAGTGTCATCGACGTATCGTGAGTTCCCTCGAAATGGAACGTCTCAGGTTACGACTGTAACCCTAGTTCCCAGAATAGGGAACGAGACGATGCTTCACTTTGCCATACTTCCTACATCCTTGTGATCGACTTGCTTCGGCCTTTTTCGAAGCTAGCGCGGTTCTAACCGGATGTGCTTTTATCCTTTCCTGGTCATGACGTCACCCGCCCGTGACGTTCACTCTCAACATTGGATTGACACATGTGCTTCAGATGCAATCGCGCAGGGGCGTTCCCAATGCGTAATCGACGAATCGTCGCATTCCCTACTCATGGAACTAGGGTTACAGTCGTAACATGAGATGTTATTTTTTCAATTAAGTAGTGCAAGTTACTTTGTTTTCCCATTTATGGACTGACACCTCTCCTGTTCCCATGTTGAGAGAAATCGGCAGTAAGGTCCAGAGGTTTTGTGTGGCTGTGGACTGCAAGCATGATGATTATTGTACACTAGTTCTAGACTAAATGTGAGCATTAATTTACTAATTTCACTTGCACAAAAAAAGATTAAGTATTTCTCAAAATAAATAAAAAGTTAAATTGTTAAAATGTTAAATTACACAAATATTCTTTGGCCTGGTTTCACAGGTGTCGTAGTTTAAGCCATAGCCATTCAATTAGGACATTTAAGTAACTTTTATAAAGGTATCTTAGAAAAAACAAAAACATTACTGCTGTGCATCTTGAGACAAAACAATGGCAGTGACATATTTTAAGATATGTCAGTGCAAGTTTCTATCAGGTAAAACAACTTACATTTTAGTATGGGACTTGGCTTAAGCCTGGTCTGTGAAACTGTGGGTTTATGTATTTAATCTCACTTTATTAGCCAATGTCTTTGCAGCTGACCTTTGATGATGCAACTCAACCATAATAAACAAGAATGACTTTACATAAACAACACATTTGTGTTTAATCTTTTGTTTTTATTGCGGAACCCCTGTCACATAGAAACACTGTCTGTCTGTCTTTATGTATGTCAAATCATCCCCCCAATTCTATTAGATGACACATGGCATTACTGAAATTATAAAACCTGTTGTAGCCCATATATGATTGAATTGTATAAAAGATTTAACAATGTGTAAGATGCTATTTTTGGGAGCTCAGAATGTCATTACTTACATTAAAAAGCAGTAACTCGTATAAAGCATCACCTAAAGGGCAGCCATGACATCAAAATCATGAACAAATCTCAGCAAATGAGTCCAGTCAATTTTAGATGATCATTTACAGCTGTGTTGTGACATCATAGTAAGATCCAGACATGACTGAAGCACTGAACTTGACATTTATTGAGAGGCTAATTTCAGACTCTTCAGGATTAGACTGCAGTCATCAATACCCCATCGAGTTCAGAACTACACTGGAGCGTACATATTAAAATCTTGTGTGATACATAAACCTATCAGTGGCGGCTCATTAGGGGAGACAAGGGAGACACAGCCTATCCACAATTTTGATGTAAAACTGAGAGAAGGATTTAATGTTAATACAATTCCTAGTTATTCATTTCATTTCATTTCTCAGAATGTGTATTTATTGTTTGTAATTTCACTACTGTAACACCATAATATTTTACTGAAGTCGGAACCACCGCTGCTCTTCCCCGACTGTGCCAAATCTGGCGATGCAAGTACAATCGTTTTGAAAACTTGGCAAGTCTGAGGGGATAGAGAAGGTAAAAAAAAATAATCAAATCAATACAGAGTATTTCACTTTCAGTGGTTGGAGTGTTGAGAAAAAAAAAATACATCACAAGGGAAGCTAGCCTCCCTTGGCATATATTATAATAACTTTTACATGTGTACCAATAATGTGATTATTTCTAATACTAAGAGTAAGGTCTTAATCGGAGTAAGATGTTTACATGACACGAGCAGAACTCTTCACTCCAGTTTACATGCAATTTTCATTATTCTGATTATTTGCTAATTTTATTATACCACAGTCAGATAAGCATGCAGTATGCATGTTAATCTTCTCACCTCAAATTAAAAATACATTTTTATGGATGTACTGGATATTATTCGGCACCATGATGAACATTGCAACGATGGTGTTGTGTCGAATTTCGACCCCCTCCCAAATTATTACCCCCCTCGTTGATGTCAGTACATAATTGCTTAATACTAACCCCACCCCTAATCCTAACCCCTCTCCCACAACTAATCCTGGACCTACCAATGCTGCCGTTGCATTCTTGGTGGAAGATACGGAGCAGAGACTGCGCAGTGACTTGTGGTGACAGAGTTTAGCGATTTGTAGAATTAAAGAAATCTTCAGAATAATGTCATGGAGTTTGTTCATGAAGTTGTGTGAACAACACACTGCATCTGTGTAGAACCGCGCACATGCACACTTTGGTCAGAGCGGTAATAAGCAATTAAGGTGTTTACGTGCCTGCTTATTGCAATTAAAATCGTCGAACACCACGTAGTTTAATGTGAATATGGTTACTACAATTATGAGCTTAATCGCATTACTTTGATCAAAGTATTGCGTTTACATGAGTTAAATCGCAATATTGCCAAAATCCCATTATAATCGCATTACGAGGGTGTATGTAAATGCACTGAAAGAGACGTTTAACACGGCTGAAAACTGTATACCCACAGTAATATTTCACTGCTTTGTGAGTTGTTTTAAAGGGGACATATCATGCTTTTGAATCGTTCCTTTTTACATATAAATCATACATTTGTGGTCTATATAAAGCGCAACTGCAATGCTTGGGTATGAATTCCTCATTATTATAGCTCCACAGCCCCCTTTTCTACCCCTTTTCTGATGTGCGTCTGAGAGCAACTCGTTTAGGTGCGGTCTCTTCAAATGCAAATGAGACACTTCATACCCCGCCCCCTCTCCAGGTTGCAGAGGTGACACTCGTTTCAACTCCACCCCGTTCGGTCATTTTTGTAGTTTGGTAGCAGAGATACGATTATCTAGCGGTACAGAAACTTTTTATTCACACGTTTATTGTAGTTTGATAGCAGAGATAAGATTATCTAGCGGCACAGATACTTTTTATTCACAAACTTGTCCATCAAGCCTTACATGTTCGAGCCAGAGCCGGACCCGGAGTGAGATGAAAACAAAGACGACGAACCTGCAGAACAACGTCTTCATATGGATGTATCGCAATGGTATGTTACTGTATTTACAGTAACTTCATCCATGCCCACAACTACAATACTGCATGTTTTACAACGACTATTTAACACTCACAAAAAGAAAAGCACGTTAGAAAAGCACGTTATTATTGCACGTAAAAACGTTATTTACAGCTTACCGAAGTGCTCTGTTCGTGCACACAAAAATGACTTTACCCACAGATCTGGGTACATTTCCATGAAAAATAAAACTCAACCAGGCACTTCGAAGAGGTTCTGATGCTGGGAGACGGTGTAATGAAGTGTGTGGGTTACTACATCCAACAAACGAACATTTTGACTTACCCTCTCGTAACTTCTGCATCCTTGAGCTTGTACTACAAAATCGCAGCGCGAAATTAAAATGGCGGATTGCTCGAAGTGTTGGGCCGGGAGTCGATGTCCTTATTTGGCAGTTCCGCTGCAAATACTGTGACGTAATTGTTCAAAAAACGTCATAGAGAATAGAAAAATCGGAACAGGTTGCAAAATATGACCAAAACAGAATATAAAGATATCAACGAAGCACCTGAAGAGACTAATTTCAACTTTTCTGTACTTATAAACACTCCAAATATACAACAAAATGCATTTACGGGCTAAAAAAGTGGATTTAGCATGATATGTCCCCTTTAAGTATAAAATGTGTCAGTAGTTATAATACAGTAAGAGAATACCATAGTGTATGGCATGCGTTCATATTGAAATCTCTGTCTATTGATTGCACACTTCGGTACACTTGAGCACAGTAAGACATGGTTCTGAAATTCAAGAGGTAAAATTATTATGGTTTGTTTCTCAAGAGCTTAAAGATTAAAAAAGGTTTGCCAAAACGAAACAACTTCATAAATTAAATTGAAATCATTATTCACAGAACATTTTGCCCTACGCAATTCTGCATCAATGATGTCAAACGTGGGACGTGAGACAAGTAAAAAAAAAACTAAATTGAGAATGAGGAAGATGAAAAATTTAAAAATCTCTATTTGCTGTCCATTTAATCTCAGTGCTGTATGAGAAACAATTGAGGGGGAAAAATCTCATCTATGATTTTCTTTTCCATTGGAAGCATCACAGCTAAATTGCTTTTCTTGACAGGTAAAGGATAACGATTTTCAAGGGAAAGAAAACACAAGGTGACTTGTTCTACTCAGATAGCATGAATATTTTGCTTTGATGATGTTCTAATTTAGAGTTGTCTTTTATCTCAACACTGCGATCAATGTGCAGACTAAAAAATCATTTATTTGCTGAGTAAATATTTGAAAGGAAAAAAAATCCGAGCTTTGTTACCCCTTTGAATGTTCGATTCACCCTGAAGTACTTTCAAGTCTTTGAATTTCTTCCTATAAGTGTGAAATAAAAAAGATTATTCAAATGCACGTTATTCATAACTCCAGTCACACGAATTGAACAATCCCTCATGCCCTGTTATAACCCTACACCTAACACTCGCCCTGAATCTCAATAAGCCCAAATAAACCACAGAGAAATGATTTGCCCTGATCACCCATTCGTTTAGTCGCCTGGCACTCTCTTGCCATCAGCAAGGCAATTCATAATCAATATTCACCCAGAAAGCACACCTGCATCCAAGGTTGTGCAGCAAACCTGATTAATTAATGATGCTTAGTTGTGTCCCTGTTGATTTCATAATGATCGTTCACAACCAGAATAACATAAAAGATCGAAAGAAAGCTCTAATTATTATCATGTTCTTAAAGAATTAAGCTGTGACATCAATTAGTCAATGTAAAAAGTTTCTGACTGTTTTCTTGCCACATGTCAACAAAAATGGTTAGGGGAGACAAAATATTTAAAAATTATATTAACATTTTACAACAAAAGTGATTTATTGATAGTTACTGATAGTTTAAGTAATCTTTTTTTCTTCCTCTAAAACATTTAAACTTTTTCCCCTTTGTTCCATGCTCACACAGACAGTTACAACAGACAACAAGTTACACCAGACATTTTAAAGTAACACTATGGGCCCTATTTTAACGATCTAAAACGCAAGTGTCAAGCGCAAAGCGCAAGTAACTTTGTGGTCGGATCTCGGCGCTGTTGCTATTTAACCGGCGGCATAAATGACTCTTGTGCTCAACTCAAATCTAAAAGGGGTTGGTCTGAAGTAGCTTCATTATTCATAGGTGTGGTTTGGGCATAACGGGAAACAAACCAATAAGAGCTTTATATCACATTCCCTTTAAGAGCATGATGAACGAGGTGCACTTGTTCCATGACGCAATACTATTATAACGGCGGATTTACCAGGTGCGCTTCAGAATCGGTTCTCAGCCGAGGAGATCAGTGTTCTCGTCAGGGCCGTAAAAGAAAAAGAAGTGACATTGGGGATGGGACAAACCCACCCAAATTAGCTTCGGTTAAACATGCATATAATAATTTTGGTAAATGTGTAAGCTTTATGCCTATTTTTCCCATCGTCTTGGACACAACAATGATTTCCTTCGTGTTTTAATATTTTTCCTTATAATAATGTATCATTTGCAAAAAGGAAAATGCATTTGTGAAGATGAGAGAATCATCTACAGTGTATGCGCGTTGTTCACACTCTGTATTATGGCCAAGCATGCGCGCTTAAAATAGCATCTGAATGTACGCGCAACGCGCCACTGACTTTAGACGCAATTGGCGCAATTGTTTTCTGGAACTGCAAAATAGCACCAGGGATTGTTTGCGCCGGAACATGCCTCCTTTTTTTGCGCTGAACCGCCCAGGGAACGCAAATTCATTCCCTAGTTTGCCGGGGTGCCTCTGTGGAGGGAAAAGTCTGCTTTGCGCAGGTGCAAAATACGATGCATCGGTGTACAAAGTCAATTGCGATGGGGGCAAGATAGGGCCCTATGTAGTTTTTCAACCTTCATAATATATTTCCAAGACCCTTGTGATGGTACATCGACTGACAATAGGTTAAATGACACGTCTGCCATAGCCTGACGTGGTCTGTATCGCTTTTACTGGCACTATGTAACTTTAACTATGTAAGTTTCGGGTAGTAACCGGAGCACAAAAAGAACTACAAAATCCGACTGCTTTACGGCATACATAGTTTTTCTTCGTTTGTGATGTCTTTCATAAAATCATGCATCATACTCTACCTTGTCTGTGGCCATTGTTGATTCCAAAGCCGGTCCTGGATAAACAGCGAGTGTGCTGCGGTAGGCTAAATTATTTACGACAGCAGTAATGGACAATTCCGCTTCCAACCTGTAGTGCGACCGCAGAGGAAAAGTTCCTTGGTGTTGCTTTAAGAAATTATAAGATTATGTCAAATTGCTTTTGTTCCTATCATCCCAAGCCCCCCAATAGCTGTAGCAAACTCTTTTTTCCGCCCCAGAATAAGACAATTTAGTTTATTGGTGTACTTTGATGTTACAAACACAACTAAAAAAATAATAATAAAATAACAAAAGAGTGAGCTGCTTCCTGTGTACAGTTAAAATTGTCTTAAATATGAGATGTGCTTTATTTTAAGCACTTCAAACTAAACCATAATAGTTTGCCCTACTGTCAGAGGCTTATGTTGTTCAATGCATTTGAGACACGTTTTCCTCACTGTACAACTAACACATTACATTCATTCCTTCGCCGCCATTTCAGTCTTATCCGTAGTTTTTGCTCACCAGGGCTTTCCACCAGCCATTGCATGGCTTGAGATTCACACACACTCTCACAATTTAGCAACTCCAAATCACTTATACTGAATGTTTTTTGGTTTTTTTTTTTATTATTATTGTGGGAGACTCCTGAATATGCAGGCAGTCTTCTGTATATGAAAACCTGCTTAGCCGGGACTCGAACCTGATACCTCCTTGCTGTGAGACAACAGTGCTACCCACTGAGCCACTGTGCTGCACCTACACTGCCCTAACAGTGAACAGTGAAGAGTGAATCGTGAATCTGTCCCCTCCCTCACTGTAAGGGCCAGGTAGACGCAATGACGCAAAGACGCCGTGACATGGCCAAATTAAAGTTAGACTGGCCAGTGAAGAAAGAGATTGCCCCTGGCAGACTGGATGAGCGGATTATATGGGCCCAAATCTAGTGAGCTTTCCTTTTATCCCCGATCTTCATGATGTGTTTATAAGATTGTGGGATAAACCTGCGTGTCCATGCCCGTCTAGCAACCAGCTATTCTAATGTGAAGGGGCTTGTTGATCATGGCTATGCGGGGATGAATGCATTGCAAGCTATATCGTACCTGGTGCAGCATCCTCGTTGAAGGCTCAAACCTTGCCATCCAGGCCTTACCAAATGACAGCGGGCCAGGCCGGCGGAGCCTTGCACACCATGACTGTTTTGAAGACATATCATTCCGACCTTCAAAAGGATCTCGATTTGGGTGACGGAGTACATCAGGACACAGTCCTGGAGCTCTGCCGCACGACAGATCTTGTCCTCTGTGCTACCGAACTGTGGGCCACTTGATTGCCGCCATGGTAAATATTGAGAGGCATTTATGGCTTAACCTCTCGGGGCTCAAAAAGAAGGAAAGAGCTTTTCTTCTTGACGGCCGGTCTCGCCTACTGGATTTTTTTTTGCCACCGCTGTTGAGAGAGTAATCCAGAAGTTTAAGGAGGCTAGTGTTAAGTTAGCGGCATTCGAGCTGTACATTCCCCATTGCGGTCCCTACATCTTCTGGTCCCAGCTGGAGACAGGGTCAGAAAGAGAGTTTTGTTGCCCATGCCCCACCTCCAAGGAGATCCCTTTGATCCATCTTTGTGCCCCCCACCCCTCTTTTTTTAACGAGTGTTGGGGCACGAGATGTTGTTTGAAAAAAAACTAAAACTAAGTGGAGTAAACATCTCCTAGGGATGAGGAGGTTAATATTGGGCATTTAAAAGCATTTTGCCCCTCCAAATATTGACTAAGAAATTCGATAAATCTGTTGCAGGGGCTAAGCTTCCGGTGATTTCATACAAGTTCCCAGAATAAGTAGAAAAGCATTTCTGTTCATTTCTTGGTTGACAATCAGACTAGTGCAGTTGGCTTAGTCTCCTTAATCTGGAAAAAGTAATGTTACTAAGTGAAGTAAGTAAGTTTCACTGTGAGCACCTCACCCCTTTGTCTGTTGTGCCCTGGAACACTATGGGAATCCATATGTCTCATTAACAGTAAGGCTAGTCTGTTGTAGAGGAGGTAGAGTGATTGTTACAGTTGCTCCCTTAAATTTTCTCCAGAAGCTTGAGTTATGGAGATTTTATGGAAATTGTCCCTGGTGTAGTATGGCAGGTTTAGAGCTGGGCTCTAACCATGTCACGTCCCACTCTACTACCTGCTGTCCTTCCTAGTGCAAGAGGGTTGATACACTTTATAATTTCTCGCCTAACCAGTACTTGAAGCATGGGGTTGTTATTGATGCACCTACCCGATGGCACATGAATAGCGGACACAGGTGAAGAGATTGCCCATTCACGCTATTGCGTCCCGCTCTTTCATCTGGTGCCCTGAAGTGAATTGGGTACAGAGGCAGTTTCAGTATCCTTAATGTTGTATATGGGCAGAAAGAGGAAAGATGGGCAATTCCGTTGTCCACGCCTCTTTCTGTCTGTTATTTCTGGCTGCCGAGAGATCAGAGGTGGTAGCAATATGCTCCCTCTATAACAATTAGGTTGTGATAAATGTGGATTATGGGCAAATAACGCAACTTGCATCCCACACCATCATTGGTCACCCTTCCCCCTCCTGCACTAGGAGTGCAGAAGTGTTAGCTATGTGCTGCCTTTGAGATCACGTCAATAGGCTAGACAGTACAGGAAGATTGGGCAATACCACTCTAGCATCCCACTTCCTTAGCTGTCGCCTTTGATGGCATGGGACTGAGAACATTGCCATGTTTCCTAGGTAGAGCATACAGTGAAGAGGAAAGGGTTCTCTTCTGCGGACTATCCAGTCTTTAGGACGGGATGATAAATTCACTTGCTCCCCCAGAGTAGGTTTTCCACTTGGAGCAGAGGTTTTCTTAATGGTTCTTGAGGGTATGGGACAGAGTTTAAAAATGGATTCTGTCACAGCTTGCGACCCACTCTCTGTCATTAGCTGGAAATTTAAGAATGGGCAACCACCAGCCGATAAGAGCTACTTGGTAGAAAATATGGTTACACTTTATTTTGATAGTCCACTTTAAACATTCTACTAACTAACTAAGTAACTTGACCACATGTCAACTCACTGTCATTAGAGTATCAGTAAAGTGTAGTAGACTGTCAGTAGACTGTTATGGCTAGGTGTTAGGGATCGGGTTAGTAGAATAAGTTGACTTGTAGTTGCCAAGTTACTTATAGTCAGTAGAATGTCTGCTGGGGGACATACAAAATAAAGTGTTAGCAAATATTAAGCAGACAGTCCATTAATACTAACAGTATATACTGACAGTTAGTTGACATGTTGCTGCAGAGTTACTTATAGTAAGCAGAATGACTAAAGTGGACTATCGAAATAAAGATTACCGAGAATATTACGAGAGTGTTAAAGCACTCTGTTATCTCAGTGGCCACTCTGTTTCATGCTGGAGTTAATAGTCAGATGACGGTATGTCGACTATTTCTTTAGGACATCCCTAAAGTGTTTGGCGGCGCAGATTCTTGGTATCGGCATTGGAGAGCAAGGGGTTGCTATTGCACTCCAATCTGATGCTCTCTCGAAACGTCTACCAGAAGCATATTGCTATGTTTCCATAGGAAGAGCAAGCAGGATGGGGTCCTCCTGAGGCCTGTCTCGGCCTTTAGGATGGGATGCTAAAATCACTTGTTCCCCGGGAGTAGGTTGTGCACTTATTGGTGATGGATGCAGTGAGTCTACGATCTATTTAACAGTTCTACCCCTGATGATATAGTGAATAATAGGGGTGTATTGAGCTGCCTCGTTGCCACAGGCTGTTTATGGTCACTAGATGTGCAGTATGGCAACCTTGGGCAACAGCTTAGTTTGCTGGTGTTTCACAGCACAGTGAGCAGGTATTTGTCAGTATGGTGTTGTGGGTATTTTGTTAAATTCCATTAGGCACTGTTGAGTTCCACTTTGAAAGAAACGTCTCAGGTAACGACTTTAACCATGGTTCCATGAAAAGGGGAATGAGACTGTGTCGTGTTGCCATACTTCTGGCATGCCTGTGCGTCTTCCTTTATACAATACAAAGTTGATGTCTTTCCTTTAGGTGCCCTTTTATGTTCTCCCTGAACGCCTGTGACATCACCTGACGGCGGGAGCGAATCGAGATTATTTTGCCAGTATTTCAATCTGAACATAACCATTGTCACATCATTGACTCTTACGTATCCTGACATAAGTTGTGAGGATTTCAGACAGTTTCAAAGACGCACAGGGAAAATTTAGAGTTTACGTCAGCAGGTGCAGTACAATGAGCTGTTTGAAAGAATCTTTCTGAAGAGTAATAATTTGAAAAAGGACTTCAGGGGGACATGTTCAAAAGTTACTAGTTAACTAGTTTTCTCCATTAAATGAACCTGTCGTTCCCCTGTGCACTACCCTCTAGCTATAATGCAGCAAACTGTTCTCAGGCTGTTTATGAAGGCTCATATTACATTAATGCTTTTCACTTTGATGTGCATCACCAGCTTATATAGCATAAACATGCCAAACCACTGAGATAAAAGAGCAATGAAATACTGTCTCAGTTTTGTGAAAATATTCCTGTTTCCGTATATTTACACAAATAAGTAAATAAACACTGTGTAAATAAAAAAAAAGCATTAAACATTCAGTTAGACAAAAATTCACATTTATTTATTGTTAAACAAGTATAGAACTTTACATCCTTTGTAGAGATGGGCTCTTTAACATGTTTATCTGAGATGGGTTTCTTAATTATGCTTATGAAGATGAACTATGCTGACCAGTGCTTTAAAATATTCACAAAAGTATAATTTAATAAATAAATATCCAACCACAGCTGCAGTAATAGTCCTTAAAGAAGAAGGTTCTACTCCAAGATCAGCTGTGACGTTTAGTCACTACATTTTTCATGCTTTGCACAGATTTGGACAAAATAAATTTGTGCAAGGCACGAGAACATTAGAATTTAATTGATCTAAAGTGGCAAACCCATTTTCATGAACAGGACAGAGGGATCTCAAAGTCTTTTGCAGCGTACATGAGGTCATTCCACCAATTGCATCATCATAAACAACCTTCTGAAATTTTTACATAGTCATCTCATTTTCAAAATCTCTTCATTTGCTTTATATTTAGGGTTGCTATTATTTATTTTATAGCAATTTATTTTACACAATCAATACAACAAAATATATTGTTCTATGTTATAGCATTACCCTTGACAGTTCCGTGTATGATTGAGAAAATATAAGGCCTAGGGTTTGTTTGCTAGTGGTCATATGGGATTTTGTTGATGATTGTAAAGGGCGAACAGAACTCCTTTAGTTCAGTCAGGACAATCTATGCATGTCTTAAGGTCCTGGAAATTCCATTTTTGTATATAATAATAAAGAAAAATCAAAACTGCATTCGAAAGAGAAATATGTGAACATATATGTACATCCTTTGAGAAACGTATGCACTGGAACGAGAAAGACTTTTTTTTTTTGGCTTCATTTTATTTTTTATGTGAAACTGTATTCTTATTACCAGGCCCACATTGAATCTGCAATCAAAGAACACCCCAGATTTCCGCATAAAACCCTCATTCACAAAGTTCTACTGTACACATCACGTGACCCTTGTGTGTTTGTTTATTAAATAATTGTGGCTAATTTGATTACATTCAGCTACAAATAATAGGGTAACAATTAATAATTGCAAAAACTATTTTCCCTATTATTGTTTTTTGCCTTGTTTTCAGTAAAAACATATTTGAGAGAATTTCTTAAATTAAGATTTGTCTTTCTTCTTTTAAGCACTAACCTTCTAAATTATAAAAAAAATATATATATATTTAACATATTAAAACTCTCAATGAATCCCAATTACAAATGTTTGCTACTCAAGTAAATTGATCTTGTTTTAGAGATATTTTGATATTTTTACTGAAAACAAGGTAAGCTGTGTGTATCTCGCTGCATATTTCTGCCACGAATCAGCACAGAAAATGCGATAAATCGTCTGCAGATTCCTTCTGGGCCGGCCTGTAACTCGTTGGACAGCAGCGGTACGTCTCCATTATGTGTGTAGTTATGTGGGAGGCTAAAAAAAGGAAGACCACTCTGCCATCGGTGGATGGGCGGGGCTGTGTACATGGTGGGCGGTGCTTACAGTTTGTTTTAAAGGCTTGTGACCAGCTGCATTTGTCCCTCTCGTACGTCCCCCTCGGGGACACAAGCGTCTTTAGAGACGGGGATGATGAGGCCATCGCTACTGTCTCTGCTCATCTGATAATACGCGTGCAGCTGTTGGCCTGACCCCAAGTTGGGCATGCTTTTATAGTAAACGTCTTCGTTCGGACTGTGTTTGGATGGCGAGAGGTCCTGGCCAATGTCTAGGCTGCTCTCCGAGAACGGCGAGTCTCTAAGGTTTGGCATGCTGGTGTACACCGAGTCTCTGTTGGGGGAGGGCAAGGCAGTTTCGGCCGGGGGAGGGAGCTGGTCGATGTAGCTTTGGGGTTGAGAAGCTTCCATGTCGGCCCTCGCTCTCTCCTGCATGTGGTACAGGAGCGAGTGAGTTCGCTGGGGGATAAGAGGGGCACCGAGCGTGCGGGGATGTGTGTGGTGCAGTCCCAGACCGTCCATCTCGCTGTCCCCACCCACCTGCACCAAGGACGATGTCTCGGCAAACACAGGTTCTCTGATGATCCCCGCACCATTTTTGGTGCTGATATGGGACTCGGCAGCCCTGAGGTTGTTGTGAACAAGCTCTGAGATGATCATCTTCTCGAAGGCCGTGTCATTGAGACTGAGCCCGCAATCCACCACCTGCACGCCATCGCTGTAGTTATGAAGAGAGTAGCTGTTATTAAAGTTGCCGTTGAGTGGTAGAGTACCGAACGTGTTAGTATCTCTGCCGCTGGTCACCGAGTGTCCTGCAGCAACACAAGAGGAAGAAAAACATTAGGTCTCGCAATAATCAGAAACAAAAGAAATCTAAATGTTTAAAGCTGTTTAGGACCTGCATTTAAGTCAAATGCAGAAATGCTAAAAATCTGGGAAAATGTAATGATTAGAAGCCTTTAGAACTGCAGGGGGCAAACTCACTAAATAGTTCCCTGTAGAAAGGGATTTTCTTGTTCATTATTCTTGTCTTGTTTTCCAGTACAAATATATAAACATTTTTAAATCAAGATTCATTTACATAAGAAGCAAAACAACTTAAGATATTCTTAAAAGAAAAAAAAAATGTATATATATATATATATATATATATATATATATATATATATATATATATATAATAAGTAAAATGGCTGATGTATTTGCAAGTCGTGGGAACGAATTGTTAAATCGTGGCCATGATATATATATATATATATATATTATTATTTATTTTCTTTCCTACCATGTTAGTAGATTTTTTTTGTTTGTTTTAAGCATGAACTCACTTAATTTTGATACATCTTCAGAAAACAAGACTAAATGTCATGTAATTTTGCTTCTCAAGTAAATGCATCTTGATCTGAGAATGTTTACATATTTATACTGGAAAACAAGACAATAATACAGAATAAGTGTTGCACTTATTTTAGTGTGATTATATGCAAATGACTCGGAATCCAGTTTAACTTGCTGCTAAATGCGTTTAGTTCTGGAATTTTAAATGCTTGGAAAAAGTTGTGAAGCGCAGTTCTACAGCCCCAGAAAAGTATGCCAGATCCAATTCATCTAGGTTTGCCTGACCCGCCATACCTGATTGGAATACTTTCTGTACTGAATGGGCCGGCACAGGCACAAATTCATTCTTTGTGAATTCCTCCCAATTTGAGGTTCTGAATTTTTCCTCAATCAAAACAATTTAAAAAAATTTACAGTGACCAATTTCAAAATATTGTTTTTAACTACATTTTAAACAACATTAAAATCAGTCGGTAGGCTTCAAACATCACAGAAACAAATGAGAGTGCGGCACAGATGTGTATCCACAGATGAAAGAGCGATGACAGTCACAGAATTCATCAACATCAGCTTGCATTTGAAACGGTTAAGGCGGTAAGGTGAAGGGTTTGAAAGTAACGAAAAAAACCAACCAAAAAAAAAAAAAAAAAACACAACACAAACAGCCATTTCCACACTACAGAGAGTGAATGAAAGCGAAAGCATCCAACAGACAGGAGAGAGAAAACTCACTCTGAACAACTCACATCAAGTCTGTCTGTTCAGGCCAGCAGACCTGAGCGCTGCTGATGAACAAAAAGAACACAAAACAAAAAGGAAAATGATTTATTGTAAAACATGATGAGTTATCACTAACAGAAAAAAAGAAAAAAAGAAAAAGTAAAAAAAAAAATTACAACGTTAGCGCAAGCGAAGGATATAGCAAATTAAATTAACTTCACAATTAAGGCCTTTTCCCTCTGTTAAATGTCACAGTTGGGTCTGTTTGCTGGACTGTAGTTTATGTGGTAATTTGAGCTCATTTGCGCGCTGGTAAAGTGGCCGTCGGCATGAGCTACGATAATCTTTAACTGCATCTTATGAGAGCCCACCGGTGGGTGCTTCGGACAGAGCCATTCTCAGAACCTCTCCACAGAAATCACAAGACAAAGGAAGGAGATGGCAGATGGGAACAGAAGAGGGACAGTAATTTGAGGAAAGGGAGTTTAAAAGAGCTTTCCGCTGGATATTGAGACAGAAGGGCTAAAGAAACATGAGGGGTTTTCTCTGACAGAATTCTTCACCAAACTCAGACAGAGAGCCGTGGAGGGTAGCAGAGAACAGTGTCCCCTAAAAGGACACTATTTGGACGCTTTAGCTAAAAAATAAATAAAATAAACATTATTTTGCATTAGAGCTGCATGATTAATTGTTAAATGATCGCAATCTCGATTCAAACATCCATGCGATCTTATTCCCTAATGACAGCGATTCTCCTGTGTCTATTAAAACTTTGACAAAATCACACCAGAACATTCAAATCTGTGTTCGGGCTGCCGCTGACCCAGAGAAAACCGTTTTCATGTATAGGTATAAAACAGCTTTACAAACAGTCTTTTCAACATCACAGTATGGCTATTTCTGTTACAAATAGTCAAATAATCACAGAAGTACTGGGATAAAAGTTTATAGTTTTGATATAAAGAGTTATGTCTACAGTAGCGAATACAATAGAAAATCACCTTTTGAAAGTAACTTGGCACTTCAAATAACAATTGTATCATTACATCTTTACACCACTAGGCGGTGACAAGTGACTGTTAAAAATGAATCATTGAATCATTCATTCAACCGATGCGTTCAAAAAACGCTGATTCATCCAGTAATATAACAAGTACAGTATTTATTAAACTGATTTTCTTTTTACTTTTCTTTTTTTTTTTAAATAGACTGCAGCAATTAACATTTCGTCGGAACCTATAGTAAATTACTTGCTATGTTGTTTAGTTGTTTGTTGTGGAAAAATCTCTGTTTGAAACAAAGAAAATCATGATTCTCAATTTATCCAGAATCATGCAGCTCTAATTTGCATTATAAAACACAACATCGAACCAAATAGAATTTGTATTTTTAAAACAAAACATAAAAATAGGAAGAAAAAAATGATTTGTATCAAATAATGAAACTATAGATTAAAACAAACGTATTTGGACACTTATGCTCTGCCTTTCTTAATAGTAAGACAACAGAAAAGTAAAGTTATATGGCTGAAGTGTCAATCAATCAAATCCTTTTTGTAGCCAAAAATTAGATACTAGATAAGCTGCAACAGAAGCTGTGGTAACATGCAGATAAAGGCACAACTGTAACTGCACATTATACAGACTGGCCTCAACATCTGTAGCCAAACTCAAAAGAAAGTATTTGAATAAATCCAACCTAATGTCCAACGAGACCGTATTTAACAAAGAGAGAAGGCTACTGCTTTCAGTAAAATCTCCATTCAGAATGATGTGTGTACATTTAGACTTTGAAAAATATTAATTGTGTACATGCATCGTGCCAGCATCCCAAAGTTGTAAATGCAGAGGTGATGAAAGTATTGTTTCATTGAGAGCAACATTTCCTCATTTTAATGATTTCTAAACCATGTGCTGACAATATGCGGATGATCTGTTAATGGCCACTGAGTGTGCTGATAAATGTGCTGAGTTGTGCTGATAAAATCATGGTAAAACAATTACATTTGATGGGCAAATTTAAAACTGATTGCATACTTGTCTCTCTGTAGGTCACTGAGTGTGTGCAGGAAAGGGAAAGAGAAAACCAGACACAAACAGTTAACAGTGTCATGTCACTCAAAAAAATAAAAAAAATAAAGTTGATTTGCTGTACATTTGCTTGCTTAAATATAAATATTAAATAAATTAAATTCAATTAAATAATATTGTGTGCATCACAATTGTCTCATATTGAGGAAAAAATTGCTTTACTATTTGTAAAAACACAAACTGAGAACTACAGTTTTAATCTCTGAGCAATGGATAAATCCCTGTAGAAGAGGAACTGTCTGCAAGAAGGTACATTTTCTGTTTTTATATGTAAGGTTAAACGATCTGATATATTGGAATGGTTACTCATTACAGAGGGTCTGATACTACCTAGTACTCTGGTAATACTCATAGTGCTACATAGTACCACATGAACAGAAGGGCAAAAAAACAGAGCAGTGTATTAGTAGTCACACCTGGAGAGTGAAAGACTGGCACCGTTGGTGTGTTACATACGATAGTTTCAGCCAGTAAGGTGTTGTAGGGGTTATTAGTGCCTTGTGGTCTCAGAAGAGGGTTAGTAAGAAGATAATTGCCCGTCATTCCTAAAGCGACAAAAACAGAAGAGGACAAATAAGATTATGACCTCTAAGACGTCTATTTAATTTGTCCTAAAGATAAAGGTATTGCTGAAATAAATGGATGTGTTTTATCTGGAAGCGTGTTTATTTAATTTAATTGTATTTTATTTAAAATAGCATAGCTGCTTATTTATGTTATTTCATTGTAACTAATTACTAATATAAATTCAAATGGTAACATTTTACAATAAGGTTCATTAGTTAACATTAGTTAATGTATTAACTAACATTTACTAACAATAATTAATACATTTATTACTATTTTAGTTAATCTTTGTTAATGTTAGTTAATAAAAATGCAGCTGCTCATTGTTTGTTTATACAGTACATTAACTAATGTTAACAAATAAGACATTTTGATGTTAATAATATATTTGTAAATGTTGCAAATTAATATTAACTAAGATTAATAAATGCTGTAGAAGTCTTGTTCATTCTTAGTTCATGTTAAGGTAGATAGCTAATGTTAATAATTGAACCTTATTGTAAAGTGTTACCAATCAAATTAATTTTAAGAAATGCACATCACCAATTGTAAATGTTAACAAGATTTGTCAATTATAGGCTTAATCATCCTACATACAGTAGAGCAGTTGCGAAACTCGATGGATGAATATTTGTCAATGGCAAACATTTTTTTTTTTTTATTGTATTCGAAATGTAATTTCTATACTGGGCAGAACTTCTTACTAATTCAAGATCTCTGCTAAAATATTCTATGCAAAACATTATTATACACTATTATAACTTATCCATATTCATTTTTTTTTGTGATATGAATATTGCAGCAAATAAAAACCGTCATTGTTGTGTTTATTTCTGAAGAGAGACACTGAAGCACAGAAAGACAAATAGCAGTTATTTATTTTATTTTTTTTCACCTTTGTGTTTTGTGCTTGAACGCGTGCATTAAAAGCATGCTGAGTGTTTTAGAGCAAGCCAAAGCAAACGGCTCTGAATAATACAACCTTACCGCAGGTCAGCTAGAGTTGAACATCATCTTCTCATCACATGCATTTCAGCCCTGGCTAAATAATAAATGACAGTTTTTTTTTTTGTTTTTTTTTTCGGAATCCTTGAAATAGCTGACCGAGGGCACATTTTCTACTGACTCACTTCTGTAGCTGTGTAAAACAGGCCCAACAAGGACTTTCTGTGTCTTTAAATGAACATTAGTCGCTTCATTTTCTATTAAAGTCAACATGAAATCAAAGTTGACCCTATTTACATTCTCAATACATCAGTTGCTGATGTTTTTGTAAACGATTCATTGGTCCATGTAAAAAAAGAGAAAAAAAGAAAAAAAAAGAAAATGTTTGGCATCAAAAGCTTTCATCAAAATGTAATAACTTGCTTCTCCTCTGAAACGACTTTCCTTTTTAGCTGATGACACCAATCCCTCTTATTTTTCACTCCCTTCCTTCCCACCACCTGTCATACAGAGACCACTTTTCACCATCTAATTAATTTGCTATCGGACAAATATGTCACATTACATTAGTAAAAGGGTTGCGAACGCTGTTTCATGTTGACTTTAACTAAAATCACTTATGAGTGGTTTAAAATAGATGCTCGAGCATGTGTTCTATGATTATGCTCTTCTCAAGCTTATCAATTAAATTAATCTTGTTTTACATAAATATCAATAATATTTCAAATAAAATGTTAGAATTGAAAAGAGAAAAAATATATAAAAACAATTCATCAAAAGCATTTGATATTTTATTCAAATTAAAAATGGTGAGTTCATTAGTGCAGAGCTTGCAAAATTATTGGATGTTAAGAAATTTGATTAAATTCTAAATCCTAGAATATTATTAAATATGGTCAAATACATTTAATTAAACATGGATGGCTGATTCATTTAGTCTCAGTCTATTAGTTAAGTTTCCATGAAACAGAGATGAAATGAGTTTGGGTGTATGACTGACCTTGGTTGAGGGTTGATGTGCTGTTGATGTCTCCTGAGATGAAAGAGGATTCAGACTGTTTTCTTACTGTGTCATTCCACATTCTTCTGATTCGACTCTGTTGGATGAATAAACAGCCATGAAACACTGATCACTATCTTTGGGAGGGAAAAATTGCATGTTACATCTTCTTCTTTTTTCCTGATATGTAGTTGGCCCAAAAAGTATTTGAATACTTTTCTATCTATCTATCTATCTATCTATCTATCTATCTATCTATCTATCTATCTATCTATCTATCTATCTATCTATCTATCTATCTATCTATCTATCTATCTATCTATCTATCTATCTATCTATCTATCTATCTATCTATCTATCTATCTATCTATCTATCTATCTATCTATCTATCTATCTATCTAGTCATTGAATAGTGAATTTATTTTATGTTTAATGCCATTGAATAGTGAGTCTATTTTATGTTTGATATAAAAAAAAATTGTTGATGGGGACTTTGTGGACACAATATTTTGTTATAATGTGAAAAGTTACAGAATTTTTATTATTAAAAATTGTTGACCAGTATATATTTCCAAATAGTATATAGTTTTTTTTTTATCCCACTAAAAAGGGGAGATTTTAAACATAAATGTTACATAAGATGCTGGCACATCATAATACAGCTTAGAAAGTAAATATTACTGTATACCAGAACCAGAATCTAAACATTGTACACAAATATTATACACATCTATCGGTATGATTCACAATATGATACAATCTATCATAAAGACTTTGACATAAAATCACTAAAATATGACTGCAAAAAAAAAAAAAAAACATACATAAAATATCTGTGCTGCAGTGCTGAAGCAGATGGAAGCATTCAGAGAGTTTCATTTCATTCCAATAGGAAATGTGTCTCATAACTGAGCATCACATTAAAAGCCGTTGAAAACAATGGAAATTGGGTCAGTAGTGTTTGTACCTGAGTACCAGAGGAATAGCGAGCGCTTGTCCGCGTTGTTGAGGTCTTTGTGGAGCTGTGCGTGCTCTCTGTCGTGATCCCGCTACAGCAGTATGTTTGTCGGAGGCATTTGCTGTACTCTCTCCGAACCTGCAGTTTAAAAGAATGTTTCTTTTTTTCAAGTGAACTTTCAACATGCACTTCTCGTTAAAACCAACTGCTGCCACGGCTCTGGTAGAACAACATATATCAGGGAGCACTTACTTTCTTTTGAAGCAGGCAGTGGAAGGTGAAGATAAACATGCCCTGGAAAGTGTTGAAGATGGTGAAGAGATACGCTAACACAACGGACGACTCGCTGATGAAGAACAAACCAAATGACCAGGTCAGGCCCAAGAGACACAGCAGAGAAAAGCCGCCCATGACCCACGACCTTAGAGAGCAAATAAAAGAGAAACAATGAGGCGTGAGAGAGGGACTTTTTCATCCATCAGAGAACAAAAATCATAACAGCATTACATCTACAATATTAGTAAAAGATTACAAATCAAACACAGGTCCTGAAAATCATTTGGAATGACATCTTAGGCACAAGTAGATGGGAAATGCAGTGGAACATATCATTGAGAGGTTAATCAATCCCATATGAAAAGGAGATTATCATAAAGAAGGTTTAATCAGTATTGATGCAGTGGAGTGTGGAGATATTTTTTGCATGCCACACTACTGGTTAAAGACGCATGATACTGGGCTGCATTCAGACGGAGGGGAAAGAGAAAGAGCAGTAATCATCTCTGATTGGTCCATTTTAGTGGAGGAGGCGCTGACAACAGGTCTCGGCTGGCTAAAGAACCAAAGAGATACAGCTTGCTTTCATTAGAGGAGAAATGAGAGATAAAACAAGAAACCAGCATATAAAGATTTGAAGGGATGAGGAATAGGAGGGCTTTGGGATATAATGATATTTTTGAGGGTATGTTGGTATAAGCACATTGCATTGAGATCTATAAATGAGGAGTGTAATGGATAGAGCTAGAGATGCTTTGATTATAAAATTGTGTACAACACGGTTAATCCAATAGTTATTCTCATGGTATGGCCGAAAACTGATAAATGATTAATAATAAAATACAGTAACACTTTATTTTACAGTGTCCTTGTTACATATGTTACATGTACTTACAGCAATAACAGTAAATTATGCACAATTACATGAAACTAACCCTCAACCAATCCTAATCCTACCCTAACCCTATAGTAAGTACATTTTATCAATTAATATACTCAGCACTTAAATATATAATTACACTGTAACAATGACACCTTAAAATAAAGTGTAACCTAAAATACTAGTGTGTCTAAAAATGAAGAAAAAAATAAATAAAGAAAGAAAGAAAGAACACACTAGAAAGAATTTATAAAATAATAATATCCAATAGAAGCTATTATTTTAAAAGTTTTAAATGCAAAAGCAAATTTTGACGTAACAATATTATAATGCATTAGTAGAAATATAATTTATAATAAATTATAATGCATATACATTTTGGATGGATGGATAATAGTCATAATGAGTGGTGCGAGTGGTTTGGCATATGAGGGTTATAAGAATAGGAATATATCAGGTTGACAATATGAAGTGTATGAGTCGGTGTGAGGAGGTCTAAGAATTGGAGGGGATGATGAGGGGATAACATGAAGGTGAGTAATAGGAAGGTAAAAAGTGTAATGGGAATGAAGATTTTGAGGATATGAGGGCATCAAGTTAAGATGTACAGCAATTTAAGACGGTCCAGGCGTAATAAAAATGAAGAAAGTTAAGGCACAGAAA
The DNA here is from genome assembly GCF_051911475.1 of Siphateles boraxobius. Taxonomy (NCBI): domain Eukaryota; kingdom Metazoa; phylum Chordata; class Actinopteri; order Cypriniformes; family Leuciscidae; genus Siphateles; species Siphateles boraxobius. The sequence continues at coordinate 10,876,837 of NW_027509141.1, read as the reverse complement.
GACAGACAAACAGATAAGCGCGCATGAGAAGCACAGGGAGAGACGGCGCTTCTGGAAGACAATAAAATGACAAGGGGAGCAACCATGAAGCTGTGGCATAGATGTCTAGCTAACGCTCTTACTTGATAAATGGTTTATTATCTTCATAGCTAGAGAGCATGGCCAGCAGAGGAGAGAGACAACATTAGATCAGGCAAATCAGTTGAATTATCATAAAAGTCTAAATGTAAGAATTCTGAAGTTAAAATGCAAATGAGGCTTGACAAAAAAAAAAAAGAAAGATGTGAGATATGTCCTCAGCTGTGTACAAAACAAAATTATCTGAATAAATGTACCTGCCCAGGTTATAAATTCTTAACGACAACATGAAACTGCATCACAATGTATTTATATATATATACATATATGTTTCTACCAGTTTTTGATTTCATGTTGCCTTTAACACACTTAATGATTACATGACAAGACTTTTCATAAAACTTTACCGCCACTGCAAATGTTCTTTCTTCTTTTTTTTTTTTTTGTTGCTACACAGACACCCAAGTGTATTTAATTTGCCCATGCTGCATTGCCCTATCCCGGATTGTAAAGGGACTAAAAATGGTTCTCTCAGGCCAAATGTGCCAGTACTTTGCCTTTTAAACTATTTAATATGGCAGTGATGTTTTATGAGCGACATATGTTACGGTGTGCTGTGAATCTTACCCAGGCAAATCAGAATTATAATAGCCATCACAGACGCGATAATTACTGGTAAGGGTAAAGAACAGACAGAGAACAGAGAAAGAGAAAAAAGGACAGAGAAAAACAAAGAGAAAAACAAGGGGAAATGGGAAACAGAGAAATGAAACGAAATGCTGCAGATTAGCTTGCTGAACATGCAACATGCTGCAATGAGCCCAGAGTTTACCGGGTTTCATCTCGCCCTGTGGTGATGGGTGGATAAATTTAGACAGTATACAGCCGACCCAATGCCTGTGAGCTATATATTTGTCTAACGTGTTAGTCATGTTTATATCATTGTTAAATCTAATAAAATATGCATATTTTCCCAATGGCTGTCTGTTAAGTTTGAAAGATCACATTAAATGCAATCAGTGCCATATATCAAACCCAAAACATATAAAGGCTCTTTCCATGAACCAAGGGTTGTAAAAATGTTGTTACCAAAATTTGGGACATGGCTAAAGTTTTAAATCTTGGTTTTAAACAGTTAAAACACTTTACAATAAGGTTACATTTCTTAACATTGTTTAACTTTATTAGTTAACATGAACTAACAATGAAAAATACTTCTACATCTGTTGTTATTCTTAGATGTTAATTTCAACATTTACTAATACATTTTTAAAAATTGTATTTCTTAAAATTAGTAAGAATGAACAATTATATTTTACTAACATTAACAATAATTAACAAATGCTTTTAAAATATATTATCCTTTATTAATTTGTTAGCTAATGCATTAATAATGTTATCAAATGAGACCTTATTGTAAAGTGTTACCAAATACCAATTATATTGTACCTTTTAATAACAAGATTGAATAGTTGAGCTTGATGACTTTTCTGTACAATTTCTATTGCTGTAAAAATGGCCCAGATTATGTTACTTCTTGCTTGACATTAAATAATTTTCCATTTTTGTAAATTGTGTGCTTAATATTACTTATAACAAACTAACAAATGTTTAACCATAAAAGGGGATACAGACGTTTAACATTTAAATGTTTGACATTTTCAAGCTAGGTAGCCTACTATTTTAACATCTAATTGTTTTACAAACTTATTCATGGAATGTGCCATAATCATTGGAAACACAATGGGAAAAGACTAAAAAAAAAAATTCACAATTTCAAAACAATAAAAATATGTCATACATTATCAAATAGAACCAGTAAGACATGCATTGCCATGCCAGCAAAAAGAACCAAAAGAGTTGTGTGGTCAACCAGCACACTTTTTCTGTTCTTTTCCGCTACAGAAAGATATCTCCCTCTTAGCAACAGGAAACACATGGAAGTGCTTTCACTCTCTTTACACACACACACACACACACACACACACACACACACACACACACACACACACACACACACACACACACACACACACACACACACACACACACACACACACACACACACACACACACACACATACACACACACACACACACACACACACACACACACACACACACACATCTGAATTCACTCCGCAAGCAGACTCTGAATACAGGGAGTAGTTCCAAAGAGTTTTGTGGTCACTGTAAAGGAGGAACAGCACTGAGCCTGTCTCAATCATTACGAGCCTCTCTGGCCATCGCTCACATTAATAGACGCTGTGCACCTGAAGAGAATAACATCTGTCTAGAGTCCATCTGAATCCCTTTAGTCGATGCACTTAAATTCATCCAAGCAAAAACGACAGGGTTGCAGATGCTACATTCAATGTGAGCAAGGAACAATGTCAATTCCCATTCTGAATTTTAGATTAGCAGTGGTACTACTTCTTAGTGTGTGGCAGCACACTTTGACTCCACATGAGCTGAAATATCGTGGGGAAAACAATGAGACTTACTTGATGTTCTCCAGCCGGCTGGAATCAGGTTTCAGCGATGTAGAGTGTTTCATCATTTTGTACATCGTGATGAGCAGGAAGATGAGATTGAGCTGTGCAAAAGCAAAAAAACATTTGTTAATAAACAAAAAACGAAACTTAAAACATTAGATGAGTGTAGTTTTATTGGGAACATTAATTGAAAACAGTCATCCAAGCATCCCTTCAGCCAGTGCCTAATACAATAACCATCTGGCATATTGCTAGACAAAGCCAAGATGACTGGCGCCAAATACAGTGTCACTCTATATCAATACAAGAATACAAAAAAGCAATAAAACTGTTTAACTGCAGAATGAAAATACAAACAGTTCAGAGAACCTCAGAGACCACACATGGAGAAACGGATATTTGAGATTTCCTCAGGGGAAAAAAATATAACTTTAAGGAATATTCTGGGATATTTAATATACAAACATCTACGGACCGCATTTGTGGCAAAACATCAGAGGGAAAACATCCCTCCGTATGTGAAAATGCATATTTACAGTGTTACACTCACAGTGGAAGCTTAGCAGGGAATCATTCAGCTCTGCAAATAAATGTAAAATGCACAACTATCACTGTTGCAAGAGTATAACTGTAACATTGCACGCAGCATCATGGGACTTGCGTGTTTATTAGTTTGACTGTTTGCATTGTGTATTGATTATATTTCTGTTCTGGACATTTGTTTTACACATTTTTATTTAGAGTCAAATTTATTTTTGTGGTTATCAACCACATGCATCCCACATATTTTGTCCATACATATATAGGCTATTAAATTAAATATATTATTTAGTAAATATATTATATTTTAAATAGTAAATAACCTAGAACAAATAACTTTAATCTTTGCTCAGTGTACAATAAAATACATATTAAGATAAATGATTAGACATGTCCAATGTGTTCAGCATGTTAGATATAAAATGTAAAATGATTAACAACTCATTTTTTTATGCATTTTGCATGCACAAATAAAGTAACAAACTGAAATGAGTTTATCTGCTAAATAAACTTATACAGTCTTATATTAGTCATTAATTAAATGATTTTTAAAAAGTAAATAAGACATAAGACATAAAAAATACATTTAGTCTTTGCTCGGTGTAGAACAAAAAAGACATCTTAAGATAAATTATCAAACATGTCCAAAGTGTTCAGAATGTTATAATATGTAAAATGATCAGATATTTAGGTGAGTAAATAATCTCCCATACATCTGTTTCATGCCAAAAGGTAAATATTACACTTTTGAAAGCTATTCATTTTCCATTTATTTACACACATAAAGTAACTTTATTTAATTAAGTTTTTTTTTATGATAGTTGCATAAATGTTTATTAGCAATTGCCTGCTCATTATAAAATGAGTTTGATTTTTGCTCAGCGAAGAAAAAAGACAGGTTTAGGAGAAATTAGTACCCAGGGTGTTTAACTAGATCTACAAAATGTACAATTTCTGACTTTAAATTCTGTCTAATCTTTTAGTAAAGTAAACAAAAATCTCCAGAATATATGCCTCATTTGCGAATGTTCCAGGGACTCTGAAGACAAACACCCACACACACACTGTAAGAGGGGCTTTGTAACGACCTAAAGTAATACATTGGTCATACTTTGTCACGTAATGTGTAAAATGACTTCCCAATAACTACAACTATGTGGGACAACTGTGGTGACGGAACATTTTCTGGTATAATCCATTTTCTGGAGCATAGACAGGCGAAGACGTAGCAGTGTATCATTTGTGGCCGCTCTCATAAGTGGCGGTGTCACACAAGCTCTTCAGTTCGGCTTCTTGTTCTCCTTGCTCGTTGAGCACAAGCTCATCATTCTCCCATCAAAACAGTGATGGCGATCAATAACGCGCTGCTCGTGCAATCAAGCACCCCGGCTTCTCAGAGACAGCACGGCGAGAGAGAGAAATAGAGGAGGGGTTGGTGGGATTATACCTGGTTTTTGTGGCCCCTGTGCCCGAATTTATGAGCACAGAGCTATAAAAGGCCTCTCACGCTGCCAGAGCGCTGACAGTGATCTGATGAGACGAGAGGAAGTAAGGACGCTCAGCAGAGGGAGAGGTAACCTAGCAAGGCAGCCACTACACTCCAAAAGCTCCTTGTTCCTGCCCGTCCCATGGGCTTCCTCCATTTCGGAAAGAGCTTTTCCTGAACAACCCCCCCCATTCCTGAATCATCACTGCTAGCCAAGCAGAAGACCCTCAACTCCACTCTGGGACGCTGGAGATAGATGTATGTGTGTGTCCGTACGTGTGTGTGTGCGTCTTGAACTCCGATTGAACCAGATTAAATATTTAAGGTGCAGATGGAACTGTCTGCATGATGCAAACGTGTCACAGTCCAAGCGTGTTTTAACGTCACTCACACGCACTAATGGTTCCCGACCACTCATTAGCTCAATGTCCTGGTTTTCATGGATCTCATATGCCTGGTGCCCCAGAGCCGAGAAACCACTTTTCTACCAACATTTCTACCTCTCCTGCCTCAGCCAGTGCTCGACTGGTGGATATGCAAACTTTTCTTAGTACAACTGCCCACATTTTCCACCAGGTTTTCACAGACTCATATGATGATTTGACAAACTTTGTTAATATATAACATGTCTACAAACAAAAGGTCTTTGTTTCCAAATGTTATGTTAATCTTACTTGGAGTTTTTATTCCATCATAAGCTGCTTTTGATAGAACGACCAAAATAAATGTGTAAAAAATAACTCATACAAATTATATTTGTATATTAAATTATTTTAGCCAGGCATAAAAATAAAATATAAAGGCATGTATGTCCTTTAATTTAAATAAATTAATCAAATAGAATCAATTAAATAAATTAGAATGAACAACTTTGCTGAATCGTATTTACAGACCAGTTTATACAGTTCAGTGCAGGTCTAGGTGGTGTTCCAGCATAGTCTTTCAAGTGAATCTGTTTGACTAAGATATTAAACTTAGGCTCATTGGAAATATGTGCCTCTACCTACATTGGAAATATGTGCCTCTACCTACATGTCTGCAAAACTCCAAAAAGTACCTATATATACAATTCACAGCAGTTTCCAGCTGAAATGACCACTAGAAGCAGCAGGAAAATGGCAAGAACTTTTACTCCTTTTCACACAAATGTTGATCATGGGGCATATTATTCATTAATAAAGACTTATTTTCTGTGATGTTCCTTATACAATACTAAATTATGTCCTCAACCGGCTTTTACAATAGCATATGATTTGTAAACTAATACATTTTTATGTTTCCATCACACAAGCAGCTCAAAATGTATGTTTTTGCTCAGAAGCTCATCTAGTATAGAACTAAACTAGAGACCGGGAGCAAACAAGTCTTTCTGCAACACGAGTCAGGATAAAAAAGCTCAAAGACTTGAAGAAATAAGCTAAAATGGCATGTTGCTTCAACAAATGTGTTTTTACCTCACGTTTTCTTTTGTTAACACAATCGGCTAGGTATAGGATAGGGTTTGGTATATTATTTTTAATCACTGTACATTTCATTTCTGAACTGCTGTGAAATGTTCAACAATTAACATGATAAAACTTTGCTAGATTCACATTCATCTTTTTTGGATAAAACTGAACACGCTTTTGGCGCTACATTGGACATTTCACTCACTTGACAATGAACGTGTCACGAATATAAGAGGCAATATAATATCAGTATTTTGAAATGACGTCACAGGCACGTATTTCTAATGCACCTGGGTTGAAGATATTCTTGCTGGTTAAGATATACAACCTCACACATGTTGTTTAAGACCAGCGGGTTTTAAAAGCAAATGAAAAGCCAACATTTCTGGCTCAGAATCGCCTTTTCTGTGGTGGAAAATTGTGCAACACTCACATATTAGACACCAGCTCATGCGCCCTATTGGTGGAAAAAGGAACTAGATTAGCTGTGAAATTCATGGAGCTCTACATTGCTGGAGGATCGGGCATGAGGACGCTGAAAATAGATGTAGTATAATGAGAACCACAATGGACTTCAACTAATTGAACAGGATCACACCATTCTTTCCCTCTGCACAGTGAAAATGGGTGAAACTCTGAATAATGAGACTCGCTCTGGCTCTCTCATTGACAAGGACAAAGCCAATCTGCTGAGAATCAGGGGTCGGAGGTCTGGGGAAACCTTGGTCCCGCATTCCCCTGAGAGGCTCTGGTCTTTGTGCTTTATCTAGCATTGTCAAGCAGCCTGAGGACTACGAGTCCTGCTTGCTGTCCGAGCAGAGCACGCAACAATAAATCAGCTTCATAAAGGGTCACAAGCGCCCTGCCGCTGATGGCTGGGACACGTATTCTGATTATTAGGCAACACCGCAAACACATACATCACGCTTCATCCAGCGCTGTAGCAACTAACTAAGCAGATCTTAGGGTTTGTAGGACTTCCTCTAAGAGTGGCTGCAAAAACATTGAGAGCATTGTTCGTAGTATTCTACAGCCTGTCAGCATCTTTAAAGTCAGATTAACATGTCCAGACATGTTAAATTCCATTTAAAACTATTTAACAGCCAATTGATAATTATTTTTAAATATTATGGATGCTTTATAAATATTAAGCTTTTGTGACCTCATATTAATTGAGAGAATATATTAAATATTTGTACTTACATTTGTCACTTCAGATAATTATTTTTAATTAACTAGTCAAGGTAAAATGGTGGTGGTGATGGCGCAGTGGATAAGACACATGCCTTTGGTGTGAGAGACCTGGGTTCGAATCCACTGTGAGACACCAATGTGTCCCTGACCAAGACACTTAACCCCTAGTTGCTCCAGAGGCGTGCGACCTCTGACATACATAGCAATTGTAAGTCGCTTTGGATAAAAGCGTCAGCTAAATGAATAAATAAAAAAAAAATAAAAAAAAATGGTTATAAAAATTTTTTTTTTGAGAAAATCTCAGTCCAATTTGTGTAATTTCAAATGGAAAATCACATTTCGTTTTGTTGGATTATTTTTGTCAGTAAATTTGGAGGTACATGTGACATACATTATATTGGCCTTGGTCAACCACTAAATTGCACTGATCACATGAATAAACTGATTTAAAAAGGTCTGCAAATTTTCTTTTTTCTTTACTTTTTCTTTTTTTAAATTTACTCTATGGTTAGGATGCCATTAAACAAACTCCATTTAAACGCCATGGAGAGAGAAAAAGCATTGTTTGTAAAATTCACATTACTGCTGGATTATTTTATAGTGTTTGATTATTAAAAGCAGACGTAGATGTTTCCTCTACAATTGTTTCAGGCCACTTCTCTAATTGCCTTTTAAATTTAATTGCGGCACGAACCTGTGTGTCTTTAAATCTGTTTTCAACTAAAACCTAAAGGCTTTCCAATAAACAGAGCTTCCATCACTGTTCAACCCGGCATGAAGGTATCACCAGGTCTGTTTATATAACCAAAAAGGATATAATAAAGTCAACCATCCACAAACATCTCCACTTGTCCTTCCATTTTCTGGGAGATGATTTTTTTTTTCATCCAGAGATTAGAGGGCAAACAAACAGCCAGACAGATGTGAATGCCACCTGCTAGCCTTTCCATCATGCAGACTCTCTCTGTCTTTGTCTCTCTCAGGCCTACTTCCTCCCCAATCTAGTCTGACACTCTAATCTCTTAGTTCGGAAATAACAGCACGTTTAAACTGCAGATGTGTCAGTTTTGTAGTGTCAGTGGAGGTCATCCAGCTACCTCTTTAGAAGATTGAGTCAGGAAAAAACTATATATTTTTTATATTTGTATTATTTGACATTGTCTTTTTTTTATACGCATGCATCCCGGGGTGGGGGGTGGGGGGGGTGGGGTGGGGGGGGGGGTTGTCTGTCTTGACCCTGTAGCTTTAAAGTGCCCTGCTGAGTATCATTTGAGGATAATGTTGTGCTTTAATGCCACGTTGAAAAAGCTGCATCGTATCAAAACGATTCCTTAGAAGAGCAGCATTTCCGAACCTCTCTGCAGGCCGCATTGACTGGGTCTGCCGAGACTGAACCGATCTAAGCAGAAATCAATGGGCTGCAATCTGTTGAATAAGACTGAAGAAACAAAGGCAGCTCAATGTTTTTTTTTTTTTTTTTGCACGGAGGATTCTGTCAATTACTCTTTAAACTGGGAGACACAGTCTTGCACTGTACAGAAATATTCTCTGTCTTGTTCTTTCACCTGATGCATGCATTCATCCATCTATCACACACACACACACACACACACACACACACACACACACACACACACACACACACACACACACACACACACACACACACACACACACACACACACACACACACACACACACACACACACACACACACACATACAATCTTAAGCCATGAAAAGGTCAGTAGATACTGAACACACCATTATAATGAAGGTGACAGGTCCAATGAAACTCCAGATAAAGTGATTGTCCATCCTGAGCCAGCATCTGCAAAGGAGACATGTTCACAGTAAATGGAATGCAACAAAAGCAAGAAGTTTACAGAAAACATGTCCAAGTAATCCAGGCATTACCAGGTCAAAAGAGCCCATCCTTTCTAGATACAACTCATCATTTTGCATAACTTAAAAGTATTTTTTTTTTTTTTGGCTGGTTTATCATTCACCAGGTGAAAAGCTGATCAACTTTTGAGCAAACTTATATTTTGAGAGAATTGACTATAGAAAAATGACTATAGAAGGAGGCAGTTTAACCTATTATAATGCCCGCCTACTGGCTGCTTTGGCCTGCCCCAGAGATCAGTTTAGTAAGTGATATTGCTATAGTGAATATCGCTATAGTGTGTATCGCTAGCGAATACCAACGCCATAGATACCATAGATATAATAGTTTATGGTAAGTGACGTTACATATCCGACACATTATAAGTCGTTGACTGGGCCAGCTGACCAATTAGATAAGACTGGGCTAGAAAGGTGGGTTTTAAAGAGAAATAAAACAGAGCAGAGAGTTTCAAGCAGAGGGTAAAAAGAGGTACTACAGGGATAAATAATGTGTTTTTAAATCATGTACATGTAGTCTAGGAAATCATATATATATATATATATATATATATATATATATATATATATATATATATATATATAGTCACACTGTGAATGTATATTAGCACTGTTTGTTGTTTGTTATTGGCATCTGATAGAGCATTGGGACCTGGAATCTGTGATGCATGACATCTAATTTAATAAGCAGATACTTGCATCATCGTGTGAAATGCACTCTGACACATCTTGGAATGTATTAATGCATGAAATCGAGCAGTTTTTGCATTCATGTTCTTGCATAGAGAATTTTTCGGGCCTAAGGGTTAGGACTTCAAAACCTTCACCTTAATTATCATATTAGAGATGCTTGCCTTTGAAAACAACGGGAATAAAGATACACACTGAGGATGATATCTGTTACTGAGACAGGCTTGTGTGGGTTACGTTACAATGTTTTATATGGGTTGATTCCACATTAGTTTATTAAACGTTGCTTAAAGACCGTAATTTCCTATAACGGATCCAGTTTCTCTAGAGTGCGACTTCCAGCAGGAAACACTGATCATATAAATTGTCGATGTTACAGTGCTCTAAGAAACAAAAGAAACATCTGAGACAAATGCAATGCTACAAGCATCACTTTCATTCCATTATAAACTAATCTAAAGCAAACCACTGCGCTCAGTATTAAAAGACAGTGACGTGGCAGGCAGGGCCGGCACACTTCCACCTGTTTATGTGTTATAAGGAGCAACCCAAGAGCCCATGCAGGGCTGAAGCACTGCCATTAATCTGCGTAAAAGCCTCTTTCTCATGCGGCCCTCGTCTCCGTTAGAGAGCATTTACAAACAACAGGTCACCAGAGACTCTTTGAACAAAAGACACTAACGCATGCAGCCTTGCCTGGAAACCGCATTTTGTACTGTAAGGCATTCTCTGAAGACCTGTGTGTGTGTGTGTGTGTGTGTGTGTGTGTGTGTTTGTGTGTGTGTGTGTGTGTGTGTGTGTGTGGTACCTATGGAACCGTTAGATTGTGGTACACTCCCGCAGACAGCATTGCATTTAAAGAAAAAATCAAAGAAAATGTTCACTTACACTTTCTTGGTCCCGTAGCTCCTATAGTCTACAGCAGCGGACACGCCCACAACCACAGCGGGGAGGAGGTATCCCGCCATGTAGAAATACTTCCTGCGTGAATATTCGCTCTCAAAGACCTCCACCAGCATCAGATAGAGCTGAACCCCCTCCAAACACTTCCAGGCGAAAGACGCCAGAAAGAAGTAATGCAGTATTCCTGCAATTATGGAGCAGGCCATCTGTGGGACAAACGCAAGGGTCAAAGACAAATAAACTAGAAAATCTATTTGAAATGCAAATACGAAGAGATAAATAAAAAAATTCATGACATTTTTTTGAATCATGATTACATTTTTTTTATTTATTTTTTAGCATTTTAGAACATTTTGAAAAAATGTTTTGATGCAATGGCTCTTTTTTTAAGACTTTCAGAAATGTTATGACATGTGTTTCTTCATTACTAACCAAGGACAGTTAAATTACCCTTTGACATTTACATTTTATAGTTTAAGCCCCGCAAAGGGTTTATAACAAATTATTTCAATTCACACATTTAAAATGCAATCCTTGTATATGTAAAATGCATTTTTTCTTTTACTAAATTCCAGACAAAAACTGTCAATATATATTTATGTTGGTTTCATACTTTTATAACACTTTCAACGACAGTTTTGATTTAATGGCTCTAAAAATGTCACATAATGTAACCAGCAAGTACACAGCCAAAAGTATGTGGACCCACTTCTAATGAATGTCTTTTGCTGAGCCCCTTAATACCAGTGAAGACAAATCTTAAATCTATGGCATAAAATGACAGTCTAGAGAATTGTGTGCTTCCAACTTTTTGGCAACAATTTGGGGTCTTTTCTGTTCCAGTATGATAATACTCCTTGCAAATAAATTGACGAGAAATGGTTTACTGGTGTGGAAGAACTTGACTGTCCTACACAAAGCCAAGACCTGAACCCCACTGAACACATTATTCCCCCGGTTTCACAGACAAGGCTTAAGCCTTGTCCTAGAATATAACGAATGTTTGAGCTGTTTTAACTGAACAACTCTTGCAGTGGCATATCTTAAAATATGTCAGTGCCATTGTTTTGTCTCAAGATGCACACCAGTAATATTTTTTTTTCCCTAAGGCACGTTTATAAAAGCTACTTAAATGTCCTAATTAAACTAAGGCCTAATCCTGGCTTTTTCTAAGCCCTGTATGTAAAACCAGGTCAATGTATAGTAATAGTATAGCTCTTATATTTAAATGGGGGAAAATCCCCCCAGTTATGTTCCAAAAATTGCGTAAGCCTTCCCAATTGAAAAGGGAGGACCAACTACCTATAATCATATTCTTTGGAAATTACTTTACTGTTTGTTTATATATATATATATATATATATATATATATATATATATATATATATATATATATATATATTAGTAGTATTCAAAAATATTAATGAAACTATATATATATATATTTATATATTTTTTAGAAATATAATAATACAATTTTTTTTCTTTATTCCTAACTAAGGACACCTAAGCAGCCTTGACATTTTTTTCTTTTAAGCGTCACAAAAGGAAAAAAAAATCTTTTAAAGAAATTCTGGGCAAAAAGTGTCAAGTTACTGACTCACAAGCATCCAGTAAGCCTGAACAACTATAATCATGTGTCAAAATGATAGAATTCCAGAGCTAGAATTCTCTGGAACTCCCTTCTAAAATTTGTTTTGGATGTTGTGGACACGTCTTAAAACATTTCCATGAGACTAGCTGACAACATCACATCCATTCAAGGTAACGTTACCCTGGGCTCTGTCATGTCAATTCCGATGAGGAAGATGAGCTCAGCAATGAAAAGATTGATGCATAGGTTCTTGTGGATTGTGTTCCTGTCACTCTGCAGCCCACGGAAGAAACAGAAGGTGAAGATGCTCATAGCCAGGCAGATCAGGGATACCACGATACCCACACGACTGATGACGCTCAACAACAGCTCCTGTACCGCATCTGCACCCTGATAAACAAACAAACAGAGATGGAATGAGAAAATTTAGATGCAGATCACATTTACCAACTGAGTAAATTAATGAAAGCCAATCTAATCAAAACAATTTTCAGTTATACTTTATTTTAAGGTGACGTTGTTACATTGTACTAACTCAAATACGTACTATTAATTAACTACATATACTTACTAGAGAGTTACGGTTAGGGTTTGGTTGGGGGTTAGTTACTTGTAATTAAGCATAATTTACTGTTACAAGTACATGTAGTAACGTGTAACTTCGCCACCTTAAAATAAAGTGTTACAAAATTTCCCTTTCTCTTTCGAAAGAAAGAGTTTGATGTCTAGAACATATACACAATATAACATCTAACAAATAATTTACGTGTATGTAACAATCAAAAAATAAACAAGTTAAAAAAATTTTTTTTAAATGATAATACAGCGCGACACAATGCCAATTACTTCAAATTACATCGGTTTTCATGATTAGACAACTTTATATGGTTTGTTTTTGCAATTCCATTTGGTAACACTAGTGTAACATAAATTTCAGTTTTAAACCTTAACAGTTTAAAACTATTTCTAACTGTTTTTGTTTGAATGAAAATTTATTAATACTAAAAGTGAACTAAAAACTTTTAAATAGCCAGTTTGCAGCTGTCTGCAACTCAGCGAGTTATCCGTTCGTATAGAGTTTGGCTTAGAGAAGCAGATGAGTGTTGGCGGTGTCTATTATAACAGCTGGGTTTCACAGTAACACACGGACAAAAGCTTAAATATTTATGAAGATCACATCTTACCAGCAGCTCTCGATGAGCCATGAGCACCGCAAAGTTGGTGAGATGACTACAGGAGCAGGTGGTGTGACTTTTATTGGCGTGGATGAGTTTGCAGCCCTGAGTGGACCAGTATCCCATCATGGTTCTCTCGGAGTAGTTCCAGAAAGAGCAGTTGGAGTTATAGTAATGCTGCATCTGTAATCGACAGGAGGAGACAGAAACTTTCCTCATGAGTTAGCAGATGATAATAAATTGATATTTAGTAGCTGTCCCTCTGATAATGGCACCCGCGCATAAACATATGAGAAACGGCATTGCAATTCACTCTGACTGTTGGCGCTCATTCTTTCGCAAATGATACGGTGGCCATATCAAACACTCTTTTGTGTTCGCAGTGTGTGTTCTCACATAAACGACTAAAGAATCTAATAAGGTTAAATGACTGCGAAATCTAGCTTGGGACCATTGATTATATGAGGTGCTAACAGGGGGCAGAATGGTTTGAAGGCATGTCTGTGGAAATCACACAATTACTTTGATAGAGAGCAAAAATCAAGCCGGGTCTCCTCTGGGAGTGTTCCTGACACTTTAAAAGAGAGCAAGATGATAATTGGTCCTCTGGTAATTTCATCCTGCATTGTATAGCTAATCTGGGATTTATTTTTCCACTCCAAAAAAAGGAAATTGCATCATTTACATCCTAATGTCGACAAACGAATTAGTTTTCATTAAGAATTTGGTCTAGGCGGGTAATAATCATTGGTTCAGACTTTGTTAATTTCATGTTCGATGGCTTAAATAAACCCCTCTGTGACCTTGTAGGGTGTTTGAATTGAGACTGCTTTTATTTTATTTTCTTCACTGTCTTGCTTTGCTATCCTGCTGCTTTTACGACCCCTTTGTTTGTTTATTGCTTGCACTCACATCGATGTGCTCCAGGGTGAAAATCACAGGCTCCGATATAAATACACGACTGGATTCTTTGTTTATGGAGGCGGCAATGACGTCGGAATTCACAGCCACGGAGAGGTTGCGTCCGTTAACCTCGTGGCCGAGCTTCATTGTTGCATTCTCCGTGCTTAGAAACTGCCCCAGGTTCTTATAAAGGGCAAAAACCAACTTGGCAACACCTGCAAAGAAAAAACAGCACACCTTACTTCTTGTTACAGTCTATTATGTGAGTGAGCCTCACAAAAACTGTCAAGAAGAAATCTGGGTTTAACTTCAGCTGTAAATTAATGTTTTGCATAATTAAGCTTATTAGGAGTAGGATTTTGCATTGTGAGATTATTTCTATGACATTTAAAATACCAGTTCTCAGTAGCCTACTGTAAATCAAAACAGATATAATGATTCATCATTCAAGTTGTAAAGTATGTTGTAAATTAAATCTTAAATTTGATTTTGTGGTGAATTTTGTATTCACCCAAGTACACCAGAAAGACATAATAGTCCCATAAATGTATATACACCACATAAGTTTCTAACCTCAGTAAATTTTTTTCAAGGTGACCCCAACACCAGACCCAGTTATGTTTGTCGAAAACAACATATGTTAAGCAGTATGTTCACAACAATGTTCAGATCTTTCTCTGACCATGAGGGCATTTCTATCTCCATAGTGACAGGAGGAATTAGATCAATATGTTCTTATTCTCACAGAACTAATGCAGTACAATGACTGTATATGTGTGCGTAGACTGGAACGTACCATTACGACTGTTGAGTTTCACGGTATTGGAAGACAATTGGATAGAAATACCACCCCTGCCGCTTTGGGGAAACCTGAAATCTTGAACCTGCCCATCTGTGCTCAGCACGTAAACATCCAGAACTGCAGAGACAAATGTTTCAAAAGGTTAGTTCACCAAGTGGAAACAGAGAAAAATAAGGGGGGTGGTTTATTTGCATCCACTATCTGAGTTGTTCGATTCACTAAAGGAATTATGCAAATTAGTTAGCAATGAAAACGCACCCACAAAATCTGTGCTGAATACAATTTGCATAACGTTATTCTGAATTTTAAGTGCAGACTACCGCAATATGTCTTACTTTACTAGCATTTTATGTTTTATTTTTAAAGTGTGCTTGTCTACTCCACATCTGCATATAACACTCTTCTCCATCACCTGGTGACTAAATGAACTCATGATCAACAGAAATTCCCTATTATCGCCTGTAAGTAAGTTTTCTAAATAAGGCACAATATGTAATGCGCCTCATTTACATAGGAGGGAGGCATGTTTGTGCTGAATATAATGACTTTGAAATATGGCGCAGTGTATACCAATGAAAAAAAAATCATGAAATCAGTGAATTCACCCAATAACCTATTTTCATGTAAACCGAAATTCAAGTGTTGATTGGTAGGTCCTTGGTCTTTATTATTCCCAGAGGTATATAAGAAATAAAAGTGTAAAAGGGAAAGTGTATAGGTCCTGTAACTGGTCAAAATTTCGTTATAAACCATTTTTAATCACATTTTTGCCTTCACTTCATTTTTAAAAGGTCCTGCGGCGTGGCAAATGAATGAAGTAGAAATATTCCATGTAGAGTCTCAATTAATATTAGGTAGTAAAAGCTGCATGCATAACAGTAATATAGGAATCAGGAAAATGCTGTTTAAAATAGTATGAGATGAAGTTTAGCATCCCACACTGCAGGACACATCAACTTCCCAAAAGTATTTTGTGTCAACTACCCATGTGTTAGTGGATGCTGTTATTAAAATTTCACTGCTGAATCATATTTGAAAACTCAAACTGATCAGCGGCAAAATAAACCTTTTATGTTGTCAGTTCTCTTAGTTTTGCACATCTCTCATACTCACTTATATTATTGGCTGGTACTTTCACGATGGCTGGTTCCATTAAATTGTCAGCAAGGACAAAGGCTCCTTCCTCCAGGGTGTCCAGTAACATAGTTGCGGCGTGCGTCTGCTCCGTGGTATTCATATCTCGCCACGATTTCAGAGCCTCCGGTCTGAGGAGGTTGTCGACTGTATCCACGATAGCCTGCAGCCCAATGAGACGCTTGTGTCAGCACTAACCACTGTAATAAGGTCAAATGTCAAAGCTTTGACTTTATCAGCAGCTGTCTGCCCGTGCCCAAATGAAAGCAAACATGCACACTTTGTTTTAGGTCGTTATCAGGTGACACAAATAAAAACAGACTGCAGAAATGTGCCCGACATGCTCTGTCTGTCTCAGGAGTGCAGTATTGAATGTCAAAGGCTCTTCAAGCACAGAAACGGACACATATGCGGCAAAGAAAGACAGCCAGTCATGACACCTTATAAATGTGTCCTTTAAGATAAAGAGACTATCGTTCTGTGTCATCAGAACGTATCTGTTACGTATGTAACCCTCGTTCCCTGAGGAGGGAACAGAGACTTAGTCGACGTGTCGTCTGATTGGGATCTCGCTTAGGGAGCCAGTCATCTTCGAGTATTGATAAAACGAGCCCATGCACATTGGCGTGCGAGCTTTGCATCTCACGCTCCGCCCCGCAGTGCGGGTATAAATACAGAAGTAGATGCACACACCAGTTGTCTTTCGCTTCGGAGCCAATCGGTCTTCATGTCGACGTCTCTGAAGATTGTTGTTATATAACAACGAGCGAGTGTGTCGATGCTTCTTCAGGAAGTCTCTCCCGGTGCTGCTGTTTTAACAGCACCACAATTCTGTGTTTGTTTGTCTGACGGCCGGTTGAGGGCGAAGAAAGTGAGTGCTTCAATGGTACGGGCTGAAACATCCCTGTCAGTGTTGCCGCGATCATTTCCCTGTGTCCTCCGGCACTGGTGAGAGTTTTAATTTCCTGAAAGAGCAACACGGTGCGTTTGCGTCTTTTCGGGATGTCATTCCACCCGTGCGTTTCGGGATGCGGTCGTTCCCTGTCCCCCTCTGATGGTCACAATTGTTGCATCACATGTTTGGGCTTACAGCACACTGAAGCAGCTTTTGTGGATAGCTCATGTTCCTATTGTGGGAATATGACTGTCTCAGTGTTGAGATCGAGACTCGCAGTCCGCAGATCGAGCGCGAGCGTGATTTCTACCCTGGTGGTCCAGGAGGCGCCATCGTTGGTTCAGCCTGGTTGATATGGGCAGATCCGGACAAGGTTCGGGCTCCTGGATTTCCCAATTTCCCAGGTTGGGTTGTTTGGCAACACAGTGGAGAACTGCGCCCAACAGTTCTCTGCCGCCCAATCGCAGACGGAGGCCATCCGGCACATCCTGCCCCGGCGGCCCGCAACAGCCTCCACCCAGGCCTCCATCGCAGGCAGGCCACCCAGCCTGTCTCAGGCGCTGCAAAACCAGGTTGCAAGTGTAAGACTAAGCGTCCCTGAGACAGTCCACCCAGGGCTGGGGGGACGAGCTCTTCAGATGGTTACCGTGGCAGTTACAGATGGTTATGGTTACAGATGGCACTCGCTGCTCGAATCAAGTTCAAGACGCTGACACTTGCTTACAGATTGTACACCGGCTCAGCTCCCTCCTACTTTCACTCGCTCCTACGGGTCTACATCCCTACCAGAAGCCTACGATCGGCCAAGGAGCGACGGCTCGTAGTGCCATCACAGTGAGGCACAAAATCACTGTCCAGAACATTCTCATTCACGGTTCCATGCTGGTGGAATGATCTCCCCACCCTCGTCCGAAATGCAGAATCCCTGACAGCATTCAAAAGACAACTGAAAACTCATCTCTTCCGTGAGCACTTAACATACGAAAAAAAAAAAAAAAAAAAAAAAAAACTTTTTCTTGAAATCTTCGCTTGTCTGGTTTATGCTACTCTGTGCAATGTTTGAACTTGGTATTCTGAGCACTTCTTGCGTTGTTTTTGCCTGAGCACTTCTTGCGTTGTTTTTGCCTCTCCATGATGACTCGATTGGTTTAATCCTCAAATGTAAGTCGATTTGGATAAAAGCGTCTGCAAAATGACTAAATGTAAATGTAAATGTACCGTTCTGTCGCTGGCTGTCCGGAAGTCCAGCGGTATCCGAATTGTCAAAAGAGCAAATTCCTCCTAGATTCTATATCCTACATGTTGAGCCAGTTGTTTCTCGTGTGCTCTCTTCACATAGAAGCCAGTTAACACCGTAAGCCACGCTCAAAGTGTCAGCTTGCTGTGCCATTCCCCTACTATGGACTGGATATGTGCGCCATTCTTGCTCCAGTTGAGTTCCCCTTTATCTAAACCCTGTTGAGTTCCTCCACACCCCTTTGGCATTGGATGTGGCGGATTGTGCGATGCTAGGCCTACCAATTGTATGCACTGGTGGAACTTGTACTAGAGACTGGGTCCATATTGTGGCGACCAGGTAGAGGCCGAGGGCCGTGAGAGAGCGGCACGAGGCCGGTGGCTTGATTACTGATGAGCGCCACCTGCGCGACGCACTGGTCTCGTTTCTCTCACGGAGGAGCAGGAGCATAAACGGAGGAGCGACAATAGTGGAAATCGAGAGAATTTCGCTAACTGTGTTACACTGGAGATGTTATGGGAAGAAGGAGGTGGGAACCGGCAAACATTCAAATACTTTAATAATAAAATAAACAAATACAAAACGTTGGCTTATCAGTAATCACGCCACCGACATCGTGCCGCTCTCTTAAGGCCCTCGGCCTTGTCCTGCTCACCACACATATGTTGTGATCCCTACAGCGATGCCATATGTGTATTCTTCCACGGTACGGCTCACTGCGGCGAGCCTGTGTCTTTCCCTTGGCAGAGCTTGCTCTGCTGTCACTGGCTGGTTGAGTCTCCCCCCTGTTATAGGCTGGAGCCACCCCAGTGACATTCCATATGTTGTACTGCCCGGTAATCTGCCCAGTCCTTTTGTGTATCTTATTGCGGGCTAGATGTGGCTTCCGTAGCGTCTGTCCTTCCATCGAAAGGGCACGCTTTCCCAGTGTTATTCAAGTCTAACTTAGAGGATCTTGTGGAACAGCAGTGACTTCCCTGGCCTTAGCCCTGTCCCATCTCTGCCTCAATAATGCGGGGGGATCAGGAGGCTTTTATCTAGGCACTGGAAGGTGGCAGCACTAGTGGCGTTTTAATTGGGATCCCAATCAGTCGACACATTGACTACGTCGAATGTGAGCGACTGAAAGGGAACGGGTCATTCCCTGAAGGAGGGACCGGAGACATAGTTCCGTCGCCACTATTGCTGGACCACCTGTGACTCTGGGCTCTGCTCGGCTCCTCAGCGAAAAATAACTGGTGAGTGCATCCACTTCCGTATTTATACAAGGGCTGTGGGGCGGAACGTGAGATGCAAAGCTCGCACGCCAATGTGCATTGGCTCGTTTTATCAATACTCAAAGATGACAGGCTCCCTAAGCATGATCCCAATCAGTCGACATGTTGAATAAGTCGAACATGAGCGACTGAACGGGAACTGAAGGCAAAGATAACTATTTTCAAATATCATCTATTTGATCCTGCTTTCAATATGAAAACACAGTAATGTCTCTAGGTCTTGATACTATGATGCGCAAATCTGAAATGAAGAAAATAGCCACTTGTTAACACTGTCAGAGAATTTCTTTCTTCCATTAATTTTTGCTTTAACGGTGAGGTAACTTTTTTGCACCATTAGCGACAGAAAGATGAATCACAATCTGTTTGATACAATGAGGCCCTTCACTAGGCAATTCAGTTTGGTTCTACTAATGACAGAGAAATGACATATTTCACCTAAAAAAATGTAACTTCAAGATAATGATTTTATGCTGGATATACTTAATTTTTCAATAATATCATATAATATCAATAAAACAGCTTCCCCAAATGTTTGGTTCAATTATACAAAAAACAAATTTAATTTACCACATTTGTATGGTCATTTTGAACTACTCTTAATGCTAAATCGTTTTTTTTATTTTGGTCCTGCACACCAATAAAATTAAAAAGATGATATATGCATCGTCACACCCCAGGGTTTCACAGTTGCTTAATTAGTTTACACAGATTTGCCTTTCCAAAACAGAATGATGGCTTTCATCTGATCTCTACATATCAATCTTTTCTGTCATACTTTTTTTTGGTATGTCTAAACTCTTTAGCAGCTCAAGATGGTGTGGAAAAACCAATGTAGCAATCAATAGATTTCAAGCACCACAAATTGACATCTACCCTTTACAACAAATAAGAACAAGTTGAGCGGATCAACAACACATGCACCGCCAAGCTGCAAATCAAGCACACGTCAACAATATTAACACTTGACTTTAACAATAAAGAAACTGACAAATAAATAAGCAGACCACCAACAAACACATACAAGTCATGAACTGGGCAAAAGAATTGCAGCCGCATAATTTCTAATCCACTGAAATATTCAACCCCTAGGAATGAAGACAGACACTGGTGGAGTGAAATGCTGTGGCAACAGTGAGAATGAAGGGATACATGACCATGCTGAGAAACAATAGCAGAAAAAGAAGAGGAGAGAGTACAAAAACAAGTGAAGACCATAGTAGTGTAGCACAGATATACCTTCATATACGCCCTGCACGTCCTTTCTCGCTTTTGAAGCTTTTTCATTTGAGAGAGGACACACAAAAGAACAAAAACAGACCAAAGAAACACAGTTAGAAAGGTTGATGGTATACTAATGGGTTCTCCAATCCACAAGCACTTCAGAAACACAGTATAGCAGTTGGATCTGCTATGATGAAATCATGTAACGAATGAATGTAAGGGTGTACAGAGTGGCCTTGCTTTGAGAACAACAATTTATTGTGGTGATTTCAAAACTAAAAGGTTCTCTTGCCAAGTAAAAAAAGAATCAGTAACTCATTAAACATCTGAGATATGCAAATTAAACATATGCAAAACAATATGCAGACAATATGCAGACACAGATTGCCTAAAACAATGTGGGGTTTACACACTGTGTAGATTGAGATTAGGGTTGGGGAATGAATGTGAAAGCTGAATTAAGAGAAGAGGTTCTATGCAAAGAGTCCTATGCAAAACATATGCTAAACAATATACACACCAAATTTTCCCAGTGGCCTCTGTCCACCATGGCCTCCTAATCATCCCCATATA
This sequence comes from Siphateles boraxobius, assembly GCF_051911475.1. Taxonomy (NCBI): domain Eukaryota; kingdom Metazoa; phylum Chordata; class Actinopteri; order Cypriniformes; family Leuciscidae; genus Siphateles; species Siphateles boraxobius. Next base: position 10,855,285 of record NW_027509141.1, on the reverse strand, counting down.
TATATATATCATCACTCTGTCTCCTTTCCACCAATAAGCTGGTGTGTGGTGGGCGTTCTGGCGCAAAATGGCTGCTGTCACATCATCCAGGTGGATGATGTGGTGGTTGAGGTAATTCCCCCTTCTATGTAAAGCGCTTGAGTGCCGAGAAAAGCGCTACATAAATGTAATGAATTATTATTATTATTATTATTATTATTATTATATTGTCTAAATCAAGGTGTGATTCAATTCTATAAGATCGAGATCAGGGTGGGGGTTTGGAGTTGGAATTTTAGCTAAGAGAAGGGGTTGGGATTGGATAGGGTTGGAGGCTAGGAGTAAAGCTGAGGGTTAGAAATAATAGTTAGGCTAGAAAAGTTGGTGCTTTGTTAGAGCCAAAGGTTGAGATCCAGGTTGGATAACAGAGTTTACGGTCAGGAAAAATTATTTTGGGTTGGAGATTGGGGATCAAATCTGAACTAAATCTGAACTAAAATAATGGATTGGGGTTGGACAGAGTTGGAGGTTAGAAGCAAAACAAAAAGGTTAAAGGTAAAGTTTAGGTTTATTGTTTCAAAGTTTGCATTAAGTGTTGGAGTTAGGAATAGTGGTTTAGGTTAGGATGTAATGCAGGAAATTCAGGACTAGAGTTAGGGATTGAGTTCAGAAATAGGACCATGGTTCAGTGAATGTGAGGTTAAGTGAAATAAATGTTTGATTTAGAATTTAGAGTTTTAGATTAAGGTTTAGAGTATTGGTTGATAGGTTAAACTTCAGGCTAAATAGGTTGATAGGTTACACTAGGATTTTGGTCCTAGAACATTCATGTAAATCATATTGGCTGAAATCCACATGACTCCTAGGAGACAAATGACACTCTTGCTAATACACACTGCACTCTTTGCATTCAGGCTAGTGTGCTGTCTCTCCTTCTATTGGGCTGTAACTGCAAAATTAATTTGAAGGAAAGGTGATATGCCGTAACTAATGGAAAATATTAGTTCCCTTTCGTAGTCACTCCGAGTTACGTCGGATGACGACGAATGGGGGGTTTCGCTTAGAACACCTATCGACTTCGAGTATTACAAAACGAGCCAATGGCGATGAAATGCCATGGGTCTGCGGAATTTGCATAGCGTATCTCCGCCCCACCGCGTGGGTATAAAAGTAGGACGCCGGCAACATGCAGGTATGTTTTCGCTTCGGAGCCAAGAATATTTCTTCACTCCACAATCATCTCTGACTTCGCTCTATGAGACGAGCTTCTCTCTCCGGTGTTGGTGTGACGGCGATCTGCAGCGAGCTCACAGTGCCTGCTGATCTGTGCAGTGATCTGCCAGTGTGTGTGTGTCTCCCTGTGCGCTTCAACATCGCGGAGTTTTTTTCTCCTCTCATAAAAGAGCTTGCACGCGGCACGTCTTTTTAAAGACGGCTCGCCCGTGCATTTCTCGTTGCAGCGGACTGGTATCGGACTCTGATGGGCACGAGCGCTGTCTAGTGTGTTTGGGCTTTGATCATGCTTGAACAGCGCTCGTGGATGACTCATGTTCTCTCTGTGTACGTGATCATCGCGTCATATATAGGTCGAGACTCGGTGAACTCGCAAGAGTGAGAGTCCCCTCATCCACTACCCGATCTTCGGCTGGTGGACAGGGTGACCTGAGGGTGTTGGTCTGGAACTAGGCGCCGACTCTGTGTCCACGCCCCAGCCCCCCCTCTTTAATGACGGTGCCCGCTAGCGAACTGATGATTCCACGAGTCTACCCTCGGGTGGCCCGTGTGTTTTCATTTGAAGCTACAGAGGATGATGCTGTGTCTGTAGCAGCATCACTAGGTGGGCTTGATTCTTCTGGAAATGACGACTCTTCACAGCTGCCACCCTTTGGTGTGCATACGGCTGTGCCTGAGTCTGATCCGGAGATGATGGCCATGCTTTCCCGGGACGATTGGTTTTTGGGTGAGGCCGCCGACGCGTCCACGGCAAACCCCAATATCTTTCCTCCCGGACGTGCATGATGAGTTCACGGGTCCTCTCGTTGGTCTCATCCGCCTTTCCTCCCCTCAGGGGCCGCTGCCCATGGGTACACTGGGGTTCCCCCGGTTGAACGCTCTGTTGCCATGCTACTGTGTCCTCAGAGTGCTTCCCGGCGCAATCCTAAGCACCCGTCCAAGCCTGTAGTTCTTTTCGTCACAGTAATCTGTGGCGAAATCCTATAGTGCCCTGGACAGGCAGCTGCCTCACTGCATCCCATGACCGTTCTGCTGGTCTACCTGACCCAGACGCTCATGGACATGCAGGAGGGCGGGACTGACCCGAGGCTCTTCAGTGAGCCACTAACCTTGATCTCCGAGCGACGAAAGTGGCCGTACGCTCTCGGAGTCAGGTGATGTTCACCAGTTTGGGGCTGACCGGTCTGATGTGCAAGATGTCGGGCGGACCCGTCTGCTCGACACCCCCATCTCCCAGGTCGGCCTCTTCGGCGGTGCGGTTGAGTGCTTCTGCCCAACAGTTCTCAACCGCCCGTGAGCAGATTGAGGTTATTCTGCCCGACGGCCCCGCCGTCCGCTGAGATCCCTCAGTCTGCCCACCGCCGAAGGCTCCCTCCCACGGTTCCAACCCCGCCCGTTCACCCGGGCCTGGCTCTGGAAGACCGTAGGGGGATGCCACAGCCCTCTCCAGCCCCGCACCCCGCTAAACGCCGGGTTAAGCGGCACTTTTGAGATGGGCTGCTCAGAGATGAGACTCAGTTCTTTCCAGGAGTTGGTAGCAGGGCCACTCCTTTCCCCGGTGGAGGGCTGGGGAAGAATCCTTATTCAGAAAGAACTGACTCTCTCCTCTCTGAGCATACAGAGTTCTCGGACGACACAGAGCGCCGCCCACAAGCCGTGCTCTCCTCATCCCCCTCTGCCCCAGAGGTGGTTGACACGGCGTGCCGTCCACGGACCGTTTCGCCCCTGTCCCCCTCTGTCGCCAGACCCCTGACAGAGCAGGCCCCCGGGAACGCTGGTCCTTCCCTGGCCTCCTCTGTCAGGGTGCGGTTATGACCTTGCCCCCACACCGGGCCGCTATGCCGCCCTCGTCTGGGCTGGTCATTCCGCTTCGCTGCACCACCGGGGGGACGTCTGTGGTTCTTCACTCCGCTGGCACAGTTGGGAGCCTGCACTAGAGCTCCCTATCTGTTCCGCTGGGTCGTGCGAACCATCGGCTCGGCTATGCGATTCAGTTCGCACGGTCTCCTCCCTGCTTCAGGGGAGTCCGCTCCACTTTGGTCGGTGGCTATGCCCCTATCATGAGAGCGGAGGTTGCTCCCTACTGGCGAAGGGTGCGATTGAGACTGTCCCTCCAGCCGAGATGAGGTCCGGGTTTACAGTCCCTACCTCATTGTCCCGGAGAAGTCTGGTGGGTTACGACCAATCCTGGACCTATGCATCTGAACCGCTCCCTTCACAGGCTGCCGTTCAAGATGCTCCTGGCCAAACGCATTTCTGGATGTGTGCGGCCACAGGATTGGTTTGCAGCGATCGACCTGAAGGACGCCTACTCTTATGTCGCCGTTCTCCTTCGACTCAGACCGTACCTACGTTCTGCTGTCAGGGCGCGCGCATGTCAGTACGCTGTTCTCCCATTCGGGCTAGCCCTGTCTCCTCGCGCCTTCACAAGGTTGTTGAGGCAGCCCTTGTTCCTCCAGGGGAACACGGGGTTCGCATCCTGAAATATCTCGGTGACTGGCTGTCTTAAGCTCACTCCTGAGACCAGGTTTGTGAATACAGGGACCCAGTGCTCCGGCACCTAGCTCGTCTGGGCCTTCGGGTCACCTGGGAAAGGAGTAAACTTTGCCCCGTGCAGAGGAGCTCTTTTCTCGGTATGGACTTGGTCGCCTTCTCCACTCAGCCATTAAACAAGAGTGCGGTCCCACTGAAATTGTTTCAGAGGCTCCTGGGGCATATGGCATCTGCAGCCGCGGCAACGCCACTCGGATTGCTTCATATGAGACCGTTTCAGCTGTGGCTTCGCGATCGAGTCCCGAGGTGGGCATGGCATCATGGCACGCTCCGAGTTACAGTAACTCCGACCTGTCGTCAGACCTTCACCCCGTGGTGGAACCTCAGTTTCTACGGGCCGGTGTTCCCCTAGAACGAGTTTCCAGGCATGTTGTTGTCTCCTCAGATGCCTCTTCCACGGGCTGAGGCGCCATGTGCAACGGACATGCTGCCGCGGGCTCCTGGACAGGACCCCAGCACCTTCTGCTTGTCAATTGCCTCGAGTTGCTGGCAGTACGCCTTGCCCTGCACCGTTTCCTCACGTTGCTCAGGGGTCAAAACGTACTAGTCCGTTCAGACAATACCGCGACTGTAGCGTACATCAACCGTCAGGGTGGTCTACGCTCCCGCCGTATGTCGCAACTCGCACGCCACCTCCTCTTATGGAGTCAGAAGCACCTGAGGTCCCTTCGTGCTATCTACATTCCGGGAGATCGGAACTTTGCAGCCGACGAGCTGTCACGGTTTCGGCCATCTCCGGCGAATGGAGACTCCATCCCCAGTCGGTTCAGCTGATTTGGGACCAGTTCGGGGACGCACAGATAGATCTGTTTGCCTCTCGACTCGACCCATTGCGCCCTGTTCTATTCCCTGACCGAGGGCTCTTTCGGCACGGATGCACTGGCGCACAGCTGGCCGCGGGGCCTACGCAAATATGCGTTTCCCCCAGTGAGCCTTCTCGCACAGACCTTGTGCAAGATCAAGGAGGACGAGGAGCAGCTCATTCTGGTTGCGCCGTATTGGCCCACCCGGACCTGGTTCTCCGAACTGGTACTCCTCGCGACAGCACCTCCTTGGCCAATTCCTCTGAGGAAGGATCTCCTTTCTCAGAGACGGGGCACCCTTTGCACGCTCGACCCGATCTCTGGAGGCTCCACGTGAGGCTCCTGGATGGGACGAGGCAGGTTTGAGTACCCTGTCACCAGCGGTGGTGGCTACCATCACTTCCGACAGAGCATCGTCCACGAGACATGTCTATGCGTTGAAGTGGAACCTCTTCGTCAACTGGTGCTCTTCTCGTCGAGAAGACCCCAGGAGATGCTCGATCTCTGTCGTGCTTTCCTTCCTGCAAGATGGGTTGGAGCGAAGGCTGTCTCCCTCCACCCTGAAGGTGTATGTGGCCGCTATCGCCGCATATCACGAAGCAGTTCAAGGTAAGTCTCTGGGGAAGCACGACCTGATCGTCAGGTTCCTGAGAGGAGCGAGGAGACTGAATCCTCCTCGCCCTCCTCTCGTTCCCTCTTGGGACCTCTCAGTGGTCTTAAATGCCCTGCAGAGGGTTCCCTTTGAGCCTCTGCATTCAGTTGAGCTTAAGTTCCTGTCTATGAAGACAGCGCTCCTGGTTGCTTTGGCCTCTATCAAGAGGGTAGGGGACCTGCACGCATTCTCCGTTGACGAAGCGTGCCTGGAATTCGGGCCCGGTCACTCTCATGTGATCCTGAGACCCCGGCCTGGTTATGTGCCCAAGGTTCCCACCACTCCCTTCCGGGACCAGGTGGTGAACCTGCAAGCGCTGCCCCGGGAGGAGGCAGACCCAGCCTTGGCACTGCTCTGTCCAGTACGCGCTCTCCGCGCTTATGTAGACAGAACGCAGTGTTTCAGGACCTCAGACCAGCTCTTTGTCTGTTATGGTGGGAGACTGAAGGGAAAGGCTCTCTCAAAGCAGAGGTTGTCTCACTGGATAGTGGACGCCATTGCTTTGGCTTACCATCAGCAAGGCCGACCGTGCCCCCTTGGTGTGACAGCCCACTCCACTCAGAGTGTGGCTTCCTTTTGGGCTCTAGCGCATGGCGCCTCGCTGGCAGACATTTGTAGAGCTGCAGGCTGGGCAACACCCAACACATTCGCCAGATTCTATAATCTCCGAGTGGAGCCTGTGTCCTCTCATGTTCTCGCTTCAGTTAGCTAGTACTGGACCCGCTCAGGTGTCTTCGCTTGCTCGCCATTCCACTCCAAGGACTGGATACGGGTGATTATTCCTCAGGTGAGCCTTCCTCTCTGAAGCCCTGAGTTCCTCCAGCACTGTTGACGCTGGCGCCAGTGTCTATTGCCTGGGCGTCGGCTAGGTGCCTCCGTGTGCATGGTTCCTCCCTGAGTAACCCCCACATGTGTAATTCCACTGTAAGCCTCCTTGAGCATGTGTCTTTCCCTTGGCAAGCCACCTTGCCCTCCTGGAGTTGAAAGTTGCTACCCCTCGGGCTGGTCACTCCAGCGTTCCTCCATATGAAGCCCTCCGGCCATATGTGTTTCTTAAGTCCTCCCTACGGGTAGGCATGCTGCGGCATATCTCCTCTGAGATATGCTTCCCAGTGTACTTTAGTATTCCTGTGTTAAGTAGGACTCCTTCGTCCGTGCCAGGATCACAACAGGGGGATCAGACTTTCGCAGGGCACTGGAAGACAGCTGTGAAGGTGGCGTGATTTCACGGGGACCCCCATTCGTCGTCATCCGACGTCACTCGGAGTGACTACGAAAGGGAACGTCTCGGTTACGTATGTAACCCTCGTTCCCTGAGTAGGGAACGGAGACGTTACGTCTCCCTGCCACTTCCGCTGTACCGCTGGGCAGACGCCTGAGTTCAGTCTCGGCTCCTCATCGAAGACATACCTGCATGTTGCCGGCGTCCTCCTTTATACCCACGCGGTGGGGCGGAGATACGCTATGCAAATTCCGCAGACCCATGGCATTTCATCGCCATTGGCTCGTTTTGTAATACTCGAAGTCGATAGGTGTTCTAAGCGAAACCCCCCATTCGTCGTCATCCGACGTAACGTCTCCGTTCCCTACTCAGGGAACGAGGGTTACATACGTAACCGAGACGTTTTTTTCTTAGTGAGTACAGACTTTGCTTTAGCTACTTGAGTTGTACTTTACTTTAGCTACAGATATGCGCTCACCTTCACCCACTTCTTTGATTTTTATTTGTATTAAGAAAAAAAATATGGTACTTAAAGCTTGAAACTTTCAATGGAGAAGGGTGGGTTGTGACTGTAACCACGGTTCTCTGAGAAGGGCAACAAGACACTGCGTCTTATCGGATGATAATTGGAATTCCAATGTCTGAAGCATGTGTTTAAACACGACAATTTTATTAGCAGACGACAGTCCATGTCGTCACTACCGATGCACCCTTGAGTACAAGATGGAGCCTAATGTATGTCATCAACTTCTTTGTCTTCAGGAGATGTGCAGGCAAGGCTGAAACATGGCAATGTGACACAGTGTCTTGTTCCCCTTCTCAGGGAACCATGGTTACAGTCGCAACCTGTCATTCCCTTTCGAAGTGGAACTCTACACTGCGTCTAAACAGGTACTATAGGCAACACATGCCACTCTGCCATGCAGAGTGAGTGTGTGCCACATTAGCGGTGTCTATGCACTACCACAATCGACATGGCATAAATGACTCTTACCTGTCGGAGTCAAATGAATCTGGTCCTACAGGCGCACACTGGGTCACAGAACTGTCATGTGGCAATATTCCCTTTGGCCATTTCCCAAGCTTCAAAGCACACTAACAACGGAAGTCACTGTCTTTTTCAACCTTCCTCCCCCCCTTGTGGGCCAGGTATTTTTAGTTCCCTTAGCCTACTCCTACCTACTAGGGGGAGAAAGCACAGGAATCTATTTAATCTAGAATTAATAACCCTCTATAAAAATATTTGACCCCTAGGGATCCACAGGGGAGCTTCAGCTTTGCTGCACCAATACAAATGGGGAAATGCTTACGTCCTGCCTGGATTTACCCCAGATCTCAAGACTCCAGCACTCCTTAAGGTGCTTAACAATGAGAAGGGATGCTTAAAAGCAAATGCCACTTCTCGTTCGGTTCTCAAAGATCGGCCAAAGACCCTACTTTAAGACCCTCAGAAATGGTGGAGGGTTCTGTCTACGCTCAACCCATACCAAAGGGAGCTGCTAAGCGCTAGCAGCGAACTAATGATACTGCTATCACCTAAAAGGTAGCCATAAGGAAGCCAAGCAACTTAAAAGATCCATTTTTGGAGGGGTTGGAGGGGGTGGCTACTTCATCCCTCACCATACTCATCTAGGACCTGCTATAGCCTTTACTAAGACAATTAGCACAGGCCACAGTTAGAGACAGAACAAGGAGGGAGGGGGAAGAGGAAAGGAGATAAGATGTTTTTTTTCTCCTCAGCGATTCGACCTTGTCTACTAAATCGCTTTCTTTCAATTGCCTCCCTCACATCTTGCCTTTTCCTACCTAGCATCTGGCCCCCTCTGCGCTCTACTCTTTATAGGAGGAGGAGCACAAGTGCCCACGCTCTCCCTCTGGCCCTGCCTCCAGTTCTCAGACTGTGACGGACCAGGTCCCGCAGAGGTTTTTGGCAAAGATTTGGACCTGCGTCTGTATTTCCTAAAATCCTGCCAACCTCGCCCTTGCCTCTCTAAATTTCCTGACTACTGTCTCTATAGACATGCTGAAAAGCTACAAAGGTGAGATTGGCGCAACAAGGAGAAAGGCCATATGTCTCTTCCAGGAACTCTCCACCTCAGCGTGAAGATTGGGCAGAAACGAAGGATCATTGGAGCAAGACGTTTATGGCCTGAGAGGGAGCATTCATCGAGTTTTCCATGAGTGACTTACTGCCTTTTGCGCCTCCAAACCATATCTAGTCTATTCGTGAGCCATAACCACATGCCTTTCTCGTATTCCTCAGCCAGCTCGACCTGCGATCCCCACAAGCTCAGTCACCAACGTGCCTCGGCTACCGTGGGATCCGAGCCATGGGGTACAGATACTTGTCCAATTACCCTCGAAAAAAAGACACCCACGAACGGAGCTTCTTCATCTCAGATTTCTCACAATGGGCACATTCAGCCCCCTCAAGAACTGAATGTGCAAGCTCCTCACCCAAACAGATAACCCCAAGGTCATGTGTCATCAGGTGTCAAAAAACTAGGACACAGAGGCACACTAATCCTGAAATGCTTGCCTGAGTGCATTTCCATAATAATCACCTTCACACTTGCTAACACAAACAAACGGCTACTGAAGACAAAAAGCTGATGTACATAGCAGGCGCACTCTTATACTCACGGGCGCACCGATAGTGACCTTGTGGACTGCCGTCCACCAGTAAAATTGTCATGTTTAAACACGTGCCTCAGTCACGCTGATGGCGTTCCCCATAGCATCTGATCAGATGCAGTGTAGACTTCCACTTCGAAAGGGAAACATAAATGTCTTAAGTTTTATTAAACATACCTTCACTTGTGTTGATGAACAAATGTTATATGGGTTAGTATAACACGTAATTGACGTAATTGACAACAGGATTTTCATTTTTGGGTGATCTATCCCTTTAAGTCACAAAACTTGTAGGGTGTATTCAAAGTGTTTGAAATCCTCTTAAAGATAAATAAAATAGTGATAATTATGAATCAATAAGTTTATTCCAAGCCTTCTAAAGATACACAATCACTTTAAATGATAAACAATTTTAATTTAGGCTTTTATCCTCAGATAAACTCTTATCAATGTATACAGTATACAGTGTATGCTACATAAATAAATACATATATCACATGAAATATGATTAACTTAAGTTCAAATATACCTGCGAAAGAACCAATGAGGTTTGTTCTCACCCATCAAGCATGTTGAGCTACCATTGGTCATATTTAATGTTCTCTATTTATGTACACTGATCAATGTTTATATATGTGAATAAAATCCTAAATTAAATATTTTCATCATATAAAGTGGTCATGTCCCTTCAGAGGACTAGATTCATATCTATTACTTTTACAATATACTGTATATATATATATATATATAAATTTATATAATGGAAGGACAGAAATCTCTGTTTTTATTAAAAAATCTTTATTTGTGAACAAAAGTCTTATGGATTTGGAATGGGTTCATGAATGAATGATTCCTTTAACAACTTATGTCCAACCCCACCAAGTGATTTTTATTAAATATAAGCTCAGAAGCCTTGCTGAATAGAGCCATACATCTTTAAAACTCATGTTTGATTAATGTATGCCCCCAAAGCAGATCACTTATGATTGAAGAAAATGTTACATAACGGCCAGTAACCAGAAGGGTTGGTATGCAGTTAAGAACATAAAGTGGTCTTATGGATTTTAAATGTAATGCAAAGGTTTTATATAAATCCAGGTAATATTTTCTGTAAACTGATAACAGGCTTCATTTATTTCCTTGTGACCTACTTTCAGAAAGTTACTGTGGCTGCATTCTAATTAGCATACTTATAAAATACACTAAAATATGTACTATTCTGGTGAAGTGAAAATACAAGTGTGCAGTAAGACAGTGCGCTAATATATGGACATATTGCCATGTTAAATAATTGTGTCATCTTCTGTTGCACAACAAGTTATATTAGTTAAAAAGTCATCTACGGAATCACACATGTGATTTAAGGCACACTAATTCTAATTAGACATACTATTTAGGATGGCTAGTACGCAAATTGCACTGAGGGATTCGCTTCGGTCAATGCATTTATTCTATTTTTGATTCTATAAAAGCACAATGGGGTGTAACAAAATGAGTTTGATGCTGTTTAACAGTCAAGTGTCCTTAAGTGTCACCGGCCCACCGGTGGGCCCACAGACATTCCATATTTAAAACAGTAATTTCCTATACTAAACCTAAACTAATCTTGACAAACTATATATCATTTGAAAGCTTACAATCTCTAGTTCCCTTTCGAGGGAACTCGAACTGCGTCGAATGACCCTTTGGGGGGAAAGCTCTTAGCATAACGCATCTGAAGTATGAATGAAACTAATCCAATCCTGATTGGTGTTGTGTCATGACGTAACATGTGACGGCATACACGGAAGCTACAAAGGCATGCCGGCACACAACAGAGTTAGCTTTTTGCTCTTCAGCAAGCGCTCTGTGTCAAACTGTCTGTCCTATTTGGTGTTGTTTGTCCCATAAGGATTGTCCTAAATAAAGGTCTGCAAGAAAAAAGAAATTGCAATATAGAATCTATAGTGGCTCGGATCTCACGTTTGCCGAGGCAGCGTGTTGATTACGGGTCTACTCTGCAATAAAGATTCTGTGACTTGATCTCACGTTGTCGAGGCAGCGCGTAGATTAAAGTTCGTACATTGCAATACAGAATCTATTGGCTCAGATCTCGCTTTTGCCGAGGCAGCGCGTAGATTACGGGTCTATTGCAATAAAGATTCTGTGTGTGTGCGAGGCATGAACAGTCAACTCCTGAGGGTACTGGCTGTGTTCATTGAGAAATATCTCGACGCACACAGCCGTGCGTTTTCGGGTGCTTCAGCCTCTCGTCCGTTGATTTTCTTCTTCTAGAGAGATGAAAACCAAATATATTGTGAACGACTCGAATCTCTCGTTTGCCGAGGCAGCGTGTGAGGTTACGAGACTGTATAACACAAAACAGTATTGTCTGGTAATTATGGCTGCATTTAATTTTAAGAAATTAAAATGATGAAATTGTACTTGACTTTAAGGAAGTTAGATATTTTAATTCAGCCTACCATTCAGACCGTGTTTCACTTATACAGTGTTTATCGCTGCATTTAATTCTGAGGAATTGAAATGATGAGTAGCGAACGCATGCTGCTCTGTCTGACCCACAGGCCTGCGGCCATGCAGTGTTCCTTCTGCACATCAAAAATAGTTTTTTGATTTTTCCCTGCCGGTCCTCAGCTTCAGGGTATCAAAAACGAGACAAAAATAACAGTGCTATCCCCCCGTTAAGGGACGAGCGAGAATCGCTCCTCCGCGGAGCCCTCAGGAAATCGATGTTTGTATCCAGTGTGAAGTGCACTTCAGGACACATCGGTTTTCAGCGAATGCGCGCTGCAGTGTCTGCCCCAAGGGCTTGCGGCCAGGCATTGCTCGTGTTCGCCCATCGGAAACGGTTTCCGATTATTCCCTGTCGGTCCACCGCTTCAGGGTGTCGAGAATGAAACCGAAAGAGCCCTTATGAAGTCGATGTCTGTATCCCGCCGTTAAGTACGCTTCGGGACACGCTCTGTCTGCCCCAGAGGCTTGCGGACAGGCAGCAATCATGTCCGTCCATCGAGAATCGTTTTCGGTCCCTGCCCCTGCCGGAGATCCGCTTCAGGGGTCCGAGAACGAATCCCGATTGATACCCGAAGCCAGGCTCGAGAGCCTGGTTCCTTTGGTAAAATATTTCGATGCATGGAAAAATCTGACAAATATTTCTCCCTGGGCCCTGTGCACCATTCAAAAGGGGTACAGGCTGCAGTTCGGTTTCCGCCCACCAAGGTTTAACAGGGTGGTCTGGACTGTAGTTGACCCAGAGCAGGGTCGGGTATTGGAACAAGGAGTAAACTTCCTGTTGGTAAAGGAGGCTATAGAGCGTATTCCTCCACCAGACAGGGAGTACAGGTTTTACAGCTACTTTATAGTTCCCAAGAAGGATGGGGGTTGCGTCCAATAATAGATCTCAGGCACATGAATCGTTCTCTGAGGATATTCAGGTTTCAGATGCTCACTATTCCCATCATCGTGAGTCAAATTCAATCCGAGGATTGGTTTGTCACGATAGATCTAAAGGACGTATACTTCCACATGTCCATCCTTCCATCTCACAGGAACTTCCTGAGGTTCGGAAAGCCTGGGGTTGAGACTCAACACGAAAAAGAGCGTGTTGACACCAGCCCAGAGAACCACATTCCTGGGAGTGGTGTGGGACTCGGTCAAGATGCGGGCATGATTGTCTCCTGCACGAATCGAGTCCATTCTGGCCACAGTGTCCAGGGTAAAGCTAGGCCGAGCTATCACTGTGAAACATTTTCAGAGAGTGTTAGGGCTCATGGCGGCGGGCGTCCAACATTTTTCCATTCGGCCTGCTGCACATGAGGGCCCTCCAGTGGTGGTTGAAAACCAAGGGGTTCTCCCCGAGGGGGAACCCGTTCCGCATGATCAGGGTTACGCGCAGATGCCGTCGTTCCCTATCTATGTGGAAAAAAGCTTGGTTTCTGTCCCAAGGTCCAGTATTGAGAGCGTCATGTCGCCGGTAAACCGCTTCGACAGACGCCTCCCTCACGGCCTGGGGCGCGGTTATCTCTGTTATCTCTAAGAGGAACATACATCCCAGGGAGTCAAAATCAGGGAACAGACATCCTGTCGAGACAGTGGCTGAGGCCCGGGAAATGGAGACTCCACCCCCAGGTAGTGGAGTCAATATCTCAGAGGTTCGGCCCAGTGGAAGTGGACCTATTCGCGTCTCGTGAGACAACCCACTGTCCACTGTGGTTCTCCCTCTCTCATCCAGCCCTGCTGGGGTTGGATGCCATGGTGCAGATGTGGCTGAGGCTGCGTTTGTATGCATTTCCCCTTATCGCTCTGCTCCCGGGAGTTCTAGAGAGCGTCCGTCGCGACGGGATCAGTCTACTGCTGGTAGCCCCGTTGTGGCCGGCCCGAGTATGGTTCTCAGACATTATATCACTCCTAGACGGCACTCCGTGGTGGGAGATTCCCCTCAGGAGGGACCTGCTGACACTGGCAGAGGGCTCAATATTTCACCCGCGGCCCGAGTTATTGAAACTGTGGGTCTGGCTCCTGAGGGGGCACAGTACCTAGAGGCCGGGCTATCAGCTGGAGTAGTGGAGACCATACTCAGCTCTAGAGCTCTATCCATGAGGAAATTGTATGGCTTAAAGTGGAATGTCTTTACCAATTGGTTTAGATAGCATGAGGAGGATCCAGTTAACTGCCCAGTAGCTTCAATTCTGGAGTTCCTCCAAGATTGCTTTTCAGCTAGTCCTACCCCGTCCACACTCAAGGTGTACATGGCTGCCATTACGGCTTTCCACGCTCCCCTGGGTGATGGGCCTCTGGGGAGACAGCAGTTGGTCGTACGTGTCCTCCGTGGGGCTTGGAGGATGAGGCCTGTGGCTCATGCCAGGGTTCCAACATGGGACCTGGCGGTGGTTCTCGAAGGGTTGGACGAGGCCCCCTTCGAACCACTGGAGTTGGCTGAGGCCAAGAACCTTTCCCTAAAGGTGTTTTTTCTGTTGTCATTACTTCTCTGAGGAGGGTAGGAGATCTCCATGCGCGCTCTACATGGGTGCCTGGAGTTTGCTCCAGGCGACATTAAAGCCATCTTACATCCCAGGCCGGACTATTTGCCTAAGGTGCCATCTAATGTGGCACGCCTACAGTTCTTCAGGCTTTTCATCCTCCACCTCACGTGACGGCGGATGAGGAGAGACTTCATCGGCTCTGCCCTGTCAGAGCGCTGAAATTATATATTCAGAAGTCCTCTTCATGGCGGAAGTCGGACCAGTTGCTGGTGTGTTTCGGGTCACCCAAGAAGGGGCTTCCCGCTTCCAAGCAGACCATCAGCAACTGGATTGTCCAAGCGATATCCACGGCTTACCAGGTGCGCAATTTGCCTTCACCTTTTGCCGTGAGGGCTCATTCGACCAGAGGCATGGCGTCCTCTAGAGCCCTTCTCGCGGGGGCCCCGATCCAGGAAGTCTGCGATGCAGCTGGATGGGCCACCCCTCATACCTTTATTAGGTACTATAGCCTAGACATTCCGTCAACACCTGGCACTCTCGTGCTCTCATCCTAGGTGTGCCTGTGAGCAGCTTCACACTAGGACAGGCAGGCCGTCACATGTTACGTCATGACGCAACACCAATCAGGATTGGATTAGTTTCATTAATACTTCCGATGCGTTACGCTAAGGGCGTTCCCCTCAAAGAGTCATTCGACGCAGTTCTCGTTCCCTTTCTCAGGGAACAAGGGTTACAGTTGTAACCCGAGGACGTTTTCCAAAATAAATTACAGAGGAGCCGTAATTTATCAATTTGCAACAATAATATTTTCATACTCCTAAGGCGTGTTCACACATATTTATTTTACAATAGCGATGAACATGAAAAATCATGAAAGAATGGCAGAAACCTCCGTTTGTTTTCATGCCAAGAGTTCAAAAGATAGCATCCATTCAATTTGTTTAGAAAAAAAAGTCTGAAAATGTTTTAAATATAAAGAAAAAAATAATAGATCCACCATTTGTGATGAGGCAGCGAGCTATAACATACATACGTGTTCTTTTTATGTGTTTTTTAGAGGTTGAATTTATATAAAAATCTGACAAACTTCCAATACTACTTCTGAATAGGATGTCTACTTCATAAATTGTATGAAAATTGTGGAAATAATGGTTCAGATCACTTAAACCACATATGGAAATGGATGTGCCCTTAAATGGGCAGTAATGGAGTCTGGTTGTCACCCAGTGAAAAAGTTTGATACTGCGCCCAAACAAAATCTTACTGAAAGCTAATTTTTTGAGATATCAACCTAACATTTGAAACACAACTTTTTCATATTTTTTGCTTTGATTTTTTTTTTTTTGAGTTTTAGAGTCCAATGTTTTTAAAAATATATATTGTATATAAAATATGAATAATTATTTATTTTTTACATTGTACATTTTCATAGACCCAAACCTCTAGACCTGCAAGATTACGCAAAGTGCCTCTGAAAGAGACCAAGGCATGCTGCTGCTTATTAAAAAATCATGTTGAAAATTAAATCTTGTTAATACCTTATTGAAGCTGCGGCCGGTGGAGTCTTTCTCGCTGGGTCGCAGTTCCTGTAACTGAGCGTCTAGAATATCCACCAGCTGCTCCATGAGCCTCATGGTAGAACTAATGTCACCGGCAAAAATGGCTCCTTTGGTATGTTTGGCCAGCTCATTCGCCAGGTTGGCTGCATTTTCCCCACTCCGGATCTGAGAGATTACACAAATTAACCTCACAGCATGGCTCTGAAAAATATCATTTTGTATCTACGAGGCTCTTGACTCCCATTATGACATCATCATGCTGATTCAGCAACAGCCCCCACGAGCAATTACAGCTATCATTAGAAACTGGTCACACTTTGGAAGAGCATTTGGAAACACTTCCTGTGTTTCAATGGCTAAGGCATTTCTGCAACTTTAGTTCATTTTTTTGTGGGTGTACTGTAGGAACACAGTACCCATTGTGATGTCCCATTGTGCACATCCATTCTATTTACAGGAAGCATCTCACATTAACAAAAAAAAAACACACTGAAACGTGCACCAGATCAATCTGTAGGATCCCTGTTGGATGTTTGAAGGCTGTGAGTCTTCGTCTTAACAAGTGATAACAGAAAGAATGAGCTCCAAAATATGGCACTGGAGAGTATTTTATTTTTATGATGTTATGCTCTATAAATTGCCACATTTTTTTGCTCCTCATTCTGTGAGGACAGAAATGTTCTGGAACTACAAACCTTCTGAGCGACTTGATTCACCCAGTGGGAAGTACAGTTGCTCAGATCTGGGCCTTTTGGGTTCCAGGTACCAGTGGAGAGAACACATAGGTAGGAGGCAGTGCCTGTTTAAAAAGGACATCATCATCATCATTATTATCAGCTGCATTTGTACTAATAGTCTTTTGTATGCAAGTAGAATATAGATTGTTCAAGCTCTAAAATAGTATTGTTTGATCTTTACGATTTGAAGTTACCAATAAGGACCAACTGACTGTTCATCATTTTGATTATTACGTGGCTACTTACCAATAAATAAATAAATACATGGACATTACTTATTTTTAATTATTATCAACCAATAATTGTAGTAAACACCTTTGTTAACAAGATCTGGTAAAATAACAGTAATGCTTGGGCTCTCATGGCTTTGTTGCTTTATTCAAATGTTGATGAAGCCAATCCTAAGAGAATAGACACATCTCTCTTTGCCTATCGGCAAAAACGCATATCAAAATAACTTGTGTGTGACTGATAGCAATTCAAAGAGCCCTGAGCGGATAACTGCAGTGTGTTACACTTCAACAGGTACATGCGCCCACCTCGAGTCCCTTTGGGGCAGGGTCGTTCCACCAGCATGCCCCTTTGCGTCTGCGGCCACAGTATCTCTCTAAGCTCTACGCTCTCACAGAAGCGCTCAGGTGGAGGGAAAGACTCCAGTGAGGGTGGTGTGGTGGTTTGGGGAAGTACAGCTGGTGATTTGGGTGTCTTATTAACAGCTCTGGTCCCTGTAGTGGTAACAGTAGTCACTTGACCTCTCGGCTGAGTAGTGGTTGTTGTAGTGGTTGTTGGTTTTAGTAACTTTGGTGTTGTGGATGCCTCTGGGATAGGTTGTGCTAAAAAGAATAATGTTTAAAATTAGGGTTTTCTTTGGTGCAAATTATGACATGTTTTGGTTGTTGTTTTTGTTATTTCTTGAACATTTCTTGTCTTATCAAGCCTGGATAAAAATACAGCATTTTTTTTTTTATCCCGAGATATAATTCTTACTGTATAATGCTTAATGAAAGATAATTATTATGAAATAAAATATTTAGCTTGCCTACAAGACCTTAGGATCGCTTAGTTGTTTGAACATACAGTATATTTTCTCTCACCCTCTCTTTCTTTGTTCCTGTCTCTATATTTCATAATCTTAATATATAACTAATGTATTGCCACAGGCAAGGAAACCATGGTACACATATCAGCGTAAACTGAGCAAAGTTTGCAGGCCACACTTAAAAAATGTTATTATGTTTTTCCTACATAGAAAGTAAGATAATGATAACCAGAAAGACATTCATACATAAACTAAAGGGTTTGAGTCCCAGATAACTCAAAATTATTTGCAGTTTGCATTGGTTCTTCCTTTACCTGAACCCAAAAATCTCTCTCAATCTCACCCGCTGCTTTCTAACCAGATGCTTTGAACAACAGTGTGAAGCCAAGCAACCCACTGATGAAGTGGCTTATAGAAGTGTAATAGATTTTTGCACAGTATTGGTTTGAGAGAATGTCCATCTATGTTTGTGGAGGAAAAAGGCTGATCAAGTGAAAGAAAAGGCTTTCTTTTTGAGGTTAGATGTGACCTACTGTGAATTAGTGTCAACTGGCCAGCCAGAGCTCTGGTCCAGATAAAAACTGAGCAAAAACAGCTGCAATGTCTTTACCTGTAGACCCCCATCTTTACAGTTTGCATCCATGTGTGTGAGTTTTGACACGGTTGGCATGACTGGTGTGCTATTATTGGGTATTCACTCCAGATTCTGGCTGTTTGTCATGATGGCTGTAAAACAAGCTTTAGCTCAATGTTCCAGAATTAAACCACAGATGAGAGAAGCATGTTAAAGACAACAGGAAAAAAATTGCAAACC
Source organism: Siphateles boraxobius (assembly GCF_051911475.1). Lineage (NCBI taxonomy): Eukaryota > Metazoa > Chordata > Actinopteri > Cypriniformes > Leuciscidae > Siphateles > Siphateles boraxobius. The sequence goes on along the minus strand of NW_027509141.1, from coordinate 10,837,078 downwards.
ATTTTACTATATCTGTAGCCATAACTATTAGTCTATTAGGTCAAATTATCCATGCTCAGGTTACGTGATCCAAAAAAGTCGTTCTGGCAGAATAATGTGTACTGATGAATTATGAATAGAAATGTGTATTAAGAGAGAGAACAGTCAATCTGCCCACTGATCAGACAAAAATAATGACCAGTTTCAATTCCAAAAGAAGACATCATGAATACAGCTATATGCATGTATTTTTTTAAAATCTATTATACACTTTGGTTATTACTCTTTAATTTGTATTTATATAATCTATGAATAACACTTCAGAGTTTTTTTAGGAGATCTATCACTCATTTATGTTGAGCTAAATAAATAAACAAATTCATTCATTCATTCATTCAATTCCCTCATGCTTCAAAGCGTGAGATATCTGAGCATCTCAGTTCAAGAATCTATTGAAAGTACTAAAAACCCAACACTGTTCTATAAAGCATTTCAGATTATTTATAGGTGCCTTTAGATATCAGATGGTACTTTGATACAAAGTACTTTGCTATATACCATAGTACTACTGAATGACTAACATATTTATGTACCATTGTGTTTGCACGGTACTCCAAAGAATAGATTGATGCATACAGTATGTCCAAATAATGTAAGGTATCTACAAATAGTAGTATCACACTATATGGGGGTTCAGTGTTAATTTCAGTATGGATTGTGCTGTGTCCTTCAACACTGAACATGCAGGCAGTAAATTAATACTTAGTCAGCTGTCTCATAGCACCTAGATGTATGTTATTATTTTACAGAACACCTTTAAAATCTGATTTATGGGTAGAGGTATTAATTTTCCCTTTGTTGTAACAGAGGCAGTTTCTCTTAAGATAAGAACGTCTCAGTGCTGTAATGAAAATGTGTCTGACTTTTAAGCTCCAAGGAACCTTTAGTTCAATGTCAAAAAAGAAGAAATATTATCTTCACAACAGAACAATTTCAACCCAAATATTCAAATTAAGTTGTGCTAATAAGCCCCCACGTACTAGCTCTAGTATGGTGGGGAATTTCCAGTAACTTATTTTGTTTTTACATTGAGCTAATTTTACATTGAACTAAGAGAGAGAGAGAGAGAGAGAGAGAGAGAGAGAGAGAGAGAGAGAGAGAGAGAGAGAGAGAGAGAGAGAGAGAGAGAGAGAGAGAGAGAGAGAGAGAGAGAGAGAGAGAGAGAGAGAGAGAGAGGGGCTAATACAGGAAATGGACTAAATTAAGTTATACTGGGCATGTGGGAGGGGCTAAGAGACAGATTGAGAAGTGTGGGCAAAGAGAGAAGGTGAAGCTCACAAGGTGAAAATTGGCATCTAATAGATATTGTACCAGTGGTATAAACAGTAATCATTTTTAATCCAAGGAAGGTCTTTAACAAAAATAGAGGCCACAAAACAATCTCTACAATTGGAAGTAGAAGTGAGACTAAAATAAAGCCAAAACCATTAGTGGTCTTCAGAACACAAAACAGTATTTGTGCAGGCAGGAGCAGAGCAGGCTCTGCATACATTTTGCAAACCATCAGCAGTGTAATATCACATGGCAATTATCACAATCAGTGTCAAACTAATTCCATTAATGACGAGCAAAAATGAGATTAAGTGGCAAGCAGCGTAATGTGCGTTTTCTACCCCGATTCAGATGGCAAATATAAATGCTGTCTGTCTCTTTCACATCAATATGATTCCCCATTATGATCCCAGTGTGAATATGCTGCTAGTTTTAATTTTCTCATTCAACAAACGGCACATATGATGCCATTTAGATTTTTTATGAGATATCACACTAATATGTTATGCCTGCATTCAACATGAAGGAACAATCTATCATGCCAGCAAAAAAGCAACCAATCAAGTATTCTGGCAGGTGTGTGGTATACATTCAACAAATACATACTATTTTATACATTTAAAATGTATATTTAATATTTATTACCATGAGGTAAAATACACAAAAACAATAAAATTAAATTGCAAATTTCATAGAAAATTAACAGAAAATTAAACAGCACTCATAATATTGTGTTTGATCTCCTGGGATTGCCGACCAACATTTTCAGAAGGTTAAACTTCTTGTTTCACGGGTCATTCAATAAAATGTTATATTTGTTAGAAAAGTCAAAAGAGTTTCAGGCCTATTTTTGTCTGTGGCTGGGTATGATCTGTTGTTCTATGTCAGAAGAAGTTAGTCAGAATTCAAAAGAAGCATAGGCGGAGCGCTTAAACCTGATTGTATTTACAGCCAGAATATTGTGATCATTACAGTCTGAGAAAAATGACAGAGTTATTAAAATTTCTAAATGAATAACTCTAATTAAGCCAAACAGTATCAGCGAAAAAAGAATAAGCCACAGTTAATACTGACCTTCTGCAGTCATTGATGTAGTTACAGATGTGATATTGGAGTATTTTTGCTAGTTGCATCAAGTCAACTTGATATACTGTACACAAGCATAACTGTAATTATTGTTTTCTGAATCAAATAAATATAATGGTATAATCTGATCTGTTATAAAGCTGATATAATTTTCAGAACAGTCTGTAGAGTTTTTTTTTTCTAGTTATTATCTTTTTTCTTTTTTTTTACTTAGTCTATTATGGTGGTAATAATTGTTTCAAATTAACCTGTCCCTAAACAGCACATAAAAACAAAACAAAATGTTTTTGTTGTCTTTACATTTTGATCAAGGTCTCCTTCTTTTATTCTTTAGGACCAGATTTTATTCCAAATGCCAAAAATCTGGCTATGCAAGACTGTATAGGCCAGGAATGTGATTTGCCCTAAATAGCCAGACAATTAATCTCAGAATCGCTCCATCCCTGAAAAGGAGGAGCTAATCTTGCCCTCTAACTTAAAGGGGAAGGGTTTCCTCCCATAAAGGAGAGGCCTTATCATGTCTTACATACTCTCTAGTGGTTCGTCGTACCAGTGTGTCAAAATCAAGATAATTTCACAGCTATCAAAGTAAAGTGGAGCAAACATCAACTCTACAGTGCACAACTCTGACGGCTGTGTGAGTGAGCTGATTATTGAGATGATGAGATAATAACCACATCTAAAATAGAGAAAACACATCAGTATACAAATGATGGCAGATTAGATTCAAGTGGGGATGGGGGGATAGGGGGATAGGTGGGGTATCATTCAACCCGTGCACCGCACAGGAGCTAATGCTAGTGAAATTAGCATGTTTTTGTCCTTCATCAGCACTGATTGTAGAGCTGATTACTTCCTTTACAGGCAGCTAAAAGAGAGGCAGAACATACACGGGCATATTCAATCAGCCACATCGCATAAGTGTGAACCACAAGTGGATACATTGTGGTAACAATGTGATAACATTTCCTTAATGAAAGATTTGAACCCTCCGAGGTAACACCATAGAGAAATGTTCAATGAATTTTATATTTAAGCCCCTAATACTTTGAACCTGAAGTGATATTGAGTTGATATTTCTTACTTAATTGCTTGCTTGTGCAGGGATGAATTTGTTCGATGGTTTTAATTCAGTGTTAGCAATTGCTTCAGGCTAAAGCAAAGCTGCTAGCACATGCTAGAAATGACTCAGATGATTCTATAATGATCTCAAAAATAAGTCTGATATAATAACTAGTGCAGATAGTAATATGATTATGAATGTCATACACAGCTTTCAGAGAGGTGTTTTGGCTCTGTTCCAAAGCCTTTCTTTATACGGTTTACATAGACACATTTTAAAGCAGTGTCTTAACTGAAATTGAAGCTCATAAGTGAATGATTTGTGAGGAAAAAAAAGCATTCCTCATGTAAGGGACATGGAAGACTCAATTTACAATTGATTTCTATATGGTTTGTAGTTAGCATGTTCTTAATCTAATAAGATAATGCATACAAAAGCACATCACTTAGATATATTGGGTACATTAGTGTTGATATATATATATATACATTATATATATATATATATATATATATATATATATATATATATTATTTGTATAACTTTTTCTCAATAATTAATGAAATATACAATGTACGGTCATTATCTGTTAAGTTTATGGACATTTTCTTTAACCCTAAAACACAACACAGCACATTGCATTTGAATACATAATTCAAAATGCGGGTAATCACCTGAAAAACCAGTTATCAAGAAAATTGCTTCATATTAACAAAGTATATTGGGCACTATTTTTTATAGACTTTTCTTACTGTATGTAAGGGAACAGCCTTAATCTGGTTCTCATCCTACCTTAAGGGGAGATTTTTTTTTTCCTTTAGCCATTGAAAACTATACTTCTTTCTCTGCTGCATGCACATGTGGGGTACCGCAGGGTTCCGTTTTGGGCCCTGCCTTATTTTCCCTCTATCTTAGTCCTTTAGCCAAGATCTTTCATAACCATCAAATTTTATAAAATGTTTATGCAAATGTTATATAGATTTATCTTCCAAAGAAACCAGATGAAAACATATCTTTTCAGTCACAGTTTGATTCTTTGAGTGAAATTTAATGTTGGATGACTTTCTTCAATTAAATGACTTTAAGATGGAAGTATTTTTTTTTTGACGGCTTGAATGTGCTAACATCCTCTCAAAATGTCTTATTCCTGTGACCAACTCTGTTGGTACTCATGCACGGAATCTGTCCCTCATTTTTGACACGGCTCTTACATTTAAAAAATAAATAAATAATTAGTTCAGGCTGATTGTTAAAATAAAATAAACAGCCTTCAGCTGGTCCAAAATGTGGCGGCCAGACTCTTAACAGGGACTAGAAAGAGGGAAAGTATTACTCCTGTTTGATTAGTTTGCATTGGCTTCCTATTGAGTTTAGAATTCAGTTTAAGGTATTATTGTTTGTGTACAAGTCACTGGTAGGCTTGGCACCATCCTACCTGTCTGATCTTCTGTCCTACCATCAGACCAATAGGCCTTTTAAGGTCATCAAATACTTTGCTGTTGTCGGTATCAATGACACGCTTGAAACTCAAGGGCAATTGTGGATTTTCTGTGGTAGCACCCGGGATGTGGAATAATTTGCCGTTGTATATACATTCTACTAATTCAATTCAGGTTTTTAAATCATTGCTTAAGACATTACTTTTTTAAACGGCCTATCGGCTGGAGTTATCTGCTGTATAATACTTTACTATTTACTATTTTATTGTTGGGTAAATTTATGTTCCCTTTCGTTGTCACTACGAGTTCCGTCGTGGCGACGAATGGGGTTTCGCTTAGAAAGCCTATCAACTTAGAGTATAAAAAACGAGCCAATAGCAAGGAAATGCCATGGGTCTGAGGAATTTGCATGGCGCAACTCCGCCCCACCTCGTGGGTATAAAAGGAGGATGCCGGAAACATGTAGATATGTTTTCGCTTCAGAGCCAAGAGCATCTCTTCACTCCACAGTCCATCTCTGATCAACTGTCAGCTACGACACGAGCGACTCTCCGGTGTTGGTGTGACGGCGATCTCCAGCGAGTGCACACTGCCTGTTGATCTGTACAGTGGTCTGCCAGTGAGTGTGTTTCTCCCTAGGCACTTCAACATCCGCTGAGTTTTCCTCTCACAAAAGAGCTTTTCATGCGGCAAGTCTTTTTAAAGATGCCTCGCCCGTGTACTTCTGGTTGCGGTAGTCTCATTCCTGACTCTGATGGGCAAGATCGCTGTTCTGTGTGTTTGGGCATTGATCACGCTAGAGCAGCACTCGTGGATGACTCATGTTCTCTCTGTGGGAACATGACCATCGCATCACTACAGTCGAGACTCAGTGATCTCGCAAGAGTGAGAGTCCCCTCATCCACACCCCGATCTACTCCCTCCACGAGAGGTAGTACTTCGGCTGGTGGGCAGGGTGACCTGAGGGTGACGGTGCGGAACAAAGTGCCGACTATCTGTCCGCAGCCCCCACCCCCCTCTTCAGTTACGCAACCCGCTAGTGTTCGGGGTATTCCCGCCGGTCTATCTACGGATGCCCTGCAGGTTTCCTTTGGCGCTCCAGAGGAAGATGCGATGTCTATCGCAGCATCACAGGGCGGGCCAGATTCGTCAATAAGTAAAGAATCGTCAGTGCTGCCACCTTCGGGTTGGCATATGGCATTGGTTGAGTCGGATCCTGAGATGACTGCCATGCTTTCCCGGGCCGCCGCGAGCCTTGGGCTTGAGTGGAACCCTCCACCCTGTCCCAAATGCTCAGCATGATTGGTTTTTGGGTGCGGTCGCACACTCCCGTCGGCGTCCAATCCCAATACCTTTCTTCCCGGAAGTGCATGAGGAGATCTCGAAATCCTGGAAGACCCCCATGTCTTCCCGCGATCGCTCGCTGATCTCCTCCACCTTTCCTCCACTTGATGGGGCCGCTGCCCATGGGTACACTGGGGTCCCCCCGGTTGAACGCTCTGTTGCGATGCAACTGTGTCCTCAGAGTGCTTCTTCTCATGGTGATCCTTAGCACCAATCCAAAGCCTGTAGGTTTTCGTCTACGCTTGTTGCAAAATCCTATAGAGCCGCAGGACAGGAAGCCGGTTCTCTGCATGCCATGGCCATTCTGCAGGTCTACCAGGCCCAGATGCTCAAGGACATGCACGAGGGTAGGACAGACCCAGGGCTCTTTGATGAGCTGTGCACCGCCACCGACCTCGCTCTCAACCGTCAAGGTGGTCTATGCTCCCGCCGTATGTCGCAACTCGCCCGCCACCTCCTCCTATGGAGTCAGAAGCATCTGAGGTCACTTCGAGCCATTTATATCCCTGGAGCCCTGAACTGTGAAGCCGATGAGCTCTCACGGCTTCAGCCCCTACCTGGAGGATGGTGACTCCATCCCCAGTCGGTTCAGCTGATTTGGGACCAGTTCGGGGACACACAGGTACACCTGTGGTACACCTGTTTGCCTCCCACGACTCAACCCATTGCGTCCTGTTTTACTCCCTGACCAAGGGCACGCTCGGCACGGATGCACTGGCGCACAGCTGCCCACGGGGCCTCCGCAAATATGCGTTTCCTGGGGTGGTCGGCTGGGGTGCTGGGAGCACAGAAAGGGACAGGAAAGGAGGATGTTAGCCAGGCTGGCATCTATTATGGGCAACACCTCTCACCTCCTACATGAGACTGTGAGCTCCCTGAGCAGCTCCTTCAGTAGCAGACTGCTGCACCCTCAATGACACTTTAATGCAACATCACAATGCAGCACTGTTAGCTGGTGCTGAACTTTGAGTAGTACTGGACAATAGGTTGCACTATTTATAATTCTTTACCTATTTATTACTCTGTGTCACCTCCAACTGTGCAATATGTTACCTCAATTCATTTGCATACTTATTTGTATATTTGTGCTTGTAGACTGTTTGTTTACATAAGGTTGGTTATTGTGTGAATACAGTTGGTTTATTATTATTATTATTGTTGTAATTCATTTGACTCTATCCTATTCTATTTTCCATTCCCTATATTTTTGTATTTTACTTTTATATTTTTGAGCTGCTGTAACACAGGAATTTCCCCAGTGTGGGATTAATAAAGTTTATCCTATCCTATCCTATCCTTTCCCCCAGTGAGCCTTCTTGCACAGGCCCTGTGCAAGATCAGGGAGGACGAGGAGCAGGTCATATTGGTTGCGCCTCAGTGGCCCAACCGGACCTGGTTCTCCAAACTTGTACTCCTTGTGACAGCACCTCCCTGGCCTATTCCTCTGAGGAAGGACCTCCTTTTCCAGGGACGGGGCACCCTATGTCACCCTCGTCCTGATCTTTGGAACCTCCACGTGTGGCTCCTGGACAGGGCGAGGCAGGTTCGAGTACCCTACCACCAGTGGTACCATCACTACCGCTAGAGCATCGTCCATGAGACATGCCTACGCGATGAAGTGGAACCTCTTCGTCAAGATGGGTTGGAGCAAAGGCTGTCTCCCTCCACCCTAAAAGTAAATATGTTGCAGCTATCGCCGCACATCATGACGCAGTCGAGGGTAAGTCCGTAGGAAAGCACGACCTGATCGTCAGGTTCCTGAGGGGAGCGAGGAGACTCCTCGCCCTCCTCTAATTCCCTCTTGGGACCTCTCAGTGGTACTAACTGCCCTGCAGAGTGCTCCCTTTGAGCCTCTGCAATCAGTGGAGCTTAAGTTCCTGTCAATGAAGACAGCGCTCCTGGTTGCATTGGCCTCCATCAAGAGGGTAGGGGACCTGCATGCATTTTCAGTGTGCCTGGAATTCGGGCCGGCTTTCTCTCACGTTTCCTGAGACCCCGGCCTGGATATGTGCCCAATGTTCCCACCACTCCCTTTTGAGATCAGGTGGTGAACCTGGCCCCTGGAGGAGGCAGACCCAGCCTTGGCACTGCTCAGTCCAGTACGCGCTCTCCACACCTATGTAGACAGAACGCAGTGTTTCAGGACCTCAGACCTGCTCTTTGTCTGTTATGGTGGGAAGCTGAAGGAAAAGGCTCTCTCCAAGCAAAGGTTGTCTCACTGGATAGTGGACGCCATTCCTTTGGCATACCAGCAGCAAGGTCGACCATGCCCCCTTGGTGTGACAGCCCACTCCTCATGGCGCCTCGCTAATAGACATCTGCAGAGCTACAGGCTGGGCGACACCCAACACATTTGCTAGATTCTACAATCTCATAGTGGAGCCTGTGTCCTCTTGTGTACTCGCTTTAACCAGCCACTACTTGGACCCGCTCAGGTGTCTTCGCTTGCTCGCCATTCCACTCCATGGACTGGATACGTGCGATATTTCCTCAGGTGAGCTTCCCCGACAAGCCCTGAGTTCCTCCAGCACTGCTGACGTAGACGCCTGTGTCTATTGCCTGCGCGTTTGCTAGGTGCCTCCGTGTGCATGGTCCCCCTCTAGGCGACCCCCACATGTGTATTTCCACTGTAAGCCTCTCTGAGCACGTGTCTTTCCCTTGGCAAGCCACCTTGCCACCCCTGGGGTTGAAATATTCCACATTGCAGGCTGGACACCACAGTGTTCTCCATATGCATCCCCCTCCGGGTCATATGTGTATTCTGTAAGTCCCCCCCCCCCCCCCCCCCCTTTTGGGTTGGCATTAGATGCATATTTCCTCTGAGATAAGAGATATGCTTCCCAGTGTACCTTGGTATTCCTGTGTTAAGTAGGAGTCCTTCGTCCGTGCCAGTCTCACGACAGGGAGCTCAGACTGACACAGGGCACTGGAAGACAGTGAAGGTGGCGTGATTAGACTGGAACCCCATCCGTCGTCACGACGGAACTCGTAGTAATAACGAAATGGAACGTCTCGGTTATGTATGTAACCCTCATTCCCTGAGTAGGGAACGGAGATGTTCCGTCTTCCTGCCACTTCCGCTGTACCGCGGGGATTCAGTCTTGGCTCCTCAACGAAGAAACATATCTGCATGTTCCCGGGATCCTCCTTTTATACCCACGAGGTGGGGTGGAGTTGTGCCATGCAAATTCCGCAGACCCATGGCATTTCCTTGCCATTGGCTCGTTTTGTATACTTGAATTTGATAGGCTTTCTAAGCGAAACCCCATTCTTTGTCACGACGGAACTTCTCCGTTCCCTACCAGGGTTACATACGTAACGGAGACGTTTTGTTTTATTTTACAAAACGTCTCCGTGCACACTATTTTAATACACACTATTTTACTTTTGTGCAGCACTTTAGTCGACTCTGCTGTTATTAAATGTGCTTAAATGTAAAGTTAATGTATATAAATCAACAAAACTAAACTAAAATTGTGTGTATTTATAACTTATAATAATAAAAACATTATCTTTTTTAATTTAACTTTTTTCATAGAGCTTTGATGTTGCCTTGAAATTTTTGTCAGTTAAAAAAAGCAGCAGCCTTCAAACCAAAAGCACACCTATGATGGCTGGTTATTCATGCACCTTTTAAGTTCTTTTGGATGCTATAAGCAGCCAATGAGGCTTTTATCCAAAATACTTTATTCAAAGTACACTCGTTACGAGTACAGTTTCACAATGGCCCTGGGTACAGTTACTGCGTTCAGTGTCTGCACAAGCAGATTAATCAGTAAGGTAGACACTGCTGGGTCTCAGCTGAAGAAAGACACTCATATTTTAAATTCTTAAGCCCTAGTAATCTGCGTAAAGTTGTTTGACCTCTATGCTTAGCCAAGTCTTTCTGGAGTAATGCAAGAATCTCGGCTTCTAGACTGAGCTGGGATTATGGTAATTACAGTTATTATTTCTTCAATGTAAAGATGATCTGACACATAGTATGGCCATCTTCTCCCAGCTCTTGACAGCTAAATTAAAAACAGGCTATGGTGACGTGACCTTCGGGACTGATCCAGTCTCAATGGAGAGCCATCTCTCAGCTCAGACACATTGAGAGGCCTGCGAGCAAAAGTGTAAGTTGTTTGTTTTGAGATGGTTAGGGAATGAGATCCACTCTGTTGGGGGAGAGCCACTGTTGCCGCAAGGCTGCCGACGTACCTGTCCAGACAGGTAACCCTTTACCAATGAGGGAAGTGGTACCCTTCTCAGTGAGACAGCGAGAGGGAGTTTAGCCCCAAGTGTCTAAACACCAGGGAGGGATGGCTCTGTCTTCTAAAACCCCAAGGGATGCGTCTCTTATTATATGCTAACAACGCCTATGATGTTGTTTACTGCTGAGACCCACCACTTCACTCTGAGATGTTGCTTGCACTCGAGAAAGGTTTCCGGAATACATCAAGCACATATTAAATCTGAAATTAAAAATCAGTCATCCGTGACATTTGACACACAGACTCGGGTGCCAGAGGAATACCAACTCAGTGGCTGAAATCTCACGACCACTTAAACAGATATCCTGAGGGACTGTGTGTGTGTGTGTGTGTGTGTGTGTGTGTGTGTGTGTGTGTGTGTGTGTGGCTAGACGGATTCGAGATGGGGCTTACCGTGAGCTGGATCAGGTGGTCCAAACACCAGATTGTACCGCAGGATGTAGAAGTTATTCCACACATACAGCTGATTGTCTCGGGGGTTGTATTCCACAGCGGCGATGTACTGGTACTGGTTGGGGAAGTGGATGTCGACGTATTCGCCTCGGTTCAGTTTGGTGTTGTACATGTAGTCAATCAGGCTCTTACTAACCTCGCTCTCGTTGTCTTCATATGTGGATCGGACAACATACAGAACCCCGCAGATCATGAAAGCATTGGAGGCTGATCGCTTGTCGTAGGTGGTCTCCCAGGTCGCCTCAAAGCGAAGGGTGTAGGGGTTGAGCTGACTGATCACCATCATACCGTTATTCTGCTCAGTGGCATAGATCACCCAAAGACCATTTTCATCTACCGCCAAGTCGATGTCTGTTTTCCCACCCCACTTATAAGGTGAGGTGTCATGATAATTTGCGTTATTTATAATAGCCTCCCCACTTTTAATTCTGGTCCGAAGGTCAAATTTGACAATGTTACGAGTCCTTTCCTTGTTAAAAAACACCGCACCATCGTATACAACAAATCCTGTGCCGTCGACCCGATGGGGGAGTTTATATGTCGTAGTCTGTCGAGAGTTTTGAAAGTCGTCGAGCGAGTTGTACTCAATAAGTGTATCTGTTCTGTAAGGGGTCCAGGGCATGAAATAAACCTTGTCTCCTGCTTGGAGAGGGTCTTTGCACCACGACCCCGCTTGTTGCTCCGCCTCGTACAGAAACGACGGATCGCCAACCGCTTTCAGAGTTCCGGGACAAACAAAAACTAGTGATGGGAAGAACAGAGCAGAAAACAGTCAAACGAAAGCTCATAGATCACACTAGTTGAAAGCAGAGGGCAAAGTGCCGTCTGACTCTACATCACTCTGATAACTGGGTAGTCGGTGAAAACCGAAACACACACTAAGAGGTCTAACAGCTACCCACATTCACAAGCAGTAAAAGGTGTGAAGAATCTGCATCTGAAGGTTATTGAAGCTTAAACGGAAGCAAAAACAGTTTTTATGTGTCCATAAGCAAACAGTTTTGGCTCACTGCTGCTTGGACATACTGAAGGGGAGTGATGGAATAATCAATCCACAACCAAACACAAAGGAAAAAGGAAGGAATACGACAAATCTGCCCTGCAAATAAAAGCAGACGACTAAATAAGGCTTGAGAAAGACGCAGAGAAGAGCAGCATACAGGCAGTCTGTGTCCTGAGACAAGTTTTTCCACAGCTTTTACATATTTCCTACGGGCCTAATGTTGCAATGATTTTACAGCATAAAGCATTTCCTTTCTTCTTAACAAAGCCATTATAATCAAACATGTAGAAAGGGTAAAGTGAGAAAGCAAGAGAGATAGAGAGAGAGATAGAGAGAGGGAGAGAGAGATAGAAAGATAGACAATTAGAGGAAGGGAAAGCGAGAAACAGTAGAGGCAGTGTAATGTCTAGAGTAAATCTGTTACCAGAGCATGCTGGGAGTGTGGAGTGGGACTGGGGTTCGAACAGGCAATAAAAGAGTGTGGAGGAAAGGAAGAGGAGGGGGAAATGGGGCATTTGTACCCTCGGCATTACAGCTAACATTTAACTTGTGCTTTATCATTTTCTTTTAAAGCTTCCCTCCGATTGCAGCTCGTGCACTGACCTTTACTACAATATAAGACCCTTTCTGCTACTGCCTGCTATAAGAACAGCAAGAGTGGGCACAGGAAGATTTTACAACCACAAAAAATATATATAAATATATAAATATATATATATATTAAAGAAAGAAAAACAAGGAGCTGATTGTGTCAGTGATTTACCTTTTTGCTCCACTTCTATTTTAAGCGTTGGAAGAGAGAATGAAAGGAGTGCAAGGGGAAAAAGAGATTAAAATGAATTAACCATCATGTCCATGATCACATGCAGTTAACATGTCATGAGGTTACGGGCATAATGCACAGAGCTACAGCTGTCAGAGGAGAAAAAGAACGCAGTTAGACACCTTAAACATGAAAGAGAGGCAGGTTAAAGGGTGTTCTGTCACAGTACAAAAGGACAGCGTATGTGGCATTGAAGACGAATCAATCTGCTGTTGTCGGGGGAAAGCTGCGGGGAAATACACGGGCTGAATTCTAGATAGTGGCGTATAGATTTTCATAAGAACTCAGGGACATCGACCAGGGAAATCTGAATTCCAGGTGGACAGATGGTAAGTTGTGCTGGAGGGAAACTCAAAACCAGAAAAATAAAGCTGTTCCTCATCTCTATAGATCCTCTCCAACCACAGAGTTTTTGTCAGCCCTTCAAGGCTTTGTATGAACACTTGCAGTTTGGATTTCTAACATGCACATAAAGTTTGTCAAATATAGTCATACTTTTTAAAAAGCCACATTTTCATTTTTCTTTCGACCAGATTAGGGTGGCAGCGGGCAATTGGTGGACTGGTGCTTCTTACTTTGGAAATCATATTTCTGTCATTTTCTTGGGTTACTTTTCCTAATGAAAGACTATGGAGCCAAATGCAAACCATTTTTTCACCCTCAAAAATATATATATATTCTTTTGATCAATCTCATTCTTATTCATGCAGTTACAATAAGGCTGTGGATCAGCTTTGAGTAAAAATAATATTAACTTTAAAATTGTGTCTTTACAAATCTATCACATGACTTTGAATAAACCACTTTCATTACTTTTTTTATGGTGGTTCTTTGTCATATCAGAGTTTAACAGCATTTTCACTTTCATAATATTGAAATGAGTGACCAGAATTTTCTTCAGAAGGTAACTTTTTATATGGGTTAATATTAACATAATTATAATACCCATATTATAAATTAATATGGGATGGAACATCATGAGGGTGAGTAAATAATGAATGTTTCATCTGTAATTTACAAGTGTAATTTTTATTATTCGTAATTATCAAATATAAATGATTGATTTTTGTGCCTGTTTCACTGAATAACAGTGCAGTGCCAGTTCCAAATTTTACTGAAAGCTTTTTCCATGGATAATAATTTTCTTGAAGATATTTTTCTAAACATCAAAAAAATCATTAGCATTATTTAGATTTTTCAGATCTTTTTGGCTGGAACTGTAATGCTTGTTTAAAATTTTTTCTTCTAAAAATTCAATTGTTATCGTCATTGTTTTGTACGGGCCAATGCACTGTCCTTCTAAATTTTTCCATAGCACCAGATAAACAGAAACATACAGACAGACAGAAAGACGGAATGCAGACAGACATACAAATATAATCTTGACAGTCTTCAGACGTTTCATCTCATGAAGGCCATCATCAGCAGCAGTATGTTACATAATCCAAAACGTGAACATTTCCAACAATATAAAGCTACATTTCTCAGATTTCCTTCTTTTATTATTATGATCGATCTACTAAGGGTGTCCATTCCCTGGGCACAATGTCCATGAGACTGAGCATGGTGTTCTTTTCATTGAAGTCACTATTTTGTACAGTAGCTCTATCAAGCATTTAAATGAATCTCATAAACCTTTCCAGAACACAGAAAAAAGACAAAGAAGATATAACAAAATACATTTAGCAGAAAATGAATTATATTTTGTAGTACCATTAGGACCATTAATAATAAGTGTATGTATATTTAACTTTTTTTTTTTAAGTTGTATGATAGCTTTGATAGTATTTGTCGTTGTGCTGCCTTTAATTTATGCTGATTTAACAAATAAATACTTTAATAAAAAATATTTATTGTAGAACTGATGTATAATGTGAATCACAATTGAGAATAATACAAATTACAAAGAAAAATACCCCCATCTGGATGCATTATAGTGTCATATTTTTGATTGGAAAAGGGGTTTCAGTTTCTTAATATTACAGCAACAAAAAAAGGCTTGAATGAATGATTACATTAATAAATTAATGAATGAATGGATGTATAAACACACAAACAAACAAACAAATACATAAATAAACTTAGCCTTTACCCATTGAAAAAAAAAAAAAAAAAGAAGAAAGAACTAAGTTAGTCCTTATAGTTCCGGGTAACTAATGAGGTACATGTAGGTTACAACTAATGGGGGGAAAAAAAAGAAAAGCATGGCAACATCCATCTATGAGGCAAATCATTTATAGTTTAGTCAACCAATGCAATTTGGCTGGATCACAAAGTATGCAGTCCACTACTGGGACAAATACTGTTCTCTGGGATACCATCAGCCAAAGAACACCATGAACATTCCACTGTTACAACCAAACAAGACAAGAAAATAATAAAGTCGAAAAACAGCATTCAGCAGCCTGAGGGTGACATGACATGCCGTCCTATGGAGTCAAACTGTGATTAGCAAATAAAACTGTTCCGGACAGCCTGGAAATGCCTAGAGGAGGTAATGCAAAAACATTAAGACATTAAGACAAAAAAAGACAAACAAAAAAACACAACACAAAAACGTATTCTGTGAAGGTGCTTGCATATCAGCAAAGAAAAGGTGAACAATCACAGATATTCCAGGAGAAAAGCTGAAAAAACATGAAACTTTATGAAACAACAGCTTTCAAAATTTTGCGTGGAATTTTGACTTCAATAACCCATAGATACGGATGTAGACTAAACTAATATTAAGCACTAAAATCCAGTGGGCCTTTGTTATCTTGGTGGGAAATGTGCGGCAGAGGACCCCGTCTGGTATGTGAAGTCTCTGGAAACATTCTCTGAGAAGACGAGACAGTTCAATCAGAGAATAATATTACTATCTAATTGTTTAATGGAGCAAAACAATCCATACTCTTAATGTAATGGGAAATCTGAGAATAGAAGTGAGGCGTTTGTTTGGAGTTTGCTCATGTTAGATCCATGTGCAGTCATTTGTCTTTTATGACAGTCGTATAGTTGCGGTTTCTTACAAGCAAACACAATAATCAAGTGCTAACGTAAAATATCTAAGGTCTGTTTATTAGTTGGCATAAAACCGGCATATCTATGCTTACCCAAATATTTTTTTAAGGCCAAATAAATCATGCAGGTCTATCTCTGAGTGATTATACTGTATTACTGGACGTCAGAGAATGTTGCTTTGCTTTCATGTATTGCTGTGATGATCCTGATAGTTTACAGACGGCTAAAAAGGAACTTTTCAAAGGGAGAAAAGCACATTGAAAAATGTTCACATTTAACTGCTTACATTTTAGTTTTTGTCAAATTTAAAGAAGGCAGCAAAAAGCATTTTGTATCAAGCTATGTGCGCTACAATCACACCTAATCCACTCTACTAGGTTTTATGATACAAATCAAACACAAGAAATCATGAATAACTATTTCTATCCTGAAGGAAATAGCAGTGCTTGCAAGGCAGCAAACGAATAGTTTTTTTTTTGTTTTAATCTTAGATTTGGTGCAAATGAAATGCTGCATCAAAGAAACTTGGTGTTTTCATGACAGTGTGTGCTCGTTTTATTTTCCAAAGACAAAAGCAGCTATTGTTTAATAGCAAAAAAAAAAAAAAAGATTCACTACAGATTTGAATACAAACTTGTCTTGCAAACACTGACATTGATAATACATTGATAATACAGTACCTATAAAAAGTTTTATATACAGTGTGTGTGTGTGTGTGTGTGTGTGTGTGTGTGTGTGTGTGTGTGTGTGTGTGTGTGTGTGTGTGTGTGTGTGTGTGTGTGTGTGTGTGTGTGTGTGTGTGTGTGTGTGTGTGTGTGTGTGTGTGTGTGTGTATAAATGCATAAATATAAATAGCAGTATACATATTCTTGCGTAGTATTACATTATTATTATTATTATTATTATTATTATTATTATTATTATTATTATTATTATTATTATTATTATTATTATTATTATTATTATTATGATAACTTCCATGTCGAACTGCAATCTCATTTTTAAGAATGATTAAAAATGTATTTCGTCTATTTTAACGAATATTCACCAATTCAAAAACTGAGACCACACAACCTTCTTCCACCTGTTTGAGGCCTCATGCCTTTTTGCAAATTGTAGCCAAGATGTCATATGACTTATTTTTAACAATCTATTTAACTTATCTTTGGCACTTCCTCATACAGCCCTGACTGGAGAAGCACCCAGGCAACAGTTGTTGTATGCACAGTCTCCAATCTCAGCCACTGAAGCTTGTAAATCATTGGTGGTCTCTTGGTGGTCTCTCTCACCAGTCCAACACGGTCACTCAGTTATTGAGGACGGTCTAGGAAGATTTACAGCTGTGTCATACTCTTTCCATTTCTTAATTGTAGATTTAACTGTACCCCGAGGGATATTCAATGACTTGTACATGTTCTTGTATCCATCCCCTGCCTTGTGCTTTTCAATTACAGTTCACTTTCAATGTTTGGAGTTTGAAACTTCTGCAATAATGACTCACCAGAAGTTGGGCCTTCTAGATAAAGCTGTATTATACTACAATCAAATGAACATTACTTAAAACTAATTACAAGTGATGTAATTGTGTGTGTGTGTGTGTGTGTGTGTGTGTGTGTGTGTGTGTGTGTGTGTGTGTGTGTGTGTGTGTGTGTGTGTGTGTGTGTGTGTGTGTGTGTGTGTGTGTGTGTGTGTGTGTGTGTGTGTGTGTGTGTGTGTATTTTTAAACTATTTTACTTTTGACAAGAAGTATGATCAGTGGCAAATGCTGTAAAATTTACAAAACCTGTAAAAGTGCCTACTGTACATGTTTTATAAACACTATATTATCAAGGAAAAAAACTGTATCCTGGAGAAAAACATTTGAAGGCACAACCATAAAAAGGCTTTTAGTCTTAAACATAAATATATATAGATTTAAAAAGATGGCTTATACTTACTGTAGGGAACACATTCATACTGGACTTCTAGGTACTTATACGTTCCTGGGCAGGGGTCAGGAAAAACATCTGGTCCAGTGATGACGATGCACTGCGTTCTGTTGTTACACCTGAACGGAGCAAGAGAAATATAAAAGTGAAACACATACATACACACAAACACACACACACAAAAATGCCCCCGAGTTTAAAGGAATGTTCCGGATTTTGCTCTAGCAACAGAATTTGTGGAGTAATGTTGATTACAATGGAAAATTACAATTTTGAATAATTTCTGCATTATGTCAAAACAACGTTTTTCACTATAGAAATCTATAGTGTTTCTTTACAAAGTGACATCACAAACTACTAGCCTGGCATGCATAATTCAGCCTTTTTAGTTGTTTTCGTGGATTCATGTGAACGAGGATTTGACGTTTTGACAATATTATTGTCTGTACAGGAAAACCGCAAGTGCATCGTTGTGGTGTAAACATACCCTAAACTATTTTTGTGTTAAGCTTAACTTGTATTGAACCCTGGACATTCCTGCAGTAGCACCTCAATGCAGTACATCAGATCCACGGGGAGGAGTCGGATCAAGATCCAAGGGGTGGATATGGGTAGGATTAGGGTTGGGTTTAGGGATTAGGGGTGTGTTTAGGGATCAGGGGGCGGAGTTGGCTAGGTTTAGGTGTATGTAAGGTGGGAGGAGTTGAATCTGGATCCGACTCCTCCCCATGGATTTCATGTTCCGCAGTAAGAACCATCTCCATCCCTATATCAATCAGCTCTGAATACAATAGCTGATTTTGTGACTTGCGTCAAACCAAGAGCAACCCTGCAGACAGAGCTGATGGACGGAGGGATGGTGGCCCAGAGCAGGAACCAGATAAAAGACGGCGGGAATTAGCGGAGCGGATAGATGCCAAAGTGGACCTTTTCAGCCCAACGACAAAGATAAACAGCCTCATCTATGAGTGTTCATACCTGCCAGCACATGAGTTATACTTCTGTATGAATCCCCCCGGAGGCCAGGCTGATTGTACCTATGATGGATTCATTTTCCCTATATGCCATTTCACTCAGAATGAACTAACCATCCCTCCACTGCCTGTTTAACAGGAAGTCATGCAGAAGGTGGTTTATGTGGGTTCTAGGAACTAAAATTAAGCACATCAATAAAAGATAAAGTGCAAAAATGATCTAATGGCTTAGAGACACTGTGTACAGCTAGATACTGAAAAGTAACGGCTGTATAGTCCATCAATCTGTGTCACGTTGTTCCTGAGGTCTGGATCTATGCTGTCCCCTCGCTAAATCTTCTAAGCAACTACATTTTTCACTGAAAAAGAATGGTTCAATTTAGAACCAAAAATGGTTTAAAGCCTTAAATGTGTTTTTTTCCCTCCCTAATTTCTACAAATAACTCTAGTTCTTTATTAACCATCAATGTACTTGTTTCAAAAAACCCAGAATCCAATAAAAAAATAATGGTTCAATTTAAAAACAAAAAAAACCTTAAATGCTGTTTTTAAGTTCCACAAATAACTTAGTTGCTCACAAAAATAAAAAAAATATGTTTATATATATATATATATGTGTGTGTGTGTGTGTGTGTGTGTGTGTATGTGTGTGTGTGTGTGTGTGTGTGTGTGTGTGTGTGTGTGTGTGTGTGTGTGTGTGTGTGTGTGTGTGTGTGTGTGTGTTTGTGTGTTTTCAGTTTTCTAACATGCTGATTTAGTGCTCAAGAATTTCTTCTATTAATTCCATTGTTAAAAACAGTTTTTGTTGCACAAAATCAGCATTTTACAATTATTTCTCAAGGTTCACGTGAAACTGAAAACTGAAGTAATGCCAACTGGAAATTCAACTTTGATCACAGGAATAAATTACAACATCACAACCAAATTTAAATTGCAATATTTCAGAGTTTGAAATTCTGTTTTTATGAATTTGATCAAATAAATGCCTCCTTGGTGAACATAAAAGACTTCTTTCAAAAATATTACAAATCTTCAAGATTTCAAACTATATAGTGTAATAGTGGTATATAATAGGTATAGTGTAAATGTAACATCAAAATGTTTTTTTTTTAATCTCCAAAATAACTATATAGCAACTCAAAAACAATGAATTATTGGTCCTTTAGAAGATAACTACTAATACATATTTTTAGTGGTGTTTGTTGGGCTGTACTTCAGACCAGAATATTATTGTAGATTTTAACATGAAAAATGTATGCTGTATCTCACAATTTCTAAGAATAATGTAGGGTGATTGTCCTAACTTAAAGGGAAAGAATCTAGAAACAAAGGTCTTTGGTTTGGGAATAGAGAGCATGTTTTATTGTAAGCGCAGCACTGGGGTGAATTAGCCTGCTGGCGTTTTTCTGACCTGGCCTTGGGGCAGCATCTCTTCCTGGAGTAATTTCTCTTTACCTCAGCACACGACCCAGACAATTCATTTGTCTTATGTTCTATTTGCTAATAAACAAGTGGAGACTTTTTTTTTTCTCGTAAAAGCAGTGAAGCACGTGGAACTGAGTGCTGCTCCGTCCACAGCTGTGAATTCCCTAGGGTAATGTTTGAAGATGAAAATTTATACATAGACACCAGCTTTGCTGAAAAAATACGTCCCTCATATGGGAGTTTCTTTATTAACGAGCACTCATATGTGGTAACAGATGAGAATATCAGCATGTTTACCCATATAAATGAATTATAGATCTAAAATTATAACACGGCCAAAGCTGGTGCCATAATGTGGCGATTGGTTGTTTGGTTATTTGTAGTTGTATTATAGGGAGACTGTTCCCATTCATATTTCATTCAGTAACACTGTGTTGTTCATTTGCATAATGTGCCATGTGAATAAATTATGATCACAAATTATCTTAAAAGAGGAAGAAGATAAATAATAACTTATGGAGTCAAAATAATGGCATAACAAGTCTAACAACATTTTATTATTTTAGAAAACTTGCCTTGATACAATATAGATTTTTTTTTATTATTATTGTATTTTAATGTTTTTGGTACTATATTTCTTGTAGTTTTAAAATATCATTCTTAATGTCATTTTTGCAATTACTTTTAAGCTTTCAATACCAGTTTATTGGATATATGAAGTTACATGCCATCCAGGCAACACAGGTGTAACTCATCACATTAATCCCAACGATTGACAACAACAAAGTGTCCAAATACTTCTTATTTTACTAAACTTGTCGTGATTGAAAAGTGTGTGTGTGCTATCTTTCATCAAGGGCGTTTTCACATCTGGCTCATTTTGGAGCGTTTGTTTCGGTAACTGGTGTATTTTCTCCATTAGTTCAGTTTATTTAGGAATAAAAAAAAAATTAAAACAAATTCTGGGTAGGCTTAGTTGAGGAAAAAAAGCAATTTGACCCAATGTTTATATATATATATATATATATATATATATATATGAGGTTACCCAGGCCTCCGTTAAAGCAGGCCCTTTGTACATGGCCCCTCAGTCGGTGAGGGTTTGACAGCAGGCCGGGGTGAACTGCTGTCACACAGGGCGTGCCGCTCTGCCACGGTCACCTTGGCTATGGAGCACTCGAAGGGTAGGACTCTGTACTGATACTTCAAACCCTCACACGCAAGACACAGGATGACCTGTGGTGCAGAAGGTAGAGATCTGAAGCACATGTCATTCGAGCCCGTTCTCATCCTTTGGCGGCATATGTGACGCCATATGACAAAACGGCGAAATACTACGCACATGGCACCCTTTAGCGTGAATATAACACGCGAACCCAAGGCGTCATAAAGTTGACTGGCATCCTTTCGCGTGAATATGAGACGCAGACCCTACCCCACACCTAAACCTACCCATCACAGTGCGTGTTATATTGACGATAAAGGGTGCCATGTGCGTAGTATTTCGCCGTTTTGTCATATGGCGTCACATATGACGCCAAAGGATGAGAATGCGTTAGTCATTCAGGTCAGATGCTGCAGACCAGCTTGGGCCAAGATGGTCACCACTGACCACATACTACCATGAAGAACGAGTTTACAACAACTGACCTTCATATCGGCTGGAGGGAGCGGCTATATCAAGTCCTTCGTCAGTAGGACATAGATATGCGCGCACAAGTAAGGAGCACTGCTCAACACTAGGTGTGATGAATATCACTGAGTTTTCAGGAGCAAAACTGCTCAGCACGTAGTATGATGACTATCACTGATTTGAGTGGAGCCGAACGATAGCCGTGTCTGAGGTGGGGCAGCAAGGTGGAGAGTCAGGTGTTAGTGTGCAGTGCAACACTTACCTGTATCCACTGACGGCAGGGGGCACATGAGAAGCCGGATGACCGGGTCCTCCAATGCACCAAGCTGCCTGCTGGCGACCAAGGGGGGCTGAGGGATGTAAGGCTATACAGGGTCACACACTGCCAGACTGGCCCTCTTGGGACCCAGGAATAGAGAAGTTTGCTCTTTTTTTGAAAATATGGGTACCGCTGACCCCGCTTTTACGGTAGCCAATGGCGGAACAGACACACACATAATTAAAAAGCTTGGTGTCTACTCCAAGAGCAACCTCTCCATCCATGGGGAACTCCACAGCGTTGCTGAATAACCCAACCTGAGAAATGGGAGAGTCCAGGAATTGAACCTTGTCCGCTTCTCTCGTATCAGCCAGGTTGAGCCAGAAATGGCGCTCCTGGACCACAAGTGTGGACATTGCTGTACCGATCGCGCAAGCTGCAACCTTCATACCCCGGAGGGTGAGGTCGGTTGCAGTGCGGAGCTCACCCATGAGCTCACGGTCCGGACTACTCTTGTGCATGTTCATGAGTGCCTTGGCCTGGTGGACCTGGGGCAACGCCATGGCATGCAGAGAGGAAGTGGCTTGCCCATAAGCTTTGTAAGCCTTGCCCGTGAGATCGGACGAGAACTTACAGGCTTTATAGGGGTGACGAGGATCATCTCTCCAGGAGGCAGCGGCCGCCGGACATAGTTGCAGACCGCTCCACTGGAGGGATAGCCTCGTAACCCTTCACCGCCCCCCAGTCAAGGGTAGTGAGGGGGAGGAGTTACTTAGGTGGTTTCTGGCAGAGAAAGGTGCCGTCCACACCCCCGTAAGCTCCTCATGCACTTCAGGAAAAAAAAAGGCACCGGGGCGGTGGGCTGAGAACCAGCCCGACCCGCCCCGAGAAACCAATCATCCAACCGAGACGGCTCGGGACACAGTGGAGGGTTCCACACGAGCCCTACCTCCTCGGCGGCCTTTTTCAGCATAGCTGACATCTCTGTTACTGGCTCGGGCAATGCTGGTCTCCCAGAGGGAGGCAGCGCAGCCGAGTCGTCATCTCCAGAGTTCAGCTCCCCGTCCGATGCTGTCAAAGACAAACTATCCCCTGGAGTGGCCCCAAATGAAACAGCTGGTCGGTCCATTACAGAGGGACCAGAAGGTTCATTGGGGAGCATCACCGGTCGCGGTGCGTAAGAGGAGTGAGGGATCCATGGGGCTTTGCCGGGCGGATCACCCCTCACTGTAATCCTCAGATCACCCAGCTTGGACGGCACCCCGGTCTTCCTCTGGGAAGGTAACCCAGAAGAAGGGCCAGGGCCAGGCCCAGAGGCAGGGACTGCACCTATGCTTTTAACTTTTACGAGTCTTGATCTCAGCACTGAGATGGTCATATTCCCGCAATGGGAACATGACTCATCCATGAAAGCTGTCTCAGCGTGCTGTTAGCCCAAACACACAATACAGCTTTCGTGACCATCAGAGGGGGACAGAGCTTACCGCACCCAGAAACACACAGATGGAATTGCGTCTTGAGAAAGACACAATCACACCCGTGTTGTTCTTTTAAGAAATGGGACCGCCACCAGTGCCGGAGCACACAGGGAATGACCGCGGCAACACTGAATCAGCTGACTGAAACAGTAAAGCACTCACTTCTCGCCCTCTAACCAGCTGTCAATGCACAAACAAACAGAGATATTTGATGCTGTTAGAACAGCAGTTGAGAGCTAAGAAGCTTGCAATCACCGCTGCACTCGCGCAGTAGAAACACCAACACTGGTAGATCTTCCCGCAAGAACACCGACACACTCGGTCGTTGAAAACAACAAGACTCTTCAGAGACATCAATCCACGATGGGCTCCGAAGCGAAAGGCAACTCGTGCGTGCATCCACTTCCGTATTTATACCCCCGCCCATGGCGGCGGAGTGTGTGATGCGAATCACGCACGCCAATTCCATTGGCTCGTTCAATAGTGCTCGAAGAGGATTGGCTCCCTAACTGTTTACTGACATTTGACATGCATAAACACATTTTGGTACATTTGTTGCCTTGTGAAAGCAAATCAAACCAAGAAGAAAATGCAATATTGTAACAAATTAAGTTCCTGTTCCAGAAGAAAGCAAACGACCTACATGTCTGAAAACGGCCTTAAATAAACTCCACTTGATACTTGATAGACTTGATATTTTCTAATCTAATATAATGACATTTATACATTTTAATATGTTGATAAACTTTTCAAATACTGTTTGGGGCTACTGTATGCTAAATTCCCTTTCTCATAATGTTCCTGTTAGCCGACAGTTGGTGTTTGCTCTTCACACCACAGTCACACATTAAGCGGTTTCACAGGACGCCCCTCATTCGACAGATCTCTCCCTCCTAAACTCTGAAAACTCACAGAAGCAATGCTTTTAAGATATCACAACATTTACAGTAGACATTTAACTCATTAAAGCAAAACAATAGTGTGGTAAATTGGAGGAAATATTTCAGTCAGGAAATCTGAACTTCACCAATATAATATAAAATGGCTACACAAAAGAAAAAATATAATACAAATGAGATTCTTTGATATATCAGTTGTTTCAAGCAAATTAACTGATGTGTATATAAACAATTGTTGAAACTAGATATAAAATAATCTAGAAAGGTTTACTTAAGGAGCCCAGAAAATGGACACAGAAAAGAAAATATTGAGTTTTCATGTTTTACGGGGAATTTACATAGACTTAATGTGTTTTATACTGTACAAACTGTATATGTAATCCCACTACACTAATCCTAGCCCTAAACATACCCATTACAGAACACTTTCTGAATTTTTACATTTTCAAAAAACACCCCTTAGTATCATGGGGACCAAAATATGTCCCCACAACGACAAGCATTTTGTATATTGCCATCTTTAACGTAGGGTATACCTGAACCACACACACACACACACACACACACACACACACACACACACGCACGAACGCACGCACGCACGCACGCAAGCACGCACGCACGCACGCAAGCACGCACGCACGCACACACACACACACACACACACACACACACACACGCACACACACACACACACATGCGCTCGCACACGTTTTATCAATCAAATTTATTATAATACTAGAATATTGTTGACAGGAGGCTGCTTTGATTGGTGATTTGAGTCATACAGTGATACAGTTCTTGACTGATCTATAAAAACATTGTAACAATATATAATAAAGCACTTCTAAGATGATGCAGAGCACATTCTGTATTTGTCACAGAACCAGACATAAAGTAAAAAAAAAAAAAAAAGATGATGCCTGGAAGAACATAACTCAAAACTGCTCAATATTCAAAATTTCATATCTGATTATGAAACAAATTGATCTATAGTATCATTATATCTATATATTATATTATATTATATTATATTATATTATATTATATTATATTATATTATATTATATTATATTATAGTATTATATTATATATTATCTGAATATATGCAGTGTTATGGCAGATTAGCTAGTCATTCACTTATGTCACAAAAAACATAACCACTTGTTGTTTGAATCTTTAGTTTACGAAGAACCAGATTTAATAATTAAACATTAATGGGAAAACAGTCAAACTGAAAAGGACAGAGATCAACCGAAGAATGGATCATCATGCATCCAATACAAAGTAAAACCAATCCTAGAATTAAATCAAATGTAAACAAAATTATGGCAGTATAATTGCAGTACTTTGATTATACTTCAATATTAAAAACAAAACACGATTTCTATTGTCAGTTTTGAACTAAACCTCACTTCCTCTATTGCATTAAAGCAGCCCGAACCTCACATATCTAATTCAATCAGGAATCATGGGCTTTATTTAAGACTTTATTACCAGGCCAACAAATTCCCAATGCTCTGAATTCTTAAACAGGTGTAGCTGTTGTGTCTAGAAGCCTGTATTTACGGTGACTTATGAAAGCTTAATCTGCAATGCTCGAAGTATTCACTAATACCATATGTACAGTGTGAGTGCCGTACACGGCTGTGTGCTAACGCTGGTCTTCTGAGAGCCATGCGGACGCCTCTGTCACGGATATTAATGGTGTGAATACTGAACAAATTTCCCCCGTACAGCACTGCAGCCATTCCCTCATGTTCCCCAAAGCAGGGTACTTAGCAGAGCAAGGACGACAGGAACAAGACAATTTCTGCAACAAAAGTTTTGTTTCAGATGTGTTGCTAAAGGACTAATGCAAAAACTTGAATAGTAATTTGAGCACAGCTGTGCTTATAAGTTAAATAATACGTTTATTAGCCACGTTAATTTGGGAAAAAAAGCGCAGCACATATATTTCTAACTTGTTGAGCCATGGTTCTAATGCGAGTGATCCAGTCTGCAACCCTTTTAAATTTCATTCCCCCTCTGTCTTTCCAATAACTTCTCATTTCTCTTAACACTCACATAATGCCAAATGCAAGAACAATTTGGCTTTAGTGAATAAAGGACTCGATAGTTGCCAGGAATTGTATTATAATATGAAAATTTGTATTCCTTGCATTAAAGTTCAACTACACCGAAATTTCAACTTGCGTTGTATTGGTAAAATATCGGTAGTATGTGTAAATTAACAATGTTTAGTCATTCTCTATGTTACCTGGACCGAGAAATTATTATTTGTTAAAAAATAAAAAAATTGTCTGCTCCAGGGGTTTGGTGAAAACGTCTCAGGTTACGTATGTAACCCTGGTTCCCTGATAGGGAACGAGACGCTGCGTTTGAGACGCGGTGGGAACGCTCTGCGTGATTTCGTCGTGAAGCACGTGTAAAATCAGTCCAATGGAAGCCCGCTACGACATAGGTGACGTCATAGACCAGGAAACTATAAAGCAACCCTGAAATCAGACCGCGACAGCTTCTGAAAAACCTGAAGCAAGTCGATCAGGGCATGCAGGAAGTATGGCAGGCAAACGCAGCGTCTCGTTCCCTATCAGGGAACCAGGGTTACATACGTAACCTGAGACGTTCCCTTTCAAGGGAACTCGAGCTGCGTTTGAGACGCGGTGGGAACCCTATACCCACTACGCCATAGTGACAAATGCCCGTTCTGTGTGAGGTCCTGCGCACACTAAGAAGCAAGCAACCTCGCCCCAGGAGTGGAGAGGTCAAGGTCATAAAACCTGACAAATGTATGCGGAGAGGACCATCCTGCCGCATTACACACGTCAAGAAGGGAAACTCCCGAAATTAAGGCCATAGAGGCCGCCATACTCCGAGTAGAATGGGCCCGCACAGCCATAGGTGAAGGCTGTCCGGCCGCTTCATAAGCCAATGAAATAGCCTCGACTATCCATTTACTCATAACCTGCTTAGATGCAGGGCATCCTCTCTTGAGTGACCCAAAACAAACAAATAGTTGCTCAGATTTATGCCACAGGGCAGCTCTGTGAACGTAGGCATCTAAAGCCCGGACTGGACATAACAGGTTAAGATGTTCCTGGTCAGGGGTATTAAAGGGTGGAGGATAGAAGACCTGCAGCACTATTGGGCCCCCAACATTCAGTGGGACCTTAGGAATATAACCCGGCCTGTGGTAGAGAAATGCCTTCACCATACCAGGTGCAAATTCCAGAAATGAAGGAGCAACCGACAAAGCATGTAAATCACCAATTCTCTTGATAGATGAGATAGCAAGGAGAAATAAAGTCTTTAGAGTGAGGAACTTTTCAGAAACCTCCTCGATGGGCTCGAAGGGAGCTAAAGCCAGACCCTCGAGTACAATGGCCAAGTCCCAAGCCGGTGCTCTAGCGTGCAGTGCAGGTCTCAACCTCAATGTACCACGGAGAAAGCGAGTAATTAGAGGGTTTCTCCCAATAGAAGTACCCCCCAGAGGGGTGTGGTAGGCAGATATAGCCGCCACGTAAACCTTTAGGGTGGAAGGAGATAACCTGGCCCAGAAACGGTCTTGCAGAAAACCAAGAACTGAACCAACAGGGCAGTTAACAGGATCTAACTGACGTTCAACACACCACGTGGTGAAAAGTTTCCATTTTAGCGCATACAGCCTTCTCGTGGAAGGAGCTCTGGATTGAAGAATGGTTTCTACAACATCGGTCGAAAGACCGGTCTCCCTGAGCCTGGCCCCCTCAGAGGCCAGGCCCACAGTTTCCACAACTCCGGCCGAGGGTGAAATATCGTGTCCCCGGCCTGAGACAGGAGGTCCACCCTGATTGGGATCTCCAAGGGGGAGCCGTCCAGAAGAGACACCAAGTCCGAGAACCAAACTCGGGTCGGCCAATAAGGGGCTACTAGAAGCAGACGAGCCCCTTCTCGGCGAACCCTCTCCAGAACCCCCCGAAGCAAAGATATCGGGGGAAAGAGGTACAGGTGCAGCCTCGGCCACACCTGCACCATAGCATTCAGACCGAGAGGAGCTGGGTGCGTTAGAGAGAACCACATGGGACAATGGGTTGAATCTGATGATGCGAAAAGGTCTACCTGAACACGACCAAACTTTTCCCACAGGAACTCCACCACTTCTGGGTGAAGTCTCCACTCCCCGGGCCTCAGCCCCTGTCTCGACAGAATATCTGCTCCCACATTCTGACACCCCGGAATATATACCGCCTTGAGCGACAGTAACTTCCCCTGGGCCCATAGGAGGATCTGATGGGCCAATTTGCAAAGGTGACGTGACCTCAGACCCCCCTGATGGTTGATATAGGAGACCACCGAAGTGTTGTCTGTGCGGACCAACACGTGATGGCCTCTCAGGTCTGGCAGGAAATATTTGAGTGCTAGAAATACCGCCATCAACTCTAAACAATTTATGTGCCAGGAACATTGATGGTCCTGCCACAGACCTTGCGCCGAGCGGCCACTCATGACCGCCCCCCATCCCGTGAGGGAAGCATCCGTCGAAAGCGTGACGCGTCGACAAGGAGCCCCCAACACTGGGCCCTGGGCGAGAAACCAAGGTTTCTTCCACAAGGCCAAGGCACGAAGGCATAGCCGCGTAACCTTGATCTTGCGGAACGGATTTCCCCTCGGAGAAAACCCCTTGGTCCTGAGCCACCACTGCAGGGGTCTCATGTACAGAAGGCCAAAAGTAATAACGTTGGACGCAGCTGCCATGAGACCCAACAGTCTCTGAAACTGTTTCACAGTGAGTGACTGGCCTAGTTTCACATTCTTTGCGGCTGTGAGAATCGCAGAAATACGAGCAGGAGACAGGCGTGCCTGCATTGTGGTCGAATCCCAAATTACACCTAGAAAAGTGGTCCTCTGAGCAGGGAGGAGCACACTCTTTTTGGTGTTTAGCCGCAACCCCAAACTCTTTATGTGGGACAGAACAGCATCTCGATGCTGAACTGCCACCTGCTCTGACTGAGCTAAAATCAACCAATCGTCGATGTAATTTAATACACGGATGCCCTGGAGTCTCAACGGAGCCAGAGCTGCATCCATGCATTTTGTAAAAGTGCGGGGAGATAAACCTAGGCCAAATGGAAGAACCCGATATTGGTATGCTTCGCCCCCGAAAGCGAACCTCAGGAACCTCCTGTGATGAGGATGGATAGATACATGGAAGTACGCGTCCTTCAAGTCTATTGTGACAAACCAGTCCTCGGACTGAATCTGTGATACAATCTGTTTGAGTGTAAGCATTCTGAACTTGAGTTTCTGAACCCTGCTGTTTAACTGGCGCAGGTCTAGAATAGGACGCAGCCCTCCATCCTTCTTTGGAACAATGAAGTAACGGCTGTAAAACCCTGACTCTCTGCTGGGAGGAGAAACCCTTTCTAAAGCTACCTTTCGAAGAAGTGTCAGTACTTCTTGCTCCATTACCAGAGCCTGCTGTGAGTCCACCACCGTGGGGAGGACTCCTTGAAATCTGGGCGGACGAGAACCGAGCTGAATTCTGTAACCCTTTTCTATTATGTGCAGGACCCATAGAGAAATATTTGGCAGAAGTTTCCACGCTGCCAGAAATTCCGATAAGGGAACCAGTCTCTCGAGACTGGCCTCTGGATTTGATTGAACAACCATTTCGGTGCCCTGAAGCGGCGAACCGGCAGGGAACAACCGAACTGACCATTCTACAACCCTCCTCAGAGGATTGCACGGGGATGCTGACACCTCGGCGCCCTGAAGCGGCGAACCGGCAGGGAACAACCGAACTGGCAGCGCTGCGACCCTCCTCAGAGAGTCGCACCCCAGAGGGCGCCGTTAGGAGAAACGATTTCTCAAAACCGTCCCTCTTTTTTTTTTTTTTTCATTCGAAAGGACTTCTTGTCTAAGCTTTATTGGAGATGACGACAGTCCTCAGATCTTGCCCACCTCTAACTAGCTTAGTTCCTATGACCCTCCTCGGAGGATCCTAGGAAAAAGCAGGCACCTCGGCACCCTGAAACGGCAAACCGGCAGGGAGACCGAACTGACTGCTCTACGACCCTCCTCGGAGGATCGTATGGGGACGCTGACACCTTGGTGCCCTGAACGGCGAACCGGCAGGGAACAAGCGAACTGGCAGCGCTGCGACCCTCCTCAGAGAGTCGCACCCCAGAGGGCGCCGAGGAGAAACGATTTCTCAAAACCGTCCCTACCCCGGAGGGGACCACCCTTAGAAGCCTGATAGCCTCGGCATCAGGTCTTCTTCTTTGTACTCTATGCCAGTTTCAGGAACATAGATTGGTGAGGAAGAAACCTCTGGAACGCCGCTGAAAGGTTTAGTTTTCTTGAAAGCG
The DNA here is from genome assembly GCF_051911475.1 of Siphateles boraxobius. Taxonomy (NCBI): domain Eukaryota; kingdom Metazoa; phylum Chordata; class Actinopteri; order Cypriniformes; family Leuciscidae; genus Siphateles; species Siphateles boraxobius. Next base: position 10,806,354 of record NW_027509141.1, on the reverse strand, counting down.
GAGCGTCCAGAAGAACAGACATTTTCATCTTTCTTTTTCTTTATTTTTATATCAGAAAAACGTATACATATAAACATATATATATATATATATATATATATTATATATATATTCTCGAATAGAGTCAATGCTGACAATCCTCACATTCATCTATGTCCTTAAATACTTTACCCACCAGTACTGCCTAATAAAATTTATTTATTATTAAAGATGGCTGGTGGGTAACGTCGGGGTTAAAAATGATGACGCCGACTCGGGAGAGAGAAAGCTCGCAAGCGTCTCTATAATCCAAGGCACTGTCATACCATGATACTTAATACCCATAACATTACTCTAGTTAGACGTTTGGGTATTAAACACATAAAATAGAAACCGGTTTATTCCACTATCTCGACACCTCAGTGTGGAGATAGGGAAAAACCAGTAGTCCCCGACGAGGAGGCTGAGATACAGAGTTTTCCTGTTTTTTTAGATATATTTCATCTAATAAACTCTTTTTATTTTCACTCTCATAATGTTCAGCTGTCCAGTAAATATTTAACTAGCAACAGCATTAGAAAAGCCTCCTTTTAAAAGCTCCTCTTTATCCAACAGAGTTATGAGCTGCCTATTTATTGAAAAATCAAACATCTGCCTTTTTCTTAATATTTTTATTTGTTTTGTTCACTTTTTCTTAACAAAACACTAACGATACCAATTCCTCAGAACTGGAAATTGCAGCACACTGGATCTGCAGGTGAAAGCTGAGATAGGGCGGGGCCCGTCCCAACCCACGCTGTCAGATCCGATTTCGAACCCCAAAATGCGAGTCGCCGCCTTGTCTAGGCAACAGCGGGACCCGCGCGGGGAGCGCAAACCGTACCGTCCTCCTCAAAGAACGATCGGCGAGAGCGGAGCATCTTCATAGATAGACTCATACAATGCTCACAATCAGCCCCCTCGAGGACTGACTGAGCATGCTCCACTCCCAAACAAGCGACACAAAGCTGATGTGTGTGTCCCCACCCGTATATAACGAGGGCAGGGAACAACACACCGTCTATAATCTTGCTTGCTCGCCATAATAATGATAGATATATTGGGCTTGACAGACAACAATAAATAGACAAGGACAGATATACAGAGAGCGCTTGCTGAAGGTGCAGAAGCTGTCGCGGTCTGATTTCAGGGTTGCTTTATAGTTTCCTGGTCTATGACGTCACCTATGTCGTAGCGGGCTTCCATTGGACTGATTTTACACGTGCTTCACGACGTAATCACGCAGAGCGTTCCCACCGCGTCTCAAAAGCAGCTCGAGTTCCCTTGAAAGGGAACTATAGATTATACTATGTGGTAATATGGAGCAGCTTCTTTACCTTACCGGGGTTTTGTTTTGGGGGTTGGGCGGAACTGACAAAACAGCCGTTTATTTCAGTTTACCCATTTGTTTGGCTTAAAACACTGTGTTTGTGGTCATACAGTTTGAAATGTTGACTACAAACAGGTAGGTTTCTCAGATTTTCCATAGCGGCGTTTGTATTTAATAAAATAAAACTAAATTAAACTATTACCCTTTGAATTATTTCACCTGGGAACAATACAATACTGGGAAGTTGACACCATTATGACTAAATGTTTGCTAAGAAGTGTTTCCTACTAAAGGCGGTATTTAGTTAAGCATATCCATAGCAGACCGGTGGGAGTGGCCTTAGATGACAACATGCCGAGTGCATTATGGGTGTTGAAGTTTTCCAACCAATTTGGTAAAATGACCAAATATACATGTTATTCTCTATTCTCTCAAGTCAGGTAGCACCATTTTTTTTCCGCCTTTCTACTGTATAGCCAGGCTAGTTTTATTGAAAACCCATTTTGCTGGCAGTGAAGTGTCCCTTTAAATCATAAAAAAACACTTTAAAATGTTCACCTGTTTGTCAAAAATATAAGTAAAAGAAAAACAATTATATTGTCAATATAGGATAAAAATATACATACATTATACTGGCTTCTCTGACGTTGCCAAATATTTATTTTGGATCTCAACTATATCTAAATTGTCTAATGTTCAAAACACAAAAAGACCAAAGAGAAGTGTATAACAAAATAATGTAGAAAGTGTTTCTACTGTAGTTGCTCGAATCCTCATATAAGTCCACATTATTAAACAAGTTAATAGGCGACACAAACCCACGGGAAATTGCATGAGGTGTTTATGTCAATTAATTTGATATAAGCCTATAAATCAACAGTAAAAAAAAGAGACAGTTTTCTTTTACAAAGAAATGAAGCAGCACTGAGTGAAAGCTTCCATTATTAAGTATAGTAATCTATTATTAATGTAACTGTAGCAATGACAGATTGTGATTCATATTGACCAGAAAACTATCAAGATGAAAAGTGCACAACAGTGCAATTTCACATCTGGACTTCTGCAGACCTGTGAAGGCAAATCCCTGCCTAGAGTTCCTGTGTAGATTAACACCCACTTGAGATGCCTAATTGCCTGCAGCTGAAAGGACTAATTGAGACGCCACATTTTCAAACCTTTTTCCCCACGAATCAAGACATTCTTATAATAAGCCGAGCAGAAATTTACACTCCCGCAGCAATACGTATCAAAGCCAGGCTCACACATCACTTCCTGTTTTTTAGCACAAGTCTCCAGATGTACGACACTGTCTAAGCTCAAAAGAAAATCGGATATGAGTGCATTGAGATCTGTTTGGTTTGGTTGTGTAGATTGTGGAGAGAAATGTTCTTCATGCACGCCACTGATGATGCTCGTATTCATAAACTGTGTAATCAAAGACGGCCAAATGAGACAGAAGACATGTTTTGAAGAGAGTTTTGGGAAAGAAAGGAGGGTGAATGTGACAGATCTTAGCATGGAAACGCATTTGCATGAAATAACTTGCCTTTGAGACATGATCTTGAATGCATCGGGCAGATAACAGTTGATGTTCTCCATTTGAAAGGGGTCAGCATCACAGATCTTGTCATCTGTCCGGCCGTAATTGGCAGTCTCAATCATGATGACATCACTTCCTGGACAGCGTAGGTCAATGGGATAACCCTCACAAGACAGCTCCCGTCTCACCAGACCAAACGGCATAGCTGCCCGGCTAAACCCTGAAAGATAGAGAGACACTTTATGGGGGGGGGGTACTTTTTTTTTTTCACTGAAAAAAGTGAATTTGCTATAATATAACATTCTCATAATTGCAATGTGAAAAAAAAGTGATTAGATCATATTATTGAAATTGTAAAATCTTTATACATCACAGTAGAGGTAAGATAATTTGGAGGAAAATAATACCACAATGCTAAAAACTATATTATAACTAGATTTATAATAATTATATAAATAGTTTATCAAAATAAAACAACAATATACATCAGTGAAATCCAAAGATGTTTTTTTATTTTTCATTAATTTGAATAAATAATGAATGACAGATGCAACAATGCTAACAATCCATATTACAACACACACACACACACACACACACACACACACACACACACACACACACACACACACACGCACGCACACGCACACGCACACACACACACACACACACGCACATATATATATATATATATATAGTACTGACAAAAGTATTTCTCTCCATTTTATGGAAGTGTGAGAAATGCCAGACAACAAGAGAGATATACAGTCAGTGAAAAAAAGTCATGTTCTGCTAATGTGAAGAGCATCAACTGTCTGTGTTGAGAGTGAAATCTGGGACTGAGCTCAGTGCAGCAAAAACAAATATATTATACATTCTACCAATCACAGGCCCTGACCTTAAATATAGCTCCATTTTTAGAAATTAATCTCACATGTGAAACACAGCACGCATGCACCAGAAAATACGTATAAAAAAGTTAATTGTGTGCTATGACTGAGAATTGCACATATCCATCTGCCTAAAAGATGTTTTTAAAAAGCAAACTAAACAAAATATAATTTTTCAAAAAACAAAAAAAAACTTACAATAAAGGTCATGTTTATTTCTTAGGTGCATCATTTTTTATTTGCCTGCTGCATCATACACCTCCTCAGACTGTAAATGGTGTTAAAATGTGTCTTGTTAAAAATTACATAATTTATTATAAAGATTCATAACCTGAGAGAGAGAGACTGCTGTTTAATCTATATTTCCTCAAGCAATGTGTATAAACGAGGCCACATTAAGTAAAAATCCATCTAAAATCAGTCTGTACGATTGATTTATTCACGTAAGTGAAATTATAAAGTCAACATGGCTCTGATTTTTTTTTTTCTATTCATGTTTTTAAATGAAGAGGAAAATAATCTGTCTGCTGAGAAGCTTCTCCTGTAATTATTCAGTCAGAACACAGTCACTGCGCATTTTATCCACAGCATTCCCCCTGAGTTTGACATGCTGAGATGTTCTCAAAGACACTGACAGCAAAATGGATTCAAATGACTTTAAAAAGTCCATTCAGTGGAAATCAAATCTAGGGCTGTTGAACCAAGATTTATCACTGTTTTTTTTTTCATATCTTTAGTCATTCCTTGTGACCATTGGAAACGAAACACAGCAGCAAATTTTGACTGATGACAGGTGTTAACTCCTCACATATGTCATTTTATAGTGCGCACAGCTCAACAACATGCAATTCACTTTGTGACTCTGTAAAACCACCAGTGAGAGGTAAAGCTTAATAAAATGATGGTTTCGAATCTGCACTATGATTGGATGTGAACAGCATTCAAAACCATTGTAAAATGGCAATAAACTAGTTGCTAGGTAACTAAAAAACTACATTACTTGTGTGAAGTATTGTTTATTCATATATCATTATTATTATTTAGATATTGGTATTGTTTATCTGTTGCCAACATTTTATTTATTTTATTAAAACAGTACTTTTTTTCTCTCTAAAAATTACACTTCTGTTCAAAAGTTTTGGATCAATAAAAGTTTTTTTTTTAGTCTTCAATAATGCATTCAATTGATCAAAAGTGACAGTAAAGACTTTAAAATTGTCACACGAAAAAATATCTATTTTAAGATAAATCTTGTTCTTTTGAACACTATACTGCAAAAATGTTATCAACAAATCCAGAAAAAAAATGTGTTTAACAATATTAGGAATCTGTTTTCAAAATTGATAAAGAAATGTGTTTTGAGCATCAAATCAGCACATAGAATTTATTTCTGAAGGATCATGTGACACTGTAGACTGGAGTAATGATGCTGAAAATTCATCACGGGAACAAATTACAAATATATTAAAATATAAAACTTTTTTTTTTTAATTGTAATAATATTTCACAATCACAACATTACTGTTTTACTGTATTTTTGATCAAATAATTGCAGCTTTGGTGATCATAAGAGAATGTAAGAGACAAATTTTAAAACATTTAACATTTTTTATCGTGTGCATATTTTTAAAATGGATATGCCGTGGGTCGGCTGAGCTGGCTTATTTGAAGCGAACAGAGTTCATGAAGCATTCAGGTAAATTGACATAGATAATGTGATTAAATTTGATCATGATTTATTTGCTCAGGTCTTTTCTTTCTTTTTGCTTTAACATTTAAAGTCATGGCCCCTTTCCCCTGGCCTACATTCCCCCGCACTCTAATGCAACTCGATTGCGAGGTCACAATGGTGTTTGAGCGGATCAATGGGGCTGCGGCCGTGTCCATCAGACCGGCCTGCATTATCTCACTCGGCCCTTTTCCCTTCTGACTCCAACTACACAGGAATAGCACAGCCAAACCCGCCCCCTTTTCACCTCATCCGATCGGCTCTGCTAAAACTCTCCGTTTTCCTGAGCTGCGGTTCCGCCACATGGCAGCAGATTTGATCCTCTCAACCACACTCCATTCTTTCATTTCACCAGAACGCCAGGAAAACCAGAGTATGTTGAGGGCGTGGAAGGGACGATAATGAGAAACTTCGACGTGTTTCTGCGGCCTGGCATGTCGAGTTTACAACACGCGGTACTTCTCGAGTGTCTGGGAATTACATTGAAACGCATTCCAATTGCTAGAGCCCCAAAACGCCCACCAGCGCAGTTCATGCATCATGTAGTCTGCTGGAGCCTGCTTCATAAACAGCTTTCCAAAAGCAGGACAATTGATTAGGCCTGGAGTCACTGCTGACTCACGCTGTTATGGACGGATATTTCAGGACATGGTCAAATCTATACAGTAGAGAGAGGGGGAAATAAAAATGGGACAGACTTTCAAATCTAATTAAGGGGAAAAGACTTCATTCTGTGAAGAGGGATTTTATACTGTAAAAATGTTACAAAGCAGATTAAAGTAGTTCAAGTAGGCTGGAACATTAACATTATATAAGTTAATGAAATATACATTATAGCGAATTTCTTGCTGCCACAGCTTTTAAATTTAAAACATTTTTTAACATTCAAACAGTCCATGTTAACCGAACGCCTTTAAAAGTGTTTCGTACATCTCTTACTGCTGCAGTCTGACTAACATTTTCTGACAGTAAAGGAGCTTCTTACTGCAGATTTTAAGCAGTTGATTAACTAATGAACACTGTTAATGATTTTTGTGTGGGGAAAATATAGGACACATTACTCCTGACGTGTAAGACAAACGCCCCCAACAACCAGTCTATTAAACCATCAGATAAAGTCTAAAGGTCAATGATTATTCAATTCTAGTAGATAAATGTGTCCTTCATGACCTGCTTAAAGGCTGGCCCTGGCTAAAATATTTTTCAAATCTTCAAAATGTCAGAGACCACAAACATTACGATAAAAATAAATCATAGATTTAACAGATTTATTCTAATAGTGGATATGTTCTAATAGCAAATGCCGCGATGTGACCAAGACAGCACAACATACACTAACAGATTCTATTCACAAACAACCAGATTCCCGACAGTAAATACGGAAATCTAGCAAAATCTCTTGTGGTCAAATGTGACTTTAGAATAAACAAACATGGCGGACGACGGGCCAGAAGAAATGGTGATAATAATGTTTGGACTGCTTTTTACAGTACATTTTCAGGGGAAAAAAGGTTTGGATTAGTTTGTGTTATGTTTCCGTCTTCCATCAGCTCGCTTTCTGATTGGGTATCGTTTCGTTCAATGTGACAATCTACAGAGTTTGTCCACGGAAATATTCAACATGTTGGATATTTACGATTTGGTGCAGCCCCAACATTCTTCCAATCAGATTCAATTACTCTTAACACACCTCACACCACAGGAAAATAATATAAGATAATCTGTTGAATAATCAAGATAATCGGACTTTACCTAGGATTATCGGGAGGGAAGAATTGGTTCCAAAATCTGAGCGATTATCTTGTAGTGTGTGGATGTCTTAAGAGAAACACTCAGAATTGATATACCCATCAAAATGGATGTTTGTGCTGTTTTAACTGAAAGCAATTTGCACTGACAAATCTTAAAATATGTCAGTTCTATTGTTTTGTCTCAAGATGCACACCAGTAATGTTTCTAAGGCACGACAATAAAAGCTACTTAAATGCCCTAATTGAGCTAATGCCTAACCCAGGCTTAATCTAAGCCCTGTCTGTGAAATCTGACCTAAAAGTGTCAATCTACTATATACATAAATATTTAATCTGGCTTCTTTATACTTTTCTAAGTTATTATACTTTGATTTTTGCCTACAACACCCCAGCAACCGACAAGAACACCATAGCAACCACCCAAAACATCCTAGAATTGTAGCGATGAGTTTTGGATGGGCAAGCACCTTTCACATTTTCTTCAGAAAATGCAAAAATCCAGTTTTATTAATAATATTATTATATTAAGGCTCATGACTGAAAAAATCCTCTGTTTTTAATCTTAGAAAATATAGAGACGCTGTATTAAGGGGTGGAAAAACATAGTGACAACACTGAAGAAACCAGATTTGGCATTTTGCTCAAGAGAAAAAAAGTAATTTAGATTAGAGCACCCAATAGCGTTTGTAATCGGATTATAATTCTTTCAAGAAAAAAAAGATTTTTACATATTATGCTGCATAGAAAGATTTGGAAGTCAGATCATCGTTTGTTGCTTAATTTCCTTTATTATCTCAACAAAAGCCAAGGATCCACCGTCTCCTTTGTCTCAAAGTTGAGCGTTTATATAATTTCCGCTCTGGTTTTAGCCGGTCAGGGTCAATGAGCATTCGTGGTCAGACAGCAGGAAGGACAAAGTCCATTTGAAAGACATTTGCACCTCAATGACATGGAGCCAAAGTTTCCTCTATAGAAGCTTTAGTGATGTCCACTAACTACTTGAATTTGACATGTTCAGCCCTGTGTAACATGACCAAAGCCCACTGAGCGATGGGTCAGCCATTCTACTTCCAATGTTATGAGTTTGCTCATTCAAACGTAATATTCAAATGTCTTCAAACCTCAATCAACTACTCACTCATTTGCCATTTGAAGCGCTGCACCTAAAAACTGCCATAACATGTATTTGACTTGTCTAATAATAGTCTGGACATGTCAAAACATTTTTGCTTTTTCGTATGCATTGACTTGATGGACTAATTCTGAGTCATCCAGTGTTTTGTATTGTTTGTTTTGGCTTTAGAGAAACAGCTTGTGGACTGCCTCTTGTGCCTTTCCTGCGGCGATGCGTAAACTGTCTGTTGGGCTGGTTTTCATGTATAGTTTATGATCAGCGTGGTCCTTTTTTTCAACATCTGTATTATGCTGTGCGAAACCCAGGCATAGGTGTGTGAACTTCCTGTGCATGAACCGGTGCTTTTAAAAGTGAATGGGTCTCCTCCTCTCCTGATTAAATGACGTGGGTCAGGAACGGAGGCAGTAAATAATATATTAAAGAGAATGCTCGATTTCATCGCCATGGCAACCTCTCCAGCAGTGCCATAATCGCTATAATCTCCCTCTGAGGCTTATCAGTCATTCTGGTCAGTCACCACAAGGGTCGCTTTTCAATTCCTTTCAGGTAGATAGGTAGCCAACTCTGAACTCCAGCGAACAGGCCCCACGTCAACACACAATGGAGTCCTTTCAGAGCCCTACCTTATCAGTTGCACTGCTGTACACGACTCCACAGATCTGCTTGGTGCAACTGGTGGGAGAGCCTTTTAATCAGGGCTCAAATACACCTCCCATTTAACCTTGTCGAGCTCTGTTACCGTGTAAATGTTTTTATACATACAAGGAGCTTTTGTACCACCGAGATTCGTTGCGGAAAACCGATACATGTGTTTTTAATTACACATGATTTTGTACAATGTCGGGGCAAAGAGGTTTAGATAATGCATCTTATTACACTGCATTAAAGACATGCCTGCTAGTAGTTTAATTCCTATATCCAGTGCTTCTCAACTAGTAATTTGCAGTTAATCTGCAATAGTAAAATAAAAATAATAAAATCACTAACCGTATAATTGTGCCCAGTTAGGATAGCAAAATAAAAAGGTTTATTAACTTTCGAAATGGAGGACATTTCTGTGTTGTTTTGTACAAAATAGCTGGTAGTGTATTTAGTCGCCACTTGGTTTGAAACACCAAATGCCAATATGAAATCTGAATCCTGAGGTAAAACCAGTATAGAAACACTACTATACCACTGGTGGTAACACTTTACTTAAAGCCTTTTTTTAAAGTATCTTTATTGCATTAATTATGCTTTGTAATGTAACTTATAATGCATTGTATGATAATTTTTTTTATAAAATTAGTATGCATTAAAATAAATGACAAACAACCAATTGCCAATGTAACCAGGAATCTCTAAATAGTATAAGGCAATTTATCTTTGGTTACAAATATTTATGAAAAGATTTATTGCATTATATAACATACTTTATGAATATGTTTATAATGCGTTATACATAAAGTCTTTAAGTAAAGTGTTACTGCACTGGAAGTACAGGGATGATCAGAAAAGTGAGGATGACACAATATAAAACTTACCAGCTTTGCTCATGAATATTTATTGACACATGTACGCCTGATAGTGCTAAATGATTTTACGAAAGGTGAACATGGGTAAACAGATGCTAGTTAGATCCTAGTCTTAGTACTGCTTAAATGACATGGTTTGTTTGTTCAGTTTACTGCCAAGTAAAATAAATCTGTTTAAAATATAATGCTTGTTTATAAAAAAGAAAAAAAGAAATTTATATTTACTTTATATTTACTATTTACGTAGAAATTTATAAAAGTATGAACATGTTTATATGCTAGCTACACACACCGTAAGCACAGCTAGTAGTCCTAGGCGTCCTTACCGGAAACACCCGGATCAGCTTTCGTCGCTCTGCTGCCCAATTCCCATGATCCTACTCTAATTCCGTCATCACCTTTGGGGTGACATTGACCCATTCTGTGAGCAACAGCCAGGCAAAAATGCTAATTTGACGAGGACAGCGGACGGTCTCTTCGGAGCCATAATATTTTAATCTCCCCAACGTGGCAAATCAATCGGAAAGTGACCATCTGCCAGGATATGAGTGTCAATGCAAAGGGGTAATGAACAGAGCGCGAGTGATAAAGATCACCATCATCGGTCTGCTGTAAGCTCCCTCGTACCGACCGCCGAGGAGCCAGATGACAAACAGATGAGTCATGTCACCATGTCACCTAATAAAGAAATATTACCAGACTCAAGAAAACAGCCCACAGAAGAGTCCCTTATGCTCTGCGATTTCCGTGTATGATAATAGAATGCAGCGGTTTCGGTATTTGCAATAAGGTTGAGGTGTGATTTAAACTGCTTTCGTAGTCTTCAGGGAAAAGTCACTGGGGCCGACAGCAAAGAGTTTTAATATGGTTATTCAACCTTGATACGGCATGCTGTCCCACCGAGAACCGAAAAGATTCCGGACCTCATCATGCTTGCCAAGCCCTGTTAATGTAGTTTGAACTGTGCTTTGTCCTGTCAATGGCTACAGCTGTTTGTAAATGAGCTCGCAGTTTCAAAGCTGGCCACTATTATTACACACTTGCGGTTGACGACGTTGCTTACTGGGGGAGTTTTAAAGGAGGAAAGGGACCCATAATACCCCGAATCAGCTTGCAGCCACTGGAGACGCAGCTTGATACCTGCAATTTTTTGTTGCTTTCTTGCTCCCTGCCAGCCAAATACTAGAAAAATCTATGGAAAGCAAAGACGCCAATGAGGAGACGACTCTTCCTCCCACAGAGCGGTTTCCATAATCCCGCAATATCCTTTATAAGGGCATGTTGTCTTTAGAAGTCAGGTCTCACCAGAGGGAGAACAACAGGGCAATGCAAATATCCTCAACAGGGGAGTCACTCTCAGGCTGAATGAGATTTGTGTGGGGAACAAAAAAATGTTTTTATTGAAGCTCGGTAAGCTACGATAAGGATTCAACCCTCAGCGTGGGTCCGAGGAAACATCTTCGGTATTCTGTGGCCAAATCTAGCATTATAACTTTATTAACTAGGCAAATGCCTACAGTGGAAAATGAAGCCTGGTATTAATCCAGATATTGAGTTTCAATGAGATTGCGTACAACACGCCCACACTTACTGACCAATACTGTTGTCCTGACCCAATCATTGGGTCAATAAAAAAAAAAAACGCAGTATCAGTAGTTTAGCAAAAAAGCGTTAAACATGTTTGTGAGCTACCAGCTCCTAGGCTCATTGGTATTCAACACCACTATTTGCCCCAATTCATCTGCATCCTTCTCTTCCATAGCAACAGCAGGCAGGCTATCAGGAGGTTCTTTGATATAGGTACATGCTGGTAAAAAAACAACAACAAAAAAAAACACTATGCCATTTAGTTTGGGGTAGGACTATAAAACACGTCCTGCTGGTTCTCGCATTGTTAAGAGACATCTTTGTAAAACTGGCTTCAAGCTTGTTATCATTTGCATGAGGTCCAGCCCGTCCCCCTTTTTTTACGTAACTCTGCCGAGACCATTTTTTAAAATCAGTTTGACAGACTATTGCATGGTGTGACGCTATTTTTGGTCTATTTATTAATTAATTATTATGTATTTAATTTAAATGAGCATGTTTCTATTTTTTTTATCATGACAAAAAAATCCCACTCACATTACTAGTCAGTTGTTTTTAAACTCTTTACAAATGGTGCATATTTTCCCCCGAAAACCATTTGAAAGCAACATGAATCAAACAATTCTACATTTCTAGGAGATCTGCATGCGATGTAAACTAGCTTTTAAAAAGATTTGTCAATATTTTCAAAAAAATATTTCCAAGCAACTTTGTTAAGTGCACTTAGTAAATTTTAACTATAAAGACATTTTATATATAAAGAAGTGAATAGTGCTTACATGAGATTCATATATAGCCATTTAATTTTACATGGAGCGTGTCACCTTATGGAGACCAATATGTTTAGATAACATGGCCAGTCAATAACTATAGTTCCCTTTCAGTCGATAACGTCGGACGTAGTCGACGCGACTGAAATGGGATCACGCTAGGGAGCCTATCATCTTCGAGTACTATTGAACGAGCCAATGTAATTGGCGTGCGTGATTCGCATCACACACTCCGCCCCCGCGGCGCGGGTATAAATACGGAAGTGGATGCACGCACTAGTTGCCTTTCGCTTCGGAGCCGATCGTTTGATGTCTCTGAGAGTGCTGTTGTCTACAACGAGCGAGTGTGTCGGTGTTCTTCAGGAAGACTCTCCCAGTGCTGGTGTTCTACAGCGCGAGTGCAGCGGTGATCGCGAGCTTTGAGCTCTCAACTGCTGTTTTAACAGCAACAAATTTCTAAATGTTTGTGTGTGTTGATGGCTGGTTAGAGGGCGGAAAAGTGAGTGCTTCACTGTTTCAGTTCTCTGTTCAGTGTTGCCGCGGTCATTTCCCTGTGTGCTCCGGCACTGGTGACGGTCCTATTTTCTGAAAGAGCAACACGGGTGCGTTTGCGTCTTTTTCAAGATGTCATTCCGCCCGTGCGTTTCTGGGTGCGGTCGTTCCCTGTCTCTCTCTGATGGTCACAACTGTTGTGTCACGTGTTTGGCTTACAGCACGCTGAGACAGCTTTTGTGGACAGCTCATGTTTTCATTGTGGGAACATGACTGTCGCAGTGTTGAGGGCGAGACTCGCCTTCGTTCGCGGAGAGCGAGTCCCCATTACCATGCCCCACCCTCGGGTGCTGTGTGGGATGGGTGACCGGAGGATAGTGTTGGATGTCCCGCCCGGTAACCATTCCCTGTGGGCTCCTCACTCCTCCCTTCCACTGCAACCACTGGAGCCTCCTGTGTTGTCTGCTGGTCCATCTGTAATGGGTGGGCCAGCGGTTTCACTCGGGGCTCCCCTGGAGGACAGGACGCCGATTGCAGCATCAGAGGGTGAGCTGACTTCTGGAGATGATGACTCGGCTGCATTGTCTCCCTCCGGGAGTTCAATGTTGCCCGAGCCGGATCCAGAATTATCAGCTATGCTGAAACGGGCCGCCGAGGCTGCCGGGCTCGAGTGGAACCTCCACCGTGTCCCGTTCAGTCTCGGTTGGAATCTGGAGTTTGGTATCTTGGGGCGGGCCGCGCTGGTTCTCAGCTCGCCGCCCCAGTGCCTTTCTTTCCCGAAATGCATGGAGAGCTTATCAGGTGGTGAACAGCATCTTTCTCTGCCAGAAACTGCCTGAATAGCTTTTCCCCCTCATTACCCTTGATGGAGGAACGGTGAAGGGTTGCGAGGTGTCCCTCCATTGGAGCGGTCTGTCGACACAGGTGCACCTGTGTCCGGCGGCCGCTGCCTTTTGGGGGGATCCTCGTCTCCCCCCTAAGGCCTGTGAGTTTCGTCCGTTCCGACGGGCAGAGCTTACAAAGCCTGTGGGCAAGCCCCTTCCTCTTGCGTGCCATGGCGTTGCTGCAGGCTAGGGCACCCATGGCATGCACGAGGGTAATCCAGACCGTGCGCTCATAGGTGAGCACCGCACTGCATCCGACCTCACCCTCCGGGGTACGGGTGTCGTAGCGTGCGTGATCGGTCTGGCGATGTCCACCTTGGTGGTCCAGTAGCGCCTTCGTTGGCTCAGCCTGGTTGGTATGGCGGATGCGGACAAGGTTCGGTTCCTGGTCTCCCCAATTTCCCAGGTTGGGCTGGTCGGCGACGCGGTGGAGAACTGCATCAAACAGTTCTCTGCCGCTCAAGCGCAGACGGAGGTCATCCGGCACATCCTGCCCCGGTGGCCAGCTGCTGCCTCCACCCGCCGCCGGTGGCAGCTCCTCCGCCTGCTCGTCGCCGTGGGCGTTCTCCGGCCGCCGCTCCTGCTGGCCCTCCGCAGCAGCCTCCACCCAGGCCTCAGCAGGGAGCCGGCCGCAGTAGAGACGCCCAGCCCGCTCCAGGCGCTGCCAAGCCAGGTGGCAAGCGACAGCGAAAGCATTCCGGAGCGGGCCGCCCAGGAATGGATGAGATGCTCTTGGAGTGGCACGATCACTCCCTCCCCCCGGGTGAGGGCCGGGTGGAGCCTTTGTTTGTGTGTGTGTCTGTTCCGCCGCTGGCTCCCTAAAAAAAAAAAAAAAAAAAGCGGAGCAAGCGGTACCCACACTTCAAAGAGAGAGCAATTTCGTCTGTTCCTGGGTCCCAAGAGGGCCAGTCTGGCGGGTGTGACCCTGTATAGCCTTACACCCCTCAGCTCCCCCTTGGTCGCCAGCAGGCAGCTTGGTGCGTTCGAGGACCCGGTCATCCGCCTTCTCACGCGCCCCCTGCCGCTTGTGGAGACAGGTAAGTGTTGCACAGCACACTAACACCACTCTCTCTACTTTGCTGCCCCACCTCAGGCTCGGCTACCCCGCTCAAGTCAGTGATAGTCATCACATTAGGTGTTGAGCAGACGTGCTCCTGAAAATTCAGTGATATTCATCACACCGAGTGTTGAGCAGTGCTCCTGACTTGTGCGTGCTTATCTTATCCTGCTGGCGAAGGATTTGATATAGCCGCTCCTCCAGCCGGTACGAAGGCCAGTTGTAAACTCGTTCTTCGTGCTACTAGGTGGTGGGTCGTGACCATCTTGGCCCAAGATTGGTCTGCAGCTTTGACCTGAAAGACATGTGCTTCAGATCTCTACCTCCCGCACCGCAGGCCATCCTGTGTGTTGCGTCTAAGGGTGGAGTATCAGTACAGTGTCCTTCCCCTCGAGTGCTCCAGAGCCCGTTGGGTCTTCAGGTCAACTGGAAGAGAGTAATCTCGCCCACGGGCTGAGTATCTCTTTTCTAGTTTTGGAGAGGTACTCGGTCCAACATGTCTCTCCAATGAGAATGTGTTCAGCTGGTGTTGAAGTGAGAAAGGGTCCCACTGAAAGAACTTTCAGAGGCTCCTGGGGTATATGGTAGTCGCAGCCTTTGGCTCCCTCCATATGTGACCGCTTCAGCGCTAGCTTCACGATCGAGTCCCGAGGTGACCGTGGCAGAGCAGCTCACCCTGTGTGACTATAGTTCATCCCGGTCTGCTGCCAAACCCTCTTCAACAGAGCGGCCATGTACAAAGGGCGTGTTTTAACGGGGGCCTGGGCGACCCCCGACTACACGGGCATTCGTGCCTCGAGTTGTTAGACATTGCGACCGTTGCGCAAGCTTCCCCTGCATGTCACAAACTCTCCCGTCACCTCCTCCTTGGAGTCAGACGCTTCTGAGGGCGCCTTATTCCACTCCTCCCGCTTACTCAATCGTGCCGCCATCGAGCCTCACGACAGTTATAGCCAGGGCAAGTGGAGACTCCATCCCCTGGGTCCGGCTGGGTCATGACCATTCCGGGGCCGCTCAGTTGCCCCCCCGGTTTTATTTTTCCGCCAGTGTTTGGGTAAACCGAGCGGACTACCCTTGGACAAACACTGGGACTCAGCGGCCCCAGGGGCCCGCAGAAATGCGTTTAACCCCAGTGAGCCTTCTAAAAGTGACTGCGACTCATGGTCGCCTTGCGCCTGCAAGTCAGTGAAATCATCACTCTTCATGTTGAGCAGATTTGCTCCTGAAACTCAGTGAAGTTCATCGCACTCTGGTGTTGAGCAGCAATGCTCCTGTAGCTCAGTGAGTCCATCACAGGTAGCTCAGTGAATTCATCACACGCAGTGCTGAGCAGAAATGCTCCTGGTGCTCAGTGAAGTTCCTCGCACTCAAGTGTTGAGCAGAAATGCTCCTGAAGCTCAGTGAGTTTATCACACTCAGGTGTTGAGCAGTAATGCTCCTGAAGCTCAGTGAACTTGTCACACTCAAGTGCTGAGCAGAAATGCTCCTGTCGCTCAGTGAGGTTCTTCGTACTCAAGTGTTGAGCAGAAATGCTCCTGAAGCTCGGTGAGTTTATCACACTCAGGTGTTGAGCAGGAATGCTCCTGAAGCTCAGTGAACTTGTCACACCCAAGTGCTGAGCAGAAAATGCTCCTGAAGCCCAGTGATCTTCACATGTTGTGTTGAGCAATGCTCCTGTCTTTTGCGCCCGTCACTTGCACCTACGTGCCATGTCAGGAGAGGAACAGGTCTTCATAGTTGCCCCTCATTGGCCCAACTAGACCTGGTTCCCTTCAACAGCCTTCCTGACTTCCCCTGGATTCGGGGACGGGGCACGATGGCACACGCGTTCTTCCCCCGGAGATTCCGGGCGGTCTTACATCCGAACGCGGAGGTTCAGGTGGCTATCACAAGAACATGTGTTAGTTACCATCACTTCTGCGAGCACCCCCTAGAATTGGGTAGCGTGCTTACGCCTTTAGAAGTGGAACCTAGTCGTTGAGTGCGTCTTCTCCCCTGAGGAGATCCTGAAAGCTTTCGATCACTTCAGTGCTCTCTTTCCTGCAAAATGGGTTGCAGTAGGCTGTTTTCCTAAATCACCCTCAAAATGATGTTGCCTCGGTGTTTAAACGACGCTCATCGTGTTGCAGAAGTATGCAGAAGCACGTTCTGATCGTCAGGTTCCTGAGGAGCAAGGTCTTGTAAATCCTTGTGTCCCTCTTTATCCTCTTGGGCCTTGTCCCTGGTGCGACTGCACTGCAGAGACCGCCCCTGAGCCACTGCGGGTAGTGAGTTAAAAATTCTGTTATATCAGTTCTCCTGCTCGCGTGGTCTCTACTAGAGGGTAGGGACTTGCTCGCTTTCGGTCAACGTATTGTGCCTGGAGTCTGGGCCGGCTAACTCTCACAAGCTGAGACCCCGGCTCGGATTGTGCCCAAGGTTCCTACCTCTCCCGTAATAGGAGCAGGTGGTGAGCCTGCAAGCGCTGCCCTGGAGGAGGCAGATCCAGCCCTGGCTTCTCTGTCCGATTCGCTTGGACGTGTACAGAATGCAAGTCATAGACCTCAGACCAGCTCTTCAAATATCTGTTGGAATTCAGCAGAGAGGGAAGGCTGTTTCCATGCAAAGTTGCACTTAGTGCTTGCCTTCATTTCGGCAAAGATCCGAGATGCAACATGTCCACTTAGGTGTTGAGCTCCTCTATGATGAGTGTAAAGTGCTCCGCCTGGGCGTTGACGATATACTTTGCTAAACAGATTCTAGAGTTGGGGGCTGGACGACACCTAGTTGAACCGCTGCTTCCCGTGGGCTCCCTTCTCATGAAGCCAGTTTCACCGTGAGCCCGGTTCAAGTGTCGGCTTGCTGCGCCATTCCCCTCCTATGGACTGGATACGTGCGCCTTTCTACTCCAGTTGAGTTCCCTTAAAATTGAACCCTGTTGAGTTCCTCCACACCCCTCCGACGTCGGACGTGCGGAACGTCTGGTGTTAGGCCTACCACTCGTAAGCAGTGTGGAACCTGTGTTAGGCTGGGTCCATATGTTGCGGTCCCTTCGGTGACCCCATATGTGTATTCTTCCACGATACGGCTCCCTGCGGTGAGCCCGTGTCTTCCCTCGGCAGAGTCTCTCTGCCGTCACTGTCCGGTGTGTCTCCCCCCGTCTTAGGCTGGAGCCACCCCAGTGACATTCCATATGTTAGACTGCCCGGTTTCCGCCCAGTTCATATGTGTATTCTCCACATTTCCTCCCTCGGGTTGGATGTGGCTTCCGCAGCGTCCCTTCCTTCCAACGTACGGGGAACGCTTTCCCAGTGGTCCTGTAGGAACAGCAGTGACTTCCCTGGCCTAAGCCCTGTCCTTCTCCGCCTTAAGTTTGCGGGGGCATCAGGAGGCTTTGGTTTAGGCACTGGAAGGTGGCAGCGTTAGTGGCGTGTTCAATGGTTGATCCCATTTCAGTCGCGTCGACTACGTCCGACGTTATCGACTGAAAGGGAACGTCCTGGTTGCGTATGCAACCCACCGTTCCCTGAAGGAGGGAACGGAGGACGTAGTCCCCTTGCCACTACCGCTGGACCACCGCTGACCCCGGGTTACTCTCGGCTCCTCAGCGAAAAGCAACTAGTGCGTGCATCCACTTCCGTATTTATACCCGCGCCGCGGGGGCGGAGTGTGTGATGCGAATCACGCACGCCAATTACATTGGCTCGTTCAATAGTACTCGAAGATGATAGGCTCCCTAGCGTGATCCCATTTCAGTCGCGTCGACTACGTCCTCCGTTCCCTCCTTCAGGGAACGGTGGGTTGCATACGCAACCAGGACGACTTTATCTCAGTCAAATAATAATAATAATAATAATAATAGTAACTGAACACATTTGCTTTTGCATGTTTTTACTTATTCCAAAGACCTTTGTAATATAATTAATTTACATTTCTTAAAACAGGCATCAAATATTCTTGAAACAATGTGGTTTTACAATGAGAAAAAAGATAGTTATTATCACATTTTAATGACTAAGTCCAGCTATTAGATAAGAAGCCATCCATATTTCTGAGGTCTTTGTGTTTTTCAGTGCTGTTAAGTGGCACAAGCAAGACCATCAACCTCCACACTGACTCACACATGTAAATCAACCTTTACACTTAATTAAGCACAATGGGCCGTATCAAGGTCATGAATTCTTCCTTTATAGTCGTCTATTGACGAAGCATCAACTGCACCGCCAGCGTCTGGCTTCCACACCCTGCTTCATATCTGAAAACCCTCGAGGGGACACTAAAAATGCAAGGACAACCTCGAATAAAAAGGCCTATATGACACTTGTGCTGTATGGTTTTAAGTTCACAAGCTATGGGTATTCATTAGCAAGATATACGGTGAGATAATTCCACCCCGGAATCTATCTGCTTCTCTTAAATTGCTCACACTGACAGAAATTAGTGCTTATATGCCTTGTTCGAATTCTCATTTAACTACACCAGAAGAGAAAGACCCAGGACAAAGAGTTTGCTGACATTTACAGAGACATGTTGAAATATTCTATTTTTGGGTAACACGCAGTTAATGGTCCATGACAATCTTATATCCTAATAAACCTTTTCCATCCAATCAAACAAGATAGCAATTCACACACTATACTGTATTAAAGACTAGACTAAGTCCTGATTCTTTCTCTCAGAAATGTCATTTGCTTAGTAAATAAAAAAGTGAACTCCAGTTAAGGCTTAAAGCTCTTTGCATGTAGTTTTAATACTCTTGACCTTGAGGTTCACAGAATGTGCTTTAGAAACAGACGACACCACCTCCGGTACAAAATAAAAATGGCTCCATGAGACTTTCAAGGCTAAAATGTGCTAATAAATGAATGCGAGGAAGAAATAGACAAAATATGTGCTGGATTGCTGTTCTGACCTATAATGTGTTGCTGTTTGGATTTCTTACCTAAAATGCTATATTCAACATGCAGCCAGGTTATTTGGCCCACTGTGTGTTTGTCACACTATGTGTGGCTCGTGATATATAATATTTGTTCATCTCTCCTGATACCATTACTTATTATTGCAGGAAAACCATCACGCAAGTTACTGTCACTTCAGAGAGGATTATTTTCCGTGCTTTATACGTTTTATAAGAAAATGTAAAAATTATTAAAGTCCCCCTGTGGTGAAAATCAAGTTTTAAATGTTTTTTATTAATATGTCTATGTGGTTTTTTAATATGCTTTAAGACAAACCATGTGCAAATTCATAAGTCAACACCATTGGTGAGTATTTTCTCTATTGTCTCAAAAACACGGTTTGAAATCCCTGGTGTTTCTGATGTCACAAACTACCTTGTAACCAATCACGTCAACATGTGATCGTCAATGAGCAAATCTCTGAGCTGGTGTGAGATGTGAGTGGAGGCGCGGCTAATTTGCATATTCATAGAGCCGCATATACTAAATGAGGCAAGGCTGCAGAGTTACATTCAAGCTAATTTGAGGCATGAATAAATCTTTGAAAGGAAAAAAAACTTTTAAATATGTAATTTTGGTGAACAAAGATGAATTTTAAGGGATACAATTATTGACTACAGGGGGACTTTAAAAAAGCTATGGATAATAAATCTAAAATATATTATTACTATTATTATTATTATTATTATTATTTTTATTATTATTATTATTATTATTACTACCACAATTTAAATCAGGGTCAAATTCTCACTATTAACTTACTATGAACAACAACTTTTGCCTCAATAAACTCCTAATTACTGTTTATGAATAGTTAGTAGTTAACTAACTATTAATTCTAATTTTAAGTTTAGGTACTGGGTAGGATTAAAGAGCATTGAATACTGAGCCCAAAATACGCATCCGAAATTTTTGCACATAAAAAAAAAAAATTGACCTCACGTCATGTCAATCACGCTTCCACACTGTCTACGAAACTTTCGTCCGTAATAAAAAAATTCGGTTCGGGTTCGTTTTTCTGCGTTTTCCGCATTCACAGCCAGCATTTTAAGAGGTTTATCGACAATTCAGAGCCGCCGTACAAGCGAACGACAAAATCCAGAATGGCGTCTGACAAGTTGAAACACGTCTCGCAGCACTAATTTACTGAATGAAAAAAAATGCGGATTACAAAGACACTGAATATAAAGACAGATTGTCGCAGATGATTGCTGAACAGCTTGGCAAACAGGATGGTAGGCATTGATTTCAAAACAAAGGGTGTACGAAAGTGTATACAGTATTGTGTTCAAGTTAGCTATACAATAGCTCTTTTGCTAATGTCATTCATTCATTTGTAGTGAATAGTGATAACGTAGTCCCAACCAGGGTTTATTCATTCAGTTGCTAGCATACTTGGACTTTTAATAGAATACATGCAAAGCTCTGGTCACCTAAATTACTGCAATTATGTATTTAACAATATATCTATTATGTTATAATATATGATATTAGTAGGCCTATATGATATTAGATATTATGAATAAATAACTGTAATACATATAATATAATAATAAAGCATCAAACTGTTCCACTGACATTCTGAGGCAAATTTTGAATCGCTTGGGATAGTTTCGCAACTCCTTGATAAGGAGCTGAAACTCTCCTTCCTCTCGGCACAATCTCAGGATTGGATGGACCCAATATTTCCTCTTTCTTTTTCTCTTTTTAAGAAGTGAGAGGGCAACAAAAGCATCCTCACTGCTTGACGAATCCATTTAGCCTTTTTTGCTTGTGTTCCGCAAAGGTTTAATAAATACGCATCGGACTCAGTGTGCAAGGTTTCTGTGCGTGACGAATTTTTAGGCTGACAAACACAAAAAAAACGCATATGAAAATTTCGGACTCAGTGTGCAATGGCCTTAAGGCATTAATATGTGCTCTATAAGTACTAATAAACAGTCAATATCCTAGTAATATGCATGCTAATAAGCAAATGGTTAATAGTGAGAATTGGACCCTAAACTAAAGTGTTACCATTATTACTATTTCAGACAACTAGAAAAGTCATGGGAATTCACTGACATTGGAGACAAAGTTAATACTTTAATAAAACATAAGAACTCAACTGAGCTATAAAAGTAAAACAAAACAAAAAAATCCTCTGGGTTGATAAATAGTCTCTCCGTCAAACTCAAGAACTCATGTTTGCAGTCTGAATGGTGCAAGAAAGCACTTGAGCCTCTGTTTTACAAAGTGCATGGGAATTGGCTTTGGTCAACATTACTTTAAATGTATGAATGTGAGGTTCTTAACTTTTGGACGACTTTTCAGTAAAATCACATGCACCCAGACTCTTCAGCACATAACAGCCCCCGCTGTAGTCCGGCTGAAAGGATGAGTGTGTTTGAAAACGTGTCTGACGCTGTCTGAAAAATATCAGAATGTAGTCAGTCACTCTGCAGACTGCAGAGACAAGGCGCAGATGGCCCGGAATGCTTGAGATGCTACAGCAAAAAGAAAACTGACTGAACAAAAGACTGAACATGAGCTATTTCCAATGTATATATATATATATATATATATATATATATATATATATATATATATATATATATATACACAGAGTATGTATATACACTAGGATGGAATGCTGTGTAAACTTGGGAGTTTTTCCACATTAACATGTCACATTCAATAATTATTATTTTCTGAACGATTATATAAATCATGGGGACATAAACCAGATTCAAGGTGTTTCTTTTAAAACATTGTTTCAAATACTGCAATGGGATTTAAATACCAATTTTGAGCTTTACACTAATTCTGGTGTGCATTCTGGTAAAAACCTTGTATTGAAACCCACAGTCTTAAGTTGTCTCCTTCAGTGATTTTTATTTATTTTGTTTTTATCTGAAAGATAAACATTTTGCTCAGTCATTCAAAAGTGCTTAGGAAAAATTACAACATTACATGTGCAGTTCTCATAAATCGGAGGAATTTTGCATCCAAAATGCATATTATTGCACAAAGACAATAAAAAGGCTTTTCCCATTTTGAAAATCTCATTTTAAAAATTCCTTTTAGAAATGTGTGTGTGGTAATAAACAATCTCAATAAATTAATATTAAAATTGGAATAATCTACATTAAAAAGTAATGGGGTTGACAGTCTTAGAGTTTATTTACTAGTCTGCGTTTAAGGTCATTTCACTTCCTTCAATATATATTTTTAACAAAGAGAACCACACCAATTCTATTCAGTAATATATATATATATATATATATATATATATATATGGTAATGGAGTTGAGAGGTCAGGTTTTCCTCTTCTCACAAAATATATGATAAAGTGAAAAGGGGATAAATGTATTTGTCCTAGTCGAGTTTTTAAAATTATTTTTATAATGATTATGCCTGTTTTTATTTGCTTAATTCAATAGTTATGAAGGCAACAGGGTTTAAAAATATGTGCACATGACACATTTATGTAAAGTGAATTACCATTGTGTATGAAATTCTATATAAAATAATCTTGCTTAAAACCTAAATGGTTAGTCAGCCATTTATTTTTAAATGTATTAGTATTGTATTATTTACGCATATGTTAACGAGAAACACAAAAGGTACTCATTTTACTGAATGTCCCAAATAACAGTATCAACCTTTTGTAAAAGGCTCAATTCCAAGGCACAAAGTAAAACTTAACGACACCAGCTTTCCGACCTTTAGATTAATCTTGTTCTTGGGAATGTTTCTTTGTCTGGGTGTCTACCTCAAAGCATTTTTTAAACTACAACAGGATACAGTTCATTTAGTAGGACTAGCAAGAACAAACCTCCCTGTGAGTAACAGAATCTGCTGCACATTTTCAGCCATCGATCTTTGAGATGACATCACTGATACACTCTCTGCTGAAGAACGACTGCAACATCTGCTGTGACGGCCACACAAATGGGAACTGTCCTAATTTATATAGCAAGAAACTGAGGATTGCTTAGCTAGTCTTTTAATGCTCACTTTGAGAATGAAGCTATTCAAAAGCCAACTTTCTTGTTATATTTGTTGTTATATTAATAGTTCACCAATTGTTTTTTTAATTCACTCACACTCACATCATTCTAAACTTATATGACAAAAATAATCTAGCCAGTTTTTCTCCCTCTTTTT
Organism: Siphateles boraxobius; assembly: GCF_051911475.1. Classification (NCBI taxonomy): domain Eukaryota; kingdom Metazoa; phylum Chordata; class Actinopteri; order Cypriniformes; family Leuciscidae; genus Siphateles; species Siphateles boraxobius. The sequence goes on along the minus strand of NW_027509141.1, from coordinate 10,782,571 downwards.
TATCTTGATAGTGTCTGCTCACTGTATGAAAAAGAGCAGTGTGACCATCCTAACCATCGTTTTTTTGTGTTCTACAGAAAACAGAATAGAGTACAACAGCTGAGTTCCGGAAGAAAACATTCCATTCATTTTCGCCATAGGTTTTCTCCATCTCCGTGGTATTTGTTTCTGCTGAAGCCTGCATTATTTTAGCATATTTTTTAAATAATTGAGTAAAATGATTGTGAATTCCTGTTGAAAAACTACAAAACTCATGACGCTGTACAGGAAATTTCACCAATCAGAGTCGAAAAAATAAATGCATGCCAAAATAGATGTTTAGCTGCGCCCACTTCTATGAAGCACAGCGAATGACGTAATCGAGTTGATCTCTCTATGCTCTCATAACACTTGTGTTTGAATATATATATATATATATATATATATATATATATGCATATTTTGCAATAAACTTAAAATATATTGTTTTTATGTATACTTTATATTAGTGCTGTCTAATCGAATAATCACAATTAATCACATATAACAAACGTTTGTGTTTACATAATACATGTGTTTGTATATATATATATATGTGTGTGTGTGTGTGTGTGTGTGTGTGTTTGTGTGTGTGTGTGTGCATATAATAATATATATATATATATATATATATATATATATATATATATATATATATATATTATGAAAATATAAATTTTTATATTAGATGCAATTGATCGATTACATTAGTAAATGAGTGTTTTTATTGAGTGTCATTTCTTTCCCTCAATAAAGCCATTAAAGGGTTAGTTCACCCAAAAATGAAAATTCTGTCAGTATTTACTCACCCTCATGTTGTTGCAACCTCGTAAGACCTTCGTTCATCTTCGGAACATGAGTTAAGATATTTTTGATTAAATCTGAGAGCTGGATCACTCCTCCATAGGCTTCTTCGGGGATTGAAAATTGCCAGCCCCGAAAAGTTATTAAAGACATTGTTAAAATAGTCCAAGTGACTACAGTGGCTCAATCTTAAGTTTATCAAGCGACGAGAATACATTTTGTTAGCAAAAACAAACAAAAATAACGACTTTATTTCAACTATTCATTTCCTTCTCTGTAGGCCTCTAGTCAGTTAACAGTGTGATAGCGTAAAGCTACGTCACACGTAGACTCACTATTGGCCGACGCTGGTCATGTGGGTGATGCGTGTGACATACAACAACAGAAGCTTACGCTATTACACTAGTGAACTGACTCGAGGCCTGGAGAGAAGGAAATGAATAGTTGATATAAAGTCATTATTGTTTTTTGTTTTTGCGAACAAAAAGTATTCTCGTCGCTTGATAAACTTAAGATTGAGCCACTGTAGTCACTTGGACTATTTTAACGATGTCTCTAACCCTTTAAGAAGCCAACAGAGTCTTGTACGTTTGTCTGATTTTCAAAAGCATTTTTGTTTCAAATCAAAGTGTGTAGTGTTCACCTCATAGCTGATTGGCTTGGTGCCAGGGTTATAAGTCTTTAATAAAGAATTTTTAAAAAATCCCTATGGAAAAAATGTTTGGAAAAAATACTCCCGGCACTGTTGCACTCTATGTCATATAAGTTTAGAATAACATGAAGGTGGGTTAATAGCAACATAATTTTCTTTTTGGGTGAATTAACCTTGTCATTGTTAAAACAACTTCAGTTCCAGTAAGTGAAAGAGAGACCTGTTATCTAAAGTCAACGTGGGAAAAACATAGTCTGCGTGATCAGCGTCACCACTCTACCGCCATCTTGAATTTAGATCAACGATGATGATCAGAGATTCAGGAGTAAAACAGAAGAAAGGAGATGAGTAACAGTGATGATTCTTTTCATCTTTGTTTTCAAAGATCCGAGACTAGAACATCTCAGAGGCGAATCCACAACTCCATCTCTCTCTTTCATCCATCAGTCTGATCGAATCTTTCAGACTCGAAACAAAAGCAAGAGAAGTGAAACAAAGATGGTTATAATAGGGGCCTGTATCTCGTCAAGATATCACCCCCTCAAGATCTCCTAAACAACCACATTACAGAGAAACAGTCCTAGGAGCGCCAGAGAGCCGAATCGTAAATATTCCACAGCACAATTCTGTTTAGATTTGATATGCGCTTTAACAAGAAGATAAGGTGTAAGGTCTGATTTCAGTGGGTCTGCTGTGACCTCCTGCTGCTGTACCCATCATTTCACCAACCAGCTTGACACCAAACAAGATAAGAGAGAGCCAGAGCCAGAGACACAACACACAGAGACTCATGTGGGCTACATCCACTGAAAACCTGCAAACACTCAGGAACGTGTAATAAGAGCTGGTCTTCATCACTGTCAATTAAAGCAATGCATAGTTGTCTTCTCAGCTGAAACTGTCCATGAAAGAGCAGGCATTTTCCCTCTAATGCCATCAGTGTTGAGGAAGCAACTTTTGAAACTGCAGGCTTCTCCTAAATAAGTAGTTAGCTACAACTAACAAAAGGTAACTCACTACACTGAACCTGCTTATTATCTACCAGCATATATTGACGGAATATATATTCACTGAAAAAATGCTGATTTGCTGCTAATTTGTTAAGATAAAATTTTTACTTGAATAAAACTAGATACATTAAATGTTATTACATGAAGCACAATTTTAATTTACCTAAAAAAAAAAATGCTGCAGTTTCGGTTGTCTAAAACTTCTGCATAAATGCTTGAAATGACATGTGTTTACTAATTTTATTTATGCAATGTTTATCTTGCACAAACCAATGAGGATGATATATTTGGACTACTAAAATGTTCAATAAGACCTTCTGTAAACTATGGAAGCTTGTTACTGCCACAGAATAAAACATTTTAAAAGATAATTGTGAATTTTAATCTCACAATTGCGAGTTTACATCTCACAATTCTGACATTTTTTTCTCAGAATTGCGAGATATAAACTAACAATTACAAGTTATAAAGTCAGAATTGCTAGATATAAAGTCACACAATCAGAATTGTGAGATATAAACTGGCAATTGTGACTTTTTTCTCGCAATTGCGAGTTTATATCTCACAGTTCTGACTTTATAACTCACAAATGCGACTTTATATCACACAATTTTATTACTCAATTTTGAGTTTATATCACGCAATTCTGACTTTTTTTAACTCATGTGAACTCGCAATTGCGAGACAAAATACAGAATTGGGAGATTAAAAGTTGTAATTACCTTTATTATTTTTTATTCTATGTCGGAAACAAGCTTCCAAAGGGAACTGTCAAAACTACCTACCTTGTAGTTTTTCTTTAAATGGCATTTGTAATATTTTTACCACAAAAACAAAAGCAGATCAAACTTTTGTGGAACGTTTTAGTTTAGGCTTAAAATAACATAGGATAGAAAACATTACCACAGTGTTTTAACAGCTTTAAAAAAAACTGAACTATTATAGGAAAACAGCTATCACTATCACACGACTCAAAAATGTTAAGTTTGTGCTGCTGCCTATTTTAGTTAGGTGTTCCCCAACTGAATGCCACACGAAGGCCTTCCTTGTGTTAATCAGCTTTATGCAGGTGATTAGGGCTAAATGCAAAACAATGCAAATGAATTGACAACGTGAAGGAATTTCAGTCACTTTTTCATTGGATTCATCCACACCCACAAGTCTATTATCCCGAAACCATGCTGCAAGCTCACTAACACTAACAGAGACCAATGACACAATGTTTTGTATCATCCAGACCTTGCGGGAAGAACAGGAAACAAAGTAACATGTGACTGGCCCTGTTTGATTTTTGCATGACAAACACCAATCAGGAGGCAGCTGTGATGAGGCTTAATCCATTAAAACCAGCGTCTCCTCCCGGTTAAATCCTAATGAGGATTTAAAGAGCTCGGCTGCAGGGGGCCGTTGGACAACAGACACACCTTGCTGAGCAGTCTGCCCCCGACCCACTATTCTCCTTTCTTATCGTACAGATCAGGAGGAGGGCTGATGAAAGACGGTGAAGACGAATGCGGGCGTATTGACCCCCCCGGCCGCTCGGCATTATGGGAAGTCTGATCCCTCAGTCTGATAGAAAACCCCTGGGTAAGAGGAAAAACAAAAAGCAGGAGACAAGAAGAAGAAAGACACAAAGAGAGCTGTGTAGTCTGAAGTATAAAACCGAAAACAAAGGAATCCGAGATCTGGATCCAAGATCTTAATAAAGAAGCTTAATACGGGCGAATTCAGATATATTGATATTGACGGAACGTCGATATGAACAAAAAGCCACAGGGCTGAGGCTGAGGGGAATTGGCTTTAGCCGCTCAAAGATAATCAGTTTCGCTAGTTTAAATGTTTCCTTGCAAAGAGTAACTGCACAGATGGGATTTTGAGGCATGTGAAAGGCTTGTCCACACTTGTCCGTCTCTAAAGAGAATGGCACTTTTTCACAGCAGGATCCACATAATTTAATCAGACCCTTCAGTAAGAAACAAATCTGTGACGAATCTTGCACAGGGTAGAATGAGTCGGTTGCTGATTCCAAATTACATGACAAAAATTGTAGTTAAAATTGTAATCCATTATATTACACATTTAAAGTAATGTAATTTGACTACTATTATTACTTTTTTATCTCACTCATCTCAATTATCACATTGATTTGAATAGGATAATCTTGTACCGTATTGATATAAAATACAAAGAAAAATAAAATATATTTTATTCTTTATCAATAACATGAAGTGGATTAAAAATTGCATTACTTTGTCGGCACCGATAGCCTCGTGGGCAGCGCATTAACATAGCACTGTTGTGCTTCAGGTGACCCGAGTTTGAATCCCAGCTTGTGGACCTTTCACGATCTTGCTTGCTGTCCACTCTATACTATCCTTTCACAATAAAGGCAAAAACCACCAAAAGTAAATCTAAAAATAAAAAAAATAAAAAAACATTACATCAGGGTTTCTCTGGGGCATCGTGAGTTTAATGAAAAGATTGATACAAAAATAAATAAAATAAAATAAAAACAATTAAAATAAATACTTACTAAAAATTAAAAAAATATGTTTACCTGCATGTCAACTGGCCATTAACCTATATC